>NC_134003.1:1298200-1598200 GCF_047716275.1 Strix uralensis | reverse complement strand
AAATCATCTCTTTTTCTTATTCCATCAGGGCATATTCAAAAAACTTCAGAGTCAAGTTTTTCTACTTCTACAAGCTTCTGCTCAGTAGCGTTTGCAAATCAAAAGAAGCTGGAAGCGTTTGCTAGAGAACTGAGCTCCCCTCAAACTGCAAAAGCCAATGCTGTTTGGGATCACTTACCACTGTATCATACAGACATGTTTGCAAAGCGTAAAATACCTCCAGGTTCAGCCTACGGATGCTCAAACATAAACTTCAACTCTCAACACCCTTCTCCCTGTGGGCTGTCCCCGGAGAATCCTCTCACCATTCATCCGCCAGATCTTCACTTGCCGGTCATCAGCTCCTGACACAATGAGCGGCATCGTGGGGTGGAAGGCAGCCCAGTTCACCCCCCGATCGTGGCCCTGCAGGCAAAAAGAAAACAGTCACTCGACGTGATTTGGTGACTGAATGGAACGAGCAAAGGAGGGATGAAGCAACAAAGACTGCGGGCAGTCTTGCCAAGACACAGCTCTCACTGGTTTTATACACCATGCTGCTCATACCGAAGGCTTACAGACAGTAAGATTATAGATGCCCGCAATAATAAGCTTTGCAGATACCGTTCTTCACCAGTAGAGCAAAGCTGAAGCTCGGCAGCAGAGCAGCACCACTTCCGAACTTTAACAAGCCGTTACAGAAGGCTGTCTCTACCATAATCTCCTCTGTTGCTTCCAGTAACACAAGGTAATAACATCTGCTATTTAACTGAGCTTCTGGCTGTACAGAGAAAACCGTTATCTGTTTGGTTACAGCGCAAACATCTCCAGATTTCAGATCTGAAACTCAGAAAAAGTAATGCCATAATCTACAAGAGCATTAACTCTACAGAGCTGAGCCAGGTGTTTCAGTTTTTTTTTTCCCCTCTGCTATTTTTCTGGGCTTTTAGAGGATCATTTGTCTCACAGAGATCTCATTAAATAAATCTGAAAAGCCTGTACTGCACACGCACATTGACACTGTACCTCAAGAACGTGCTTCACAACCGCATCTGTCGTCCCAAACAAATCCACCCCCGTTATTCCCCTGACATCCGATTCCACAGCTCCAGGGGACAGGTTCTTCTTCCTTAGGCCTTGTGGAACAAAGAGGAAGGAGAAGCAGGGGAGGAGGAAGCAAAGATTATATTATCAAGACAGTGTTTCTAACTGAACAAGCCGAGTGCTCTCCTGTGCTGTTTACACACATCTTCAGGTGGAAACTGGGAACTTGAAAGAGGGTGAGAGACATCCAGGACTCCCTTCCACTTCCTTCAAAAGCACAAGCTCACATCAGACGTACCAGAAAGGAAGTCTGCACGCAGCAGATCGTACGAAGGATCACCTCAGCTCACTGGGACAGACAGCAGCACCTCAGCAAAGAGGGACTGACACACCCCGATTTCTGCCCCGCTCACCCCTTTGCTAGTCTGAGCTCGCACCTTTCAGGGGACCTTCCCCCATGCCACTTTGGTGACCGCTTGGTTATGGATTTGGACAATCTGCCTGGAAACAAAATATTTCCAGGAGCTAAAACTATATGAAATAAAGCTTGTTCCCAATTCTGAAGAAAACTAAGCCATCCAAGTTAAAACAGACCTATACCTGCCATCCTTCATTAAAACCCAACGGAACACAGTAGGGAAACCGAGAATTGAAAAGAGCTTCTCCTCCAAGGAGAAAAGACTGTACATGTAACACTCTAAAACATAACTTAGAAAATGTGCTTTTCCATGTAACAGTACTTGGCCCAAGGATGCTATCACAAAATTTATCAAGGATAAAAAAAAAAACCTGTCTAGGATAAAAGCAGAATTGCACGGGTATGGATGCCAACAAAGAGAGAAGTTTAAGAAGAAAATAAATAATACTGCAGTCAAAAATTATTATTTTCTTGTTGCAATGCTGATTCCCAGTCTCCTCGTGGATTAACAACTCAACAACCTCTCTGACAAAGTTAGTCTAATAAACCAACAAGTTAAGCAGTGTCTCACAGCAAAGCACAAATGCTCAGCACACATACAGATGGTCCAGGTAACGGTGAGGGGCTGGAATGGCTGAGTAGATACTTCTACAAAGCCGACACAAAGTACCCCAGAAAGGAGGAATAAAACATACATAATCCAGGAAAGATGTGTGAAGAAACACAAGACTTTTGGAAGAGAAAATACTTGAGCCTTTGACAAGCCAGTGAAACAGGACCGGGACACAAGTGGAAAATTTCTGGCGTAACTGCACAAATCGAGAGGAAAGGCAGGACACTCACAGAACACTCCAGCCTCCTGTGTTGCTCTGGGGAGGGAGCAGGGACAGAAAAGGGACTCGTAGCAGAAAGGCAGCTATTAGGCATTCTGAGGAGAGCTGTTAAAAAAAACCTGAAAAGGAGACTCAGCTCCACATGCACACGAGCACTCAGAACAGGTATTAAAATAACCGGAGTAAAGGGGCAACATGCTACCTGTGAACAACGAGTTGTGAGTTAGGAGAGAAGACAGACAATCCTTCTTCAGTGGAAACTAAAGAGGGCTCTTGGGCACAGGCATTCGTTCTGGGCTGAGGTTCCTCCCTGTAACCCAGCCAGCGGGCAATTAGAGAAGTGCAGGGGAGGCTGAAGTGGTACCAAGGGTTTTGCCAGCCAGCACCACACCCCCACGGAGGGTGCTCGGGGAGGGGCAGTCCAGGCCTACAGAGGCTCAGCTCCAGTCCCAGTCCCACGGCTCCTCAACGCTGCCAGCCCAAACCCTCAGGTGATCCTCACTTAAGCTGGTCATCCAGATCGACTAAACAGAGTCCTGACAGAATAAGGAAGTTTCCTGCCAAGCGTCAGACATTTGCCAACCACGAGTAAGGTTAAACAGGAGTTGGTGTGTGATGTTAAGAGCACACACAAAAGCGCTCTGATCGGCGTAAGACCACCTACACACTCCTCAGGGGGTTAATACTTATAAAGAGAGAGAGAGAAAAACAGATTATTTTGTAGTTTCTGCAGGTTAATATCAGAGTCATGAGCAAGGACTTCATTCCACAGCACGGGTGAATAACACAACACAAACATTCATGCATTGTGATGTCTATAAACAAGCTTATTCTGACTGCATTCACACAGTCTCTCTCAGGAGAGCAGCAGGAAACAAACCCTTTAACTTTAAGCCTATTTGGTTTGCATTGAAGGTCCTTTATCAGCAGGTTTCAAACCAAGGAGCCCTACCCATATGGGAATTCAAACAGGACCATCCTCACATTCTGGTGCCCAGCCCGGGTCACACTCTCTGCTGAGGCCTCGTTTTGGGAGGAGGCTTTTAGAATGTGACCTTTAACCTCATTTAACTGAGGTCATCAAAGAACCAGTGCTCATAATCCCAAAACCTGCTGAAAAAAATTCCCACCAATGTCAGCAGAAGCTGCAGGTTAACAGCAGCACTCAGAAGTGGAGTTCAAGCTCACCACCAAACGATGCTCTCTGTGACCAGGATTATGTGCACAACAGACATCAGACAAAACAGGGAAATAACCTTTCCCAGGAGACTGCTAGAGCAGAATCCTGCTGAGGGTATAAGTCATTTTGGGGAAAAACTGGGAAGTAGAATTGTATTTTGAATCCGTTTCTCATCTCTCTGTAGGTTTTTTCCCCACACTAGTATTCTCGCAGCGTCGTGTCTGACTGGAGCGACAGCTGAGTCAATAATTCAGCATGTCTCTAAAACCCTTCATCACATATCAGCTGAGGAAAAAAAAGGTCTGTACTATCTCCAAACCAATTTGGCAGCTGGAACTCTGCTGAGAGAGAGTGTTTGTGGGAGAATGCAGCAGCAAAGCTCCCTGGCAGAATAGCTGTTAAACTCCCCATGCTGGCAGTACAGAGAGGGGGACAGGTTTTAAATAACCAGGATATCCTGTCCCCAGCCCCTACTGTTGACACAGCTGGCCGTGTCTGAGCGTGTACTACAAATACCGCAGCGTGCCCAACCAAAACTGCAATGGCGAGAGCAGCAGGTCGGGTAAAGCCTGGCTCTAGAACAGTTTATCTTGTAACACCACCAGTACTGCCCCCGCCTGCCTCCCACCAGTCCCTTATCTCCATCTAATATTTTCTCCATTTCTAGCTTTTCGTTTAGGGATTGTATTTCATTCCATTAGGTCACCTTGTGGCCTACGTGTAACTAGGAAATAGCTAAAATATCAAAGTACGTCGGAGTTTTGGCTTGCAACTCCTGCTCTGATCTTTAGGCCACGCTTCATTTTATGAAACGGACAAGCAGAGTGAAAAAGTTGAAAGAATTCCTAATAATATTATCTTCCTGTCACCACCCGCAACTAGGCTACCAAAAAAAAAAAACCACCAACCAACCCACCCAAAAAACCAAAACCCTTTTTGCAATCCAGGCAGAGGCCTTTTTATCTTCCTCTCAGAACGAATGACTTATTGCTGCCTCCAACAGTTTTTCAAGGGGATAAAGCTGATCCAGAAATTTCTAAAAATCCTCCTACAAGTCTGGCATAGCTGCAAAGCTGATGAGCTGGCAACACTACGTCCCTTCTGACAGCAATATTCGTTGCTATATTGGCTGCAAAATCAGACTGGGAGACTAGGTTGCAGAATTTCCATCTTCAGAGGGTTTTTTTGGCTGCACAAAGCTACAGCTGACCTCACCTACTGCCACGGAAGACTTGCTTCAAGTGATAGGGTGGACTAGAAGATGCCCAGAGATCCCTTCCCAGCATCCCACTTCATGGAAACTGAGGGGAATAAGTCCCTCTTAGTACAGAACTTTTAACTTTCTGCCTGAGGTTCCTGCAGTCAACAGGCTGCTACTCCTGCCCTCGGATCTGAACCCCTCTTTCCTGCCTCTCTTGGCTTTCAGCAATTGCAGTTTTGAAGTGGGCTTTGCCACGGGGTACCCCCTTGATCTGGGCAGCTCACCAGAAATATCCCAAACGCGCACAGTCTGATCCAAGCTGGCTGACACTACCAGGTCCTCAGAGGGGTGAAACTGGGCACACATCACATAGTGGTTGTGTCCTGTCAGCACACTACAACAAAAAGGACAGAAAATACCATTTATACATAAGGTAGGTTAATACACATTCCAATTTGCACCAACAGCAGTAAGCTCGGACTCGGGAAGGAGGATGAGGAATATAGGATTGCTAAACATTACTCCTCAGGAGTTAGCACGACCGAACACCGAGCGTATCTGTTCTTACGGAGAGCGTTCAAGGGTCAGGTTTCTGCTATCAATAACTCCAGGGGCTTCAGCATTGGCATGTATTATTTCAACCTCAAAAAATTTCCAACCAAACAACATGTGAATTTATGAATACGAGTCTAGTGGCATCAGAATAAACAAGCAAAAGACAAGACTGATGGAAATATTCATAACTGATCAGTTCTCTCTGTCAGGTCTATTCCTTCAACTAAGCACGGCTTCCGCTTGAAAACAACAGATGAAGACAGCTCGACCCAGACCGTGCAGTTATTTTTTAAAGCAACCATTGATTTTACCAAACACAAGTTCTGGACTGCCAGTTCCAAACCCGAATGGTCTGGTCATCAGAAGCACTCAAGATCCAGGGATATTCCTAAAAAAGACAAAATATATGAAGTAATCCAAACCCCAGACATTCCCTCCCAACGTGGTATTTTCCAACTGTCCCCAGGAATGACCCTTTTTAAATCTCATTTAAGATCCTGAAAGTGGAATTTATGTCTCTTGCACCTCTGCAGAAGGCCACCATATCTGGAGCACCCTCATACCAGTAAGTCCAGCACAATTTCTTTAGCAAAGATTCCCATCCAGGGAAGCAAGAGATTCCCTTTCGTGCACAAAGGGAGGAGGCAGCCCTCCCTGGGTAATACGAGAGGAGCTTACGTGGTGGAAGAAGGTAGTGCGAATATAGTCCAAGTGCCCGAGCAAAGTGAAGAGACAACGGCGCAATTTGTAGTTCCAGACCTGCACAACACAGAAGCAGAACAATGACAGTACGTGCCACCACCTGCTAGATTGTTTTGTGCTTTCTCATGTTTCAGTTCACCTACAAGCCTCTCTCTTCCCTTTTAAAATATGTTTCTAATGCAAGCTACAAAGAGACTTCAACTCGCTGCAGTTAACTCTCTGAAACAGGAGAATCACAATTCCCAAACACTATTTCCCACCCACAAAAACTCCTTCTCATCTTTTAACCAGCTTCTTTATACATTCCTCCTCCCTGCATGACACTTTTCAGAGAACAAGAGCTAAAGGAGTAAAATTTTACCTTTATTTTGTAATCATCACCTCCAGAAACAAACAGAGGCTGCTGTTTGTGGAAATCAATACCTCGAACGGGTCCTACAAATAGGAAGAGCAGGTTGGACACAGCCAGATGGCTGACAGCCGCAGCAGTCCCTTGTACCACTTAAAGACTACAATTTGCACTCCTCCTCATTCCTGTTGCTCTTGGTAAATTAAGAGCTTCAAAGACACAATAAAAATTAATTTTAACAGGCTGAGATCCCATTCCCAAACCCATTCCTTTCCAGCAAGATGCCTGCAACCACCCATCACAAAACATTCAGGCCCTTCAGATCTCTATTTACAGGTTTATTTAAGCTACTACCCCACTTTATGCATGTGCAAGCAACGTTCAGAGCCAGAACACTGGCCAGAAAGAAACACAGGTTAAAACTGAGAGGCTCTGAAGTGAAACAAGCAGAGGCCTCAGTAACACTTCAGCAGAGCCTCCCTTCCTCCTCTCGCACCCCAGTCTTCCTCCACAACACCTCCTCCCTGCTGACTGACCATCGTGCTCATCGAATTTGTCGATAAGGGTGCACATCCGATAATCCCACAGCTGGATGACGCCATTGTGCAGGCTGGTGAGGATCCACGGCCGCTTGGGGTGGAAGCTGAGCCCTGCCGAGGTACAGAGAGACGTGACAGCGAGGCCTCCGCGCCCTTAGGGGCCCAGAGGCCCGGAGCAGCCCTGGGGGAGCCGCCCGGCCCCCCCGGTCAGAGCCCCCAGGGGCGGGCAGGAGCTGCCGGTACGGTCTCCTCAGGTCCCTCCAACACGGCCCAAGCCTGATCCCGCCATTACCTTTCACCCGGGCCGACTTAGTCTCGAACTTGGTCAGCATCCCCCTCCGCCCCGGCCGCCCCGGCCCTCCACGTCAGCGCCCCGGAAGTGCCCCGGATGACTTCCGCTTCCGCCCCCTCCCCGACCATCGAGTGTCGGTCCTCCCGCGGCGCAGAGCGGCTTCCGGCGGCGCCTGTGCGTGGCCGCGGCGGAGGAAGCGGAAGGGCTGGAAAGATGGCGGCGGTGGTGGGGAGAGCCTGGGGCAGCCGGGGGATGGCGGCTGCCGTGGGGAGCTGCCGGGCCCCGCTCCCGGCCTGGTGGGGGCTGCTCCGGGGGCTGCTTCTCGCCGTGCTGGCAGCGGGTGAGGCTGGTGGGGAGAGGGGCGGGGCAGGCCCGGCCTCCCCCGCTTTGGGGCTGCTCCGCGGCTTGAGGCGTAGGGAGGGAGGGTCTGGCCTCGGGTCCCCTTTGAGATGGCGGCGCTGGGAGCCTTCGCCTGTCCCACTCTCAGTTGGGGAGGGGCTCATCTCTCCTCCCCATTCCCGAGTTGGGGAGAGCGTTTTGAGATGCGGGCAGCCCCTGGTTTGTCCCCCTCTGAGGTGGGGCTGTGTCTTTCCCCCAGGCTCCTGCCAGGGGAACTCTGTGGAGAGGAAGATCTACATCCCCCTGAACAAAACGGCGCCGTGCGTTCGCCTCCTGAATGCCACCCACCAGATCGGCTGCCAGTGTGAGTACAGCTGTGGGGCCCCAGAGCTGCTCCGTGGGAGGGCTGTGCCGTGGGCGATGAGGGGTGATGCAGCTCTCCTCTTGGGCTTGCCTGGATCAGTATTGCCCTTGTTCTCGGCCCTCTTTTCCAATAACGCTGAATATGCTGACCTGTTTCTGCTCAATTGAGGGGTGGAGACCTTAGAGAGACCTTGTGCCTACAGACCTCGAAAATCCCTGCTAAGGTAGAGAGCAGCGTTTGAGCTTGTGCAGTCAGTGCACACACAGGGCAAAACCACACCACGGCTTTCAGGGGTACGAGGCAAAGCTGTGAGTGCTGCCGGATGCATTAGGGGTTAACAAGGGAAGAGAGAAAGGGAGGAGAGAGTGAAGAAGTGAGAAGGTGATGTCTGAAGGGAGTAGAGGGTTTGGCTGAGCTGTTCGTGCAGTGCTCATTAACATTGTAAGATATTTTTTTTGTCGTATTGAAATGGGGAAGGCAGGACAGTGTGACTGTGAGAAGATAGACAAGGAAATCCTAGTCAAGCAGCCTTTCTGGTTGAAGTGAGTCCGAGTTAGTGTTTTTCTCATTTCCAGTTCAGTTTTGCTTCCACATGGAGCCACTCCCTGCAGCAGAGGTGGTCAGCTGCCACTACAGGGCAGCACAGCTGCACTCGGTCTGCCAGATAACCGAGGGTACAAGGTTCTCTGACTCCTCTTCCACCCTCTGTGTGAGCCTAGTGTTTGGGCAGACAGCCCTACGCTGTCCTGCCTTCCCGGTCACAGGCAGTTTCTGACAATAACAGCAGCTACTAACTGGGTGTTGACAAAAGTGCTTGTTCTTATCAGTAGCTTCTTCTGAAAGTGCTTTGTCCATCATCCGTTTTCTTTGGGACGGGGCGTGATGGCAAGCAGCAGACCTGCTTTGTTGCTAGTCCCCTTTGCTGTCACAGCCCCCTGTGCTCCTCCCGGCCTCATGCTGAGCTGTCTCTGAGCTCTCAACTTCTGAATTTGCCATCTTTTCTCTTTGCTGAGGGGCAGCACTAAACTGCTTCTGTCACTGTGGTCCTTGAGGCAGGTCCTGTCTCCTCTGAGTACCTTTCTGTCTCAGGGCCTCAATTTCCTCCTATTCTCTTCAGTCGCAGGAGACTCTTAGTGCTTAGTTAGCTGAAGATCCTTAAGTGCTTTGATGTGCTTAAACAAAAGATGCTTTCAAATCATGAGCGCTTAGCTCCTAATCTGGGCTGTTCAGCTTCCCCCCCCCCCCCCAACTAAAAGCCACTGTTTCTTTTTCTGCTTTGCTATAGCTAAATGATGTCATTCCCCCAAATTGCTTCTTCCAGCCCTCTAATCCCATGACTTGTTCTTCCCTGAAGCCCTCACTGACGTACTGCCCTGCTATCCCGGGGTGGTTTGGGGGTGTGAACAAAGTAGATCGCTGTGAAACACGAAGGGCACATTCTTTCCACAGCCTCCATCAGCGGAGACACGGGGGTGATCCATGTGGTTGAGAAGGAGGAGGACCTGAACTGGGTGCTTGCTGATGGCCCACACCCACCCTACATGATACTGCTGGATGGGAACCTCTTCAACAGGTCAGTCAGCAGCAGTTTTTGTCTTCCCAGGGTGACTGGAGCCCAGAAGACCAATATAGGTCCCTAATCTGGTGATGAAAATGTCATTTTTCAAGTTACAGATGGCAGAATCAGCCCTGACTGCACTGAAGTATAGCGAGGTTGAGCCATCTGTGGGTTTACTGTGTTTTAGTGCCTGAGTTTATTTCTTAAACGAGCTGCTTTGCTGCTCTGCTCAGTGTAAATTCTCATGCCATCGCTGTAGCAGTTACTAAAGTTCATCAAACAATGTTATGAAGGTTGGTCACGTCTCTTCCTGGGCAGAGCAGGAAAGAAGTGGCTGAAGTTTTCTGCTTGTTGCTGCGTGCATAATCCTATACAGTTCTGAGAAGATAAAGAAAAAGGGACGTGTTGGTTATTTTGACCAAAAGCATCATCACATGCTTGACTGTAGTACATCAGCATTAGCATGTCTCGAATTGTAACTCTTCATTAACGAATTCATCATTTCGGTCGTATTTTCTCTCTTCCAGGAGGGTAATGCTGCAGCTGAAGGGGACCTCACGAGTGTCAGGCCTTGCTGTGGCCATTGCCAAGCCCAGCCCTCCCCAGGGATTCTCTCCTGGTTTGAAGTGCCCCAATGATGGGTTTGGTAAGGAAATGTTAAGTCTTTATCTTTGTTGAGAGGAAGAGAAATGGTGCCTTTACGTTGTATGGTCAAAGAGGGAAGTGCAAAGGATGGCTGAAATCACAGCTACGCTTTAATATCAAAATGGTGTTTAAAGTAACAGGCTCAGCATGTTCTTTCAAAGTGGTTGGTCTGAGCTGGCATCTCATCACCCCTTAACAAGGGCTGGGACAGGGGTTTAGGGGAAGGCTGTTAGATAAGCTGGCTAAAACAGCGTTAAACTGCTAAAGAGCTAAACCTGACCAAGGGTTGTTGTAAGTTTTCTTTCTTTAACATGTGAAACTTGCATTTTGTCCACACGTGATCACGAAAGCGCCTTGTGTTTGCATGGATTGAGCGGCGTGTGTGTGTTAACCTCTGTCTGGGCCCGGCACTACTCTTTAAAACGACATTCTGCCTCCCAGATTTTCCCCCTGTGGTTTCAGTCAGGTTTTCATTTCCCTGCTTTTTCATGCGGCAAATTTACTGTATCGCGCTTCGAGGGGAGAAATTGCTACACCTTGTGTAGTTTGCACAAAGCTTGCTGCTGTGAAGGATGCCGTGTACGCTCTGGAGATGAGTTTGTTGTGCTGGCATTTGTCATGTCTCTGCCTTCCTGCTGTTTGCACAGTATCGAGGTGTTAAAATGATTGGCACGTTATGGATGCCTTAGGGGTACTTCCAGCACAGGATGAGCTCAGAAAACGTGGGTTGGTGTGTTCCTCCTTTTGAGGGATGATGTTTCTCTGTGTGCCTCCTCCGCTCGCTCAGCGTGTGATAAATGCTCGCGGCGTGCTCGCGCCAGCCTCCTGGCACGCGGTGCCTTTGAGTCTGCTTGTTCCTCATTCTCTCTGCGTGGCACAGCGCTCTGTCTCCGCCACTCTGCCGCATGCAGTCACCAACTCCATCTCTCCAAGCTTTTGTCAGCTGGTTCCTCAGCCCATAATGGTGCTCATTCTGGATTTGCTGCTATTTTCTCAGCAGGCCCTACCTCTCCTGCAGTCTGTTATTCTCTTGCAGGCTCAGATTTGCCCGTTTCTTTCTCTTTCCAGGTGTCTATTCCAAAGATTACGGCCCTCAGTTTGCACACTGCAATAAGACTGTGTGGAATCCTGTGGGGAGTGGGCTTTCGTATGAGGATTTTGACTTCCCTATTTTTCTCCTCGAAGATGCCAACGAGACGCAAGTTATTAAGCAGGTACTACACCTCCTCAACGAGTAGGAGAGGGGAGTGGCTGCACGGTTCAGGCAAGGAGGCAGAAGTTTTGTTTTCTCTCAGCTTAGATGCTGAAATCTACAGTAAAAATGTACGGTCCGACTTTATATGCAGTACACAACGCTGTTACAGAAAGGCTAAGTTTTGTAACGATTTTTATTTCCATCCAGTGTTATCAAGACCATAACGTCCCTCGTGATGGATCTGGCCCCGAGTACCCTCTCTGTGCCATGCAGCTTTTTTCCCACATGCATGCTGTCACCAGCACTGTGACCTGCATGAGACGCAGCTCCCTCCAAAGCACCTTCAGCATTAATCCAGGTGAGCAGATTCCTCTTTCCTTGTTATGATTTGGGATAAGGCTGGTGGTAAAAACCCAGGTGGAATACAGTTGTGCAAAAGAAATGATATTTTAGAGTTTTGCTGTAGGCTTGCTTGCCAGATGAGCCTTTTCAAAATAACCTATTGAAGTGGTAAGGAGTTTTGGGCTATGTTTATCATCAGGTTAGAAAATAATATGTAGGATTGATGCTGAAAAACACCTAATATCTGTTACGTAGATCAGCAAGAACTGCTCCGTTAGACTGTGTGTACGTGGATTGGGATCCTGGTCCCGGTGAATGTTTTGCCAGTGACTGTCCTGGGGCCAGGACTTCACCCCTGCTGAGCAAAGTTTGCTGCTCTGATAGAACCCCCGATGAGCTACAGCTGACCAGAAAGCTCATTTCTCTCTTGTCACTGCTGTAGTCTCAACTCGAGCAATGTTGTTTCTGCTTCCTAGAGGTTGTATGTGATCCTCTTCTTGATTACAACGTGTGGAGCACCTTGCAACCTATCAATTCCTCCGGAAAAGTTGATGCCGAGAAGGAAGTTATTATTGTCGCTACACGAGTAGGTACCTCTTAATCCTGCTTTGTAGAGAGTGGACTGGAAGGGTTCTGGGAAAATGTGGGCTTCGAGCCTCATGGGAATATACTTCTCATATCTTTTCATTTCTTCCCATGTTCCAAACCTTTTACATCTGACTGGCTATAGTATTTCTGCAAGTACGAGCCTTGCAGTTGGTGGGTTTACCTGTTGTTTCAATAGAAGGACACCTGCATTTTGTTTCTTTCTCTCTTATGTGAGACTTTTTTCAGCATTGTCTTCGCTGATGGAACCACACAAGTAGAAATAGTCTGTTATGCTTTCTTAATATATTTCACTCTCTGCAGTGTTGCAGAGAGGGAGGCAGCGTGGTTGGCTCATCTGTATTTTGGGGGGGGGGGGGGGGATGGGCTGAATCACATGGAAATTTTGTTGCGTGTCGAGCAGCTCAGAGTCAGAGCTGAGAAAGAGGTTTACTTCCCTGTCTAGCAGTCTGGTTTACAGTCACTTTACGCCCTCCAGAGATGCAAAACTCCATTTTGTCAGAGCCTGGTGCTGAACAGGGATGATAGCATTAAAATTCTGGCCCAGTTGATAATGTCAGTTTTCAGGGCAGGGTGGTGGCAGGGCTCTGAGGCTTCACGACTGCCACCGCAGCACAACTGGTATTTTAAGCTTCATGAGGCGGGGTGCTGTGGCTCTTCCCTTATCAGCAGGATGAGTGGATAAGAGAGAGGTGATAGATTTGCTTTCCCAATACAGTATTCCTCTGTCTGCGTGTGCTTTTCTTACCCCTCCTGTTCATGCTTGCAGATTGACAGCCATTCCTTCTTCTGGAACATTGCACCCGGGGCAGAGAGCGCTGTCTCTTCTTTTGTGACCCACTTGGCTGCCGCTGAAGCCCTTCATAAAGCATCAGATGTTCATTTGCTGCAAAGGAATATAATGTTCACCTTCTTCCAAGGGGTAAGAGCCGTGGCATCGCTCCACCATTTGGCTTGTTCTAAGATAGCAAACCAGCCTTTGGCTCCCCGCAAATGAACTTTTTCCCTACTCTTTGTGCAGAGTCATTTGTCTGCATCCCCACACCGTGGTTCTCTCCGCTCCCCCAGTGAGAACAGGAGCTTAATTGCACTGGGATAACAGCAGCAGATGGAGCATCCACTGGGGCAACCCATATTCTGCCCCACAGTTCATTCTGGATGAATGACTCAAACTTTGCTTTCCCTCCTGTCTCCTCCCAGCGTGCCTGTCTGTATGTCTGTTCTCTGCCTCACCCCCTCTTCAGGATGGACTGCAATGGCCAGGCTTTAAATTCTGAAATAAAGCCCAGAAAAGGCTAGATTAAAAATATATGTGTTGACAACAGCGAAATGGAGCTCATTTCTGAGAGCCCAGCGCTGGAGTTGGCAGCTGTGGAAAGGCAGAACAAGCGTGTGGAGGAGGGACTGATGGCCAACAGCTGATGTTCCCCTCAAGGCATCTACATTGATGGCTTCTTTTGTGCAGCTTTGTGAAACTGGCTCCCACAGCCCCATGCTGTGGCCATGTGATTCCCTTCATTCACCCTCCTCAGCACATACATCCTGAGTCAGAATTTCCCTGGGGGAGGCGGGCGGGCGGCGCTCTGGAGCGGACACTCTTCTGTCCTGCTCCCAGGATATAAGAGGAATGATAAGATTTGGCTGTAAATTGGTCAAAGGGGAGATCTGGTGCCTGGCCGACTTTGGTGCCCGTCTCTGTCCTGGGGATTCTCTTCCTGGGGACACCTGTTCTTCCCCAGGCAGCGCTTGGCTTCTCGCAGCTCCCTTGACAAACTCATGTCTGTCATCTAGCCTTCCCTCCCTTTTCCTCAGGGAAACGGCCACCCCTCCTTTCAGGAAAGCTTCATATGTTTTAATTCCTGGAATGGAAAATTGCCCTTTTTCCCACTTGCTGTCCTCCTTGCCAAAAAACAAAGAGGATGACACGCCAGAGTAAAGGCTGCCACAGTAACGCCTCTCTGGTGTTGCAGTAACAGTATCTTGCTAGATATCGATGCTCACTTAAGTCTGACTTTGCCTCTGTGCCTTTCTTGCTTGTGGAATTCAATAGCTGTCCCCTGTTTTTTTGCTCTTTACCTTCCTTTTTGTCCTTTGCTCCATCCCTTCCTACAATACCTTTGTCTTTGGAGCTAGGCACAGTGTAATCTTTACTTTGGTCGTTTGGTGTGTGCCAGGCTATGTGAACCTTCAGAAATACCTGGTGCAGCCCTTGATCTCTTGGTTTTGGTCCACCTCAGCCTCTCCGGTACTGCTGCCTGTGTGCCAGGCAGCTATCCCTATGTGATTCATGTGCGAGTTTTTTCTCTGTTGCAGGAGACCTTTGATTACATTGGCAGCTCACGCATGGTGTATGATATGGAAAAAGACAAGTTTCCTCTCCGCTTGGACAACATTCATTCATTTGTGGAGTTGAATCAGGTGTGGGATAAGTTAGGGGACCTTTTTATTCCCTTTTCTCGGTGATAATTTAGCTGTGATTCTCCCAGCCAGCCTTTCACTGTGTTTGATTTTTTTTTTCCCTGGACTGGATTTCCCTGCTCTGCAAGACTCAGTGATTTCCAATCACGTACTTACGGTGGTTTGGTTTTTTTTTCTTGAAGGTGGCTCTAAGGAATGACTCGATTCTGTGGATGCACACAGACCCCGTCTCTCGGATGAATGAATCTGTTGAAGTGCAGGTAATAGAAAGCAATCTGTAGTCGTTCATCTCGCCGAAATGCTGTGGGATCTTTAGCCCGCTGCAGTTGATCAGTGTGCGTATTTCGCTTCCTAGAGAAATTACACCCCAAAAGAACAGCAGAACAGTGCCGTTTGCTCTTCTTTCAGGTTAGAAAATTGCTAGATATTCTGAGTAATAGCAGCGTGGGAGCGAATGTGACTTTGCAGGAGGCTGGATATTCGCAGCCTCTTCCCCCATCGTCCTTCCAGCGCTTCCTTCGGGCCCGGCACATCCCCGGAGTGGTCCTGACCGACCACAGGACTGCCTTCCAGAACAGGTACTGCTGCGGGGGGCGCGGGCCCGGGCTGGCCCACGGGCACAGGCCGGCCCATGGCCAGAGGCAGCGGAGCCGGCAGAGGGCATCTGAGCTCCTGCAAGGCCTCTGCCAGGGCTGCGCTGCCCAACATACATGTAGAGCCGCAGTCTGGGGGGAGCGGAGGAGCAAACATGTGCCATGTAATTGAACAAGCGCAACATAATTATTCTGACAACCGAAAGAAATCCAGTTTTGTACAGAAAATGTTCCCCACAGCTGGCTGGAAGCCAGAGGTGAGCAAATGGCAACTGAGCGTGCCTAAGCCTCATCTGTTCTTCCAGAAGCTAGCTGCTTTTTTTTGGTTGTGGTTTTTTTTTTTTTTTTTTAATATAGCTTTCTATTTGTGATGGCAGAAAGCCCTGGGCATTGGAAAGGGCACTTTCATTCACCCCACATGACCCTACTACAGCGTGTCCTTGGGGATCCCCTGCTCCTCTTCAACTTTGGAAGTGGAAATGTGGGGCAGAGGACAGACAGATGCCTCTCCCCTTTTTCCTGAACTCTTCAGATGGTCTCTTTCCCTTCATCTTCTATCCTTCTCTGCTCTTTCTGAGAATCGAATCCGAGAATCCTTCTCTGCTGTTTCTGGAGCAATCGAGGGGAAGCAGCTTCCCTTTCACCTCTAAATCTGCCCTGCTCTAAAGGGGTAGGAAGAGCTGGGGTGGGGGAAAGCACAACTCAGTGCTGTGTGACCCATCTTTAGACGGGGGGATCGGTCCCAGCTTGGCTGGGGATGTCAGGTGCACAGACCATGCAGTGGGCTCTCAGCCCAGTCCCCAGTTCAGCTGCGTGTGCTGCAGATGCTTTGGTGTAAATCTCTCCTAGAGTTCACTTGGAATTCCTCGCCGCCTACAAGATAAGACATTAATAAAATCCACTGGCACGACTTGCATCAAAGCCCTCTTCCCAGGAGACCTTCTGCACGGGTTGTCCTTGCCTCAGTTTCTCTACCCATTTAATAGATTGGGCTGTCGCCCACCTGAAAGCTAATCACAGCTTGTAAATTGCTTGGAGATCCTCAGATGGGAGAAGCTGTGGAAGGGCCAAGTTAATTATAAAGCCTCATTAAATGGTTTAAGGAGCGTGTGGCAGGGCAGTGCTTTGGCAGGGCTGTATCTCTGCTCCCAGGAGACTGCTCCCACTGTTTGCTTTAGGCACACTCTGAATTGAATTCCATGCCCTGTGGTTTCTTTCTGCCCCTCCCCAACCTCTGTTTGCCTCCTTCTTTTCAGATACTACCAGAGCATGTACGACACTCCCGAGAACATCCGGATGCAGTACCCCGAGGGGCTCAGCCCTGAGGAGACCTTGGAGTATGTCACAGACACAGCCAAGGTTCCTACTTGACATTTTGTTTAGCTGCTGTATCTGGGGTGGATGGGGCAGACAGAAGCGGGGTCATGGGGAGAAGGGGAAAGCTGTTTCCTGAAAGGGCAGAAGGAAGGTGGGAGTGCTTTGTACAGCGACGGAGGCCATAGGCACTCCACGATGTAAGCGTTTTGATGGATGTGTAGGTTCTGGCTTGCTCTCCTTGCTTGTTTTGCTGGATCTGCCTATCTTGATTAACACAGAGCACTCTTCCTTTGCAGTCCCTGGCAGAAGTTGCCACAGTGGTCGCCCGTGCTCTCTACCGGCTTGCAGGGGGAGCCAACAACACCTCTGCTATTCAGGCAGATCCAAAAACGGTACGAGCAGATGGAATTGAGTCCCTGGCATCTCTGATGAGCCCTCACGTACTTCCCTTCTGTCTCTGTTTATATGTGTTTACACAGCATGCTGTCCTGTCTGTCTCCGTGAGGGCTTTGCCTCCCCCCTTCTCTCTTTCCCCACTACAGCTGAATGAAAAACCTTTCACCCTTCTCTAGTTCCTCGCCTCTCGATCTCAGGGCAGACATTAAGCTTCACAAAACTGAGCTCCTTTACCCTCGTTCCACAAAGCAGGAGAGGAAGCTGAGGTGAAATGGCAATGTGTGCCACAGGGATCAGCTAAGGAGTCAGTGGAGCTGGAATCAAACCCAATTTTCTCAGCTCGCTCCTGAATTACATACAGTTGTGACATATAGTCTCTCCTTTGCTGTGCTCTTGGCCCCTGTAGAGGGAAACATCTATCAGCCAAATAGTCTCGAGAGGTCTAGCTGTTCTCTCCTCTTCGTATAAACCAATTTCCATCTCTTTCCAGGTCTCTCGAATGCTGTATGGGTTTCTGATTAAAATGAACAATTCCTGGTTTCAGTCCATCATTAAACCAGACATAAAAGGAATTCTGGGTAAGAGCAACACAGGGAGGAAGAACACAGGGATGGGTTTGACCCCATATGTTACCTGGCAGCTTTCTGACACGCCATACTAACGCTGCTTCTGGCCATCTCCCTGCCAATCCCATTTCTCTGACTGTTCCAGGTGATGTTCCCCAACATTACGTCGCCGTTTCCAGCCCTGTGAACACGACCTACCTTGTACAGTATGTCCTGGCCAACCTCACGGGCACGGTTGTGAACCTCACCAAGGAAGAGTGCCTGAACCCTGAAAAAACACCCAGCAGTGAGAAAGAAGTAAGTATCCGTTCGAGTGGGATGATAGGTAAGAATAGGTCTGCTGTCCAGTTCGCTGGTTTTCTGCTTTTGAGGAAAGCTGCTTAGGAATTGCTCGTAATAACACGTGGGAGAACTGGGAAACTCCTCCAACAAGGAGATGTCTTAGTGCCCGAGGGGAGGAGTGGGCAAAAAGATCCCCTGAGAGTGAGAACGGCCAGTAGAGCCCCTCTCTCTCTCCCCAGAGACACGGGTGAGGTTCCAGAGCGAGGAGATAATTTGGTTATGACTGTTTGCTGTTCTCTGCAGCTGTATGAATACGCCTGGGTGCAGGGTTCCCTGGAGCCAAACTCAACGGCGCGAGTCCCCTACTGTGTCCGGTCAACTGTCCGCCTGAGCAAAGCGCTCTCTCCTGCCTTCGAGCTGCGGCAGTGGGGGTCTACGGAGTATTCCACGTGGACAGAGAGTCGGTGGAAAGAGATCCGTGCCCGAATATTTCTGGTAGCCAGCAAGGAGCTAGAGGTGAGTTTGTACATGTCTGAAAAAGAAGGTAGTGAAAAAAATGCGGCTAGCTTTGAATAACGTCTCCTGACAGCTGGAGAAACAGTTCAGTTTGTTAAAGGATCTTGTGCCATCATCCTGGGTGAGCTGCCCAGTCTGGCCTTAACTTCTGGCCTTAACAGGCTTTGATCCTTGAAAGGGGTAACCAAGAATGCAGCACTGGGGATACCCCTGCCACCTCCAGCCATTTGGGGGTTAACACCGTGTCGCTGAGGCTGAGACTGCAGAATAATCAAGAGTCCCATGAGCAGGCTGAGCTCTGTGAATAAAAGATAGAAGTGACAGGAGTCTTAACCCCTTCCCCAAGCACGGCGAGCAGAGCCAGTGAGTCTGGCTTAAGGTGTTTTGCAACGATGTGCAGCCCAGATCTTCCTTCCTGCAGCTGGAACCCCCTCTCAACAGCGCAGAAATAACTTTTGCACGAACAAAAGCTGCTGTTGGCTCAGTGTCTCGGATTCGAAGCAGCCCTTAGCTGGGTGTGATGTGGCTTAAGTGCCAGCAGAATAAGGGTTAAGTGTGGAGTCACTTTGGGACTCTGTGCCTGTCTTGATGCCCTCTGGTTGGCTGTTCATGATGTCATGCCCTGTCAGGAGCACTCAGCACTGTCATCATCATGTGCTAGCCAAGCCACCCAAAGGCCATGCAAGCCCAGGCAATTGTTGCATCTCTCGGATGGTTATTTGAAATCTGAGCAATTTATTTGTGTGGCACTGGGCCTTTTTAACACTCTCGGGCAAACACAATGCCCTGCCTGTGTCCCTCGGCCCGTTACAGCCCAGTAGATACTGGTGCCCTGGAGATGCACAGTTTGAGCCCAGCCATCCCTGAAGTGTTGGCCTGATAGAAAATGCACTGAGAGAGTTGTAGCGGCGTTGTTTGGCCGCTGCGTGGGGACTGTCCTGAGATACCCAGGGGAGAGGCAACGGCAGTTCCGCCGTGCAAGGGGAAGGGGTGACGGGAAGGAATCCAGCGAGGCCTTGGGCTGGGCTGGCGTTTAGGCTTCAGGAAAGGTGCTGAGCAGGAGGTAATCTCAGCTATGCAGAGGTTGTTGTCAGATGTTGATTCTGCTGTCAACTGTGCTTGTTGAAGGCATTTACAGTTCCTTGCCGGAGGAGATGACAGTTCATGCTTGCCAAAAATCTGTGCGAACTGCGTTGGCCACTCAGAAACACGACAGGTTCTTTATCCGTGATACAACTTCCTTCCCTTTCTTCTTAAACATTGGTTTGTGTGCGCCGCTGATAACTACGGCGAAAGCTGACCCGAGCCTGTCTGGCAGTCGCTTTTGTCTGAGGCTTTAAGGTCCTCAGAACTTCTTTTAATTTCAAAGTACATTGTGCCTCAGCGGGGGACTGGCCTCTGTAGCTTTCTGACAGAGACCCCCCCATTCGATGCAAATTCTGTGAGGTGCTGCCGGTCTGTGTTTGTAACGACGATGCTAAGTGTTTCTCATCCCTTCCTAGATAATCACTTTGGTTGTTGGCATTGCCATTCTGATCTTCTCTCTCCTCACCACGTATTTTATCAACGCCAAAGCGGATGTACTTTTTAGCATCCCACGGGACCCTGGGGCTGTGGCTTACTGAAGATGCTCTCGGGGCTTGAGGAGTCTTAGCCCTTGGATTGCAGTTGTCAAAGATAAAACTACACTGGAATTGCCCCTCTCTCTGGATAGGGACGCGGATGGTTCTCTCCAGAGCTTCCATGCTGGGTTCTGGGAACTGAACCCTAAAACGTGAGAGACTTTCGCAGAAAACCGTGCCGACCAAGCCCTGAGGAAACTGTGACAGAGAAGTTCCCAAAGCCTTTCTTTTTAATTTGTCCTTCCTTCTGAGCGAGTTGAGAGGATTGGTCCTGAGACGACAACATGATGGATGTGTTCCCTAAATGAAGGCCAGGGTGGAAGGGGTAAAGGTATTTTCTCTGGGATGTACGTGGACCAGCAGATTTCCGTGGTGTCCGACAGCACAGGCTGCCTGTTAATGTCCGACAGTCGCTGTGAATCTGTGTATACTACAATGCAGGGAGGGCAAGGTGTGTTTAACAGATGATTAGGTGTAAAATGTCCTTTTTTTAATGGTGCAATATCTTCTGGGTTTTGTATATATATAAATAGTTCTGTTTAATTAAAAAAATCTCCACCTACAAATTAACCCATTGCCTGTTTTGTCTTAGTTGCTGCCAAAAGGACCAAAACCACTGGGTGTTGCAATATGTTTTGGTCTCGGGAGAAACAGAGTTGGTCTGATCTGGTTTTTGACTCGCGTTGAAACTTTGAATTCTTTTTACAGCTGGACAAAAGAAAGACGTTGTGCCCTCGGACGGGACAGGGAGTTAACTCCCTTGGTTAGACTGTAAGCTCTCCAAGGCAGGGGTGGCTGATCGCTCCAAGTGCTGCTTTGGACGGTGGCACCTTGACCCCGGTCGATCCCCAGGCGCTGGTATAATAAACGTGGTTACATCTTTGTTTCCTTCGATGCTATTGCTTAGTGCCCAGCCAGGCTGGGCTCTCAGGGCCAGTGGTTGTGACCGACCAGGCACTTGAATATTCCTGGTTTCTTTTGTATGAAAATTCACTTGTTCTTCAGCAGTTGTGATTTGAAGGTGTGGTAGTGCTGTCGTCCAAAGCGACGAGCTCAAAAATAGGTAGAGGATTGATTCCAGAAATCAGAGTTGACTAGCACTAAAGCAGACGTTGCTTTCCCTTTCTTCGACGACAGCGATTGTGTTTAAGTCTTTTTCTCAACTGGGCATACACTCAGGAGTTTTAAAGTAATTCAGACCTTGTACTTCCAGTGCTACCCCGAGGGACACTTTTTCCACTTGCTAATGCATCCTGCTATCAGGAAACTGCTCCTGATACTTGATGGAATGTTTCTGTGCCTGATTTATTTTCATTTCTCTTAGCAATGCTGAAGAAACTCGTATCTCAATTTACATGGAGATATCTTGTCTTTACAATAAGGATTTTCATAGCCTCTAACTCCTAATCTTTGGACTCCTTCCAACTTTGTCAGAACAAAATCAGTTCCCCAGAATTACTCAAGTAGACTGTTTCTGTGCACGAAGGTATTTTGGGTGAGACGCAGGACCTCGAGATAGCACGTGGTCTGGCAGAGAATTGTGTAGAATATGTTTTTCCTTCCCTAAGGTAAGTTTATTATTTATATTTTTTTACGTATCAAAATGCAAATGCTTAATCCGTGGTGGAGCAGTGCTGATGGAGAGATGTTGGGATCGCTGATGGCTAATCAGCAAATTGGGTCAACATACACAGGATTCTTGATAATTTTCAAATTAAAAATGTGTCCTTCCCATACTGCTGTCTCTCCCATCTTTCAAATCTAGATTCTGTGCTTGGGTTTGGGCTTTTTTTTTTTTTGTTCCCTCCCCACGAAGGCTTCTGGATGGAATTTTTTTTTTTTTTTCTCCTCGTTTCCCCCATACAAACAGAAATAAACCCTTTTACCACTCCCAGCCCCATTTTCCACTCCCAGCTTTTTGTTCGGAGCCGCTCTCTGGCGAGGCGAACAAACAGCTGCCTCCGTTGCCTGTGCCTACGCCGCTCCTCGGATGGCCAACAGGTCTCCCCTGTGGACAGCACGCTGCGCAGCCCTCCTATCATGCCTGACAAAAGGAGGGGAGAAGCAAGGGGCTAGGCTGGCAGGCGCTGCCGCAGAGACACATTTTCCCTCCTGCTGCCAACGCTGGAGAACACCGCGAGTCTTTGCTTGACTGTCAGCCCAAAATTTACCCTGAGCTGGGGCTTTGCATGTCCCTCAAACTCTCTTGGTGCCAGCACCGTCGCTGCACGGAGGGGTAAGAGGAAAGGCAGTAGCTGTCGGGTGTTTCCAGCCCTCCTTGGTGTGTTTTGCCATGGTCAGTAAATTCGTTTTGCTCAGCTGGCTTTTGATGATGAGGCTTGTGCCGTGCAGATCTGAGCTTTCCCTCCTCTGGGGAATTGGGCCTGAGTGTTGGATGGAAGGGGGTGGGGAAGAAATAGGTTGGCAGGATTCGTCTGGGAAGTAAATGAGCTACGAGAGTGAGTCCTCGTCCCTCGGTTTCTCTTCCCCAGACTGGCTGCGGCCGCTTCCCTTCCCCTTGCAGAGAGGGAGTTTCACCAGTGACACAGACCCTGCTGCTGCCCTGTTTCACGGGGTGAGGGGATGCTCTTGAGACCTTGAGGTGAACAGTACTTGAAGGACAAAGGTGTTTTGTTAAAGTAAAGCTAGTGTTGGTGAAAGGAGCTGCTTTTTGTGTCGTGGAGAACAAAATCCCATTTTACACGGAAACAAGACCATGCAAAAAGGTCTTGGCTTCACCTGCATCCCTCTCCAGATCATAAATGGGGCAAAGCTGAGAGGAATTGGGATCTCTGTGACCTATTCAGTTGTTTAGTCTCACTCCCAATCTTCAAACAAAGAGCTGACAGTGGATTTGGGAGTGCTCATTCCCCTCCGCTGGGACCAGGAAAGCCTTTGCTGCTTTTGTGTACGACGACTAAATCGCTGCCCCTTAGGGAGCTGCTGTCTGCTGCTTCGAGCCCAGGGTTAGTGTTTTAGCCCTGCAAAGGCTCCCTCTTAAGCTGTCCCTTCCATGCCTTCAGTCTGAGTGCAGTTATCTGCAGTAGGTCCAGGTCCGTAGTTTAAAAATGAAACAGGCTTGACCCCTCGTCTATCCTCCTTTGTAATGTACCGGAGCTGCCTTTGGTTTGGGGCGAGCTGCGTCTCTAGTTCCTCCTCCCCATCCTGGTATAACAGCAGCTGTCCTCAGCTGCGCAAACCTTAAAGTTGATAACTCCCCTGATACAATTTTCTCCATCACTCCTGAGATTATGTGCATTAATTAGAGCATCCCTAATGCTAATAAGCAATGGGGAATAAGTGCCTTCTCAGTACATTAATGTGGAAAGTAGTTGGAGTCTTGGCATACACGTAGGCTTATTTTTATCTTTGTGACGGAAACAAAACGGCTGAGTTCTGAGGGGCGGCTGCGTGTATTTCGATGCGCGCTAAATAAATAAGCTCGAGCCTAAGTTGTGCTGGGTGACAGCGCAAAGCCGGTGGTGCGGCCTTCTTTGAGGTAGGCCGGCGTGAACGAGAGATAATTCCCCCAATTTGCTTTGATAATGAGAAAAGTTTGCATGGGAAATTATGCAAAACATATGGAAAGCAAACAACTTTCCTGCTCCGTGTCTGGTTGTCTTTGAAGCGGCGGCTCACAGCAGAGTACCCCTGGCTGCCTCCTGGTCGAGGGAAGGGATGCGGCAAGCGCCGCTCACATCTGTCATCGCTGCTCCAGGAGGACATAGTCCAGCTGGGAAACGGTTCACAGGAACGCTCTAGAGATACCTGGCTGTTTTCTGGCTTCGACAGATTTCTCCTGGCAAACCTTGCTGCAGTGATTTAAAATCCTCTCCGGGCTGACAAAGGTTGCCATCTCTCTAGCGCAGTCAGCGGAGGAGACAAAAGCTCACTCCGTTTCAGTTCGGCATCTCAGTCGAGTTCAGGTGCTGGGAAAACGCTCTCTTCTGACTCCTAGACTTTGGCTTGTTGCTCCAAAGCATGAGCACTTGAATTTCTTCCAGAACTACTACATTTTGAGATGGTTTTACATCATTCCTGGTCTAACCAGTTCTTCCTGATGCTTATAGATGCTGGACGGCTTTGAGTTCTGTCCAAGCACTTGGCATCTTTTAGGCACTGAGTTCAGCAGGTCAGTTATTCTGCTGGTTTAGTGGGACAGGGGTTCTGCAAACTCGCTCCCCTGCTCAGGGCTTGCCCAAAGAAACAGGGAGGAATGGAGAAAGTGGCTGAGCAGCCAAGGGCCAAGTCACCCTCAAGAGATGGAGCCTGGAGGAGGCAAGTTCTGCAGCCCTCTGCCAGGGGAAAAGAAGTGATGCAACTTCTAGCAAGTCTTGCTGAACTGCTCCTCAAAATAAACAGGGTGTTGACGCCAGCAAAGGCTGGGGCCGCTGCTCCCAGGGGCAGTTGCCGGGCTGCACCTTGCGCTCTTGAAGGTAAAGGCAGCAGCTCTGTGCCTGTTCCCATCTCCCCGCACCCGGCTGCAGTGGGTCTGGTGCTGACAGTTCAGCCCTGGAGAAGATCGACCGGACACTGGAACCACCTTTCCTGTTGTGCTCAGAGAGGTGTAATCCACTACCTGCTGCCAGCTCGTTTGGCTACAGGGTGCCAAGCCAGGAGTAAAACCTCAGGCTCTCGGCCTCGCTTTTCTCCTGACTGCCATGACTGGCCTCCCAAATCGGGTTCATCCCCGTACCTTGCCTTGCACGCATCCCTGAGAAGTCCTGTCCTTACTGATAACCCCACAGACTCTATGGAACTCCCACCCATGCCTCTGCTACTGAGAGAGTGCTTGTCTTACCCCAAACCCAGCTACATCAAAGCCCAGACTAGGATTTTGGGCAGCCCCTGACTCCTCTTGCTGAGGAGGGCAGCTGGCACATGCTGTCTCTGCCGTAGAGCCCCCAGGCATCTTGCTGAGACACACGCTCCCCCCTTCATGCACACACATAATTTGCAAGCATCAATTTCCTCTCCTCTCTCCCCACGCAACTCTACCAGGGATTTCTGCACAAAAAGAAGATGCCACTGACTCTCTTGACCTCTGAACTCAGCTGCCTCCCGGGAGGCAGAGGGCTGGGGCTGAGCCCAGAGAGGAGGGTTTGCAGCTGCCCTTGTGCCCTGAGGGGGGAGACATATGGGGGTGACAGTCAATGAGACAAGGAGAAAGGAGAGGAAATGTGTGTTTTCTTAGCGCCCGGCCTCCCAGCTCCTGGGAACTTTATGGCTCTGGAATATTAAGAGGCAGGAAAGTTAATTAATACCCAGAACAAAGCCAGGGCTGTTTGGCTGCTGGGAGAAGGAAGCAGTGGAGACAGGAAGAAAGAATTGGTGTCGTCTTAAATAATTTGTTTTCTACATTTTATCAGCCGCGAAGATAGAGATGAAGGCCACTGCAGGGGTGAAGGGATTGACTTTTGGAGACCAGAGAAGGAGACTTTCTGACAAAGGGCAGGAGAGTTTGTTGGGGGAGCTGTAGGAGCAGCTACCTCTGCGTTATTCAAGGTGGGGACTGCGCTTGGGGCATTGCAGAGCAGTGTTGGTAGTACCGTGCTGTCTGTCACTTCTCGAAGAAGTCGCTATTTCTCTTACTTGAGATGACCCTTCTGCTCCCCACGTAGCATCCTTCCTCTCCAGTCTGCCCAGCTTCTGCTGCCTCTCCCATTCCCAGCATGGCGCAGTGGCTGCAGCTGGCCGGAGTCGAGCTGTCCCAGGGATGGCCGTGCCAGGACTGTCCTTCACCCCCTTCCCTTCCCAGCAGGCTGGGATCTAGCTCAGGATTTAGAGAGACAGAGGTGTTGCTCACACACCACTTTAAGGCATATAGAGACATCCAGACCCTGTTTTCACAAGTGACAAGTGCTTAGGTGTGGATTCTTCAAGGGAGAGCATTTAGCTTTATCTCCCAAATAAATACGTGGAAAAAACCTGCTACCTGCCACAAGAGCTGCTCCTCTGTGTGGCTTTGAAACTGCTCTAGATCTGTCTGTGCTGAGTACTTTAAAGACTTCTGAGCCCTTTGTGCCCTGTGCCTCGAGTCTCTGAGGCGGGCCTGAGCCCATCCTTTGCCGACATAGACTGGCAGGTCTTTGGTCTGTGGACCAGTGAAGTGGATACGGATGTGTCGGAGCCTCTGTGTGATGCTGCTGTCTACAGGATACATCGAGTCCTGTGTCCCGGCCCCGTGCTCTGTCCTGTAGCCTTTGGTCACTCTGCAGTAGCCCTGCTGCCATGATTGTTGGCAACTGCTTTCCGTGTCCTACCCATGAGCAGCAGCGAGGTCCAGCTGAAGGAATGGAGGCAGCTTAGCCCAGGATAACTATCGCAGCAAACAAGGGCCATTGGCTGGCGCCCAGCAGGCATCTGAGTCCAACATGTGTTTAAAATCAGGGTCTGACTACTACAAATAGGAGTGTAGGAATTGCCAGACTGGATCATGCTCAGGGTCCATCGCTGCCCCTGTCTCTGACAGAAACCAGCACCCGCTGCTGCTGGGAAAGGCACAGAAGGCTCTGGGGTGACCCCACACCCCAAACCCACAACACCCGGGTACCCAGGCACCCCGTTCCCGCAGTGGGTACCACTGCAGCCGTCTGCCCTGGCTCTGCTCGACTTGTCCTCTCTCTGTGTGCAGCGAGAACATCCAGTCAGATCTCAGCACCACCATGCTGCACCTCTGTCCATCCGTCTGTCCATCTTCCAGCCCGTTGCATGCATTCCTGGAGAAGAATACCAGGGCTGGAGAAAAAGGAAGGTAGTTTAGGGTGATACTGATTCCAGCGTGCGCTTCCTCAGCCTGCCTTGTGCAGCCCGGCACTACTGGGCCTTTTCTCTCCAGCCTCTTTCACCTCCGTGTCCAGCCCGAGCGCTGGCGCGTGGTGCAACGGCTCGGAGGAGGTAGAGGATGAGGCAGGGATGGAGGATGCTGCTTAGGACCTACAGCACTCTGCTACCCAGGTGATCTTTCCCCAGTGCCAGCACAGCTTTAACAGTGAGGTTTCTGGGGCTAATCAAGATCGACATACAAACAAAACAGCATCTCTGCATCTCACAGCCAGCAGAAAGGGAGAAGCAGATGGGCTAGAGGAGGCAGGGAGCTGCTGCTAAATGGATTGATGGAGAGGCCTTTAAGAGAGATGGATTGGAGAGGGAGCCACTGGAGGAAAGGGCCGGGGCGGCCACGCTGTGAATGGGGCAGGGGCCCAGGGAGATGATGGGAAGGGAGAAAGGCCTGCAGATAACAGATGGATGGACACAAAGACTGGAAGGGAAGAGAGGGACAGATGGACAGGCAATAGAGAGAGTCAGGAGAAGAGAGGGATCTGGACATAATTAGATTGGATCCGATTATGACAGACTCGATTAGAGCAATATTATGATCAGGAGCTTCTGTCGCTATTTGGCTTTTAGGGGGGAACAAAGCCAGAGAGCACGTGTGGAAGGGGGACAAGCAGAGGCGAAGGGAACCGGGAAGGATGAAAGGAAAGGGGCTCCTTGTGAAAGCTGTCAGTGGTGGTGGTGACAGATTGTCTAGTTATCGAGCACCGGGGCCGTCTGTCACCGACCGCTCACAAAACCTGCACTCAATAAAAGCCAGGGAGACAAAGGCGAGGAGAGGAGAGGGGCTACCGGAGCCGAGAGCTTCTGTCACTAGCCAGGCAAGCGTGCCCAGGGCGTGGGGAGAGCTGTGCAGATCGGGGGCCTTCTGTTATTAGTTAGGCACATGCACAAGTAAACACGGGTGTGCCTGTGAGCACACGTGGGGCTGAGGGGTCTGGACCTTGCTCAGCCACCTTACCCCCACGCACGTGTACCCCACGGCCCGCCTTTGCGCGTGCACGCGCGCTCCTGCACACGCAGCTCGCCCAGCCCACCCGCGTTTGTGTGCTCTGACAGAATCCCAGAATCATCTCGGTTGGAAAAAGACCTCGGAGATCCTCCAGTCTAACCATTAACCTCACATTGACCGTTCTCAACTCCACCAGATCCCTCAGCACTAAGCACGTGCCCCAAAAAGCCCTCGAGCCCTGGCTCTGCAGGACGTCACCACCCCGAGTGAAGAGGAAGGGGCTGCCCAGGTGCTTCTCCAGCGTCGATCCAAATCGCTCTGCTTCCTTCTCAGTGTCTGTGAAGAGCCTGGGAGCGTCGGCCAGCTGAGCGTCGTGGTGCGGTCGGCGAGGCCTTGCACCATCTGGGCAGTGTCTGACCCTTCGCGGCCAGCCCGGGCTGCAGCCGTTGGTTGCAAGAGCGCGCTGCAAACCAGACGTGATGGAGCTGGCAGCTGCCCCCTCCACAAACTGCACTTGGGCATGTCTGGATAAAGTATAATGGCACCAAAAGCGACGCTGTGGATGCTGCGGGATCTCTGATGGCTTGGCTGCAGGGAACAGTCCAGAAAGGCAGATCAGCCAGAGAGGACTTTGCCATGAACGAGCAGCTGGGTGGTCACAGGAACATGGGGGAGCCCAGCGCCTTTTGTTCTGCAGAGGGTCCTTGCTGGGAGACGGGACACAGTCCCACCACGTGCATGAAGGTACCGGTTGATGGGCAGGAGCAGTAATTCCCCCCAGGGACTCTCTTTCCAGCGTCTGTGAGTTGTGGCAGGGGTCTCCTTCCAGATCTCCCACCCCTAGTTTGGACACGCAGCCCCTCGCTGTATAAAAGTTGCTCCAGCTGGGGCTGCTCCAGCAGCACAAGGGTTAAAGCTGCCTGTTTTCCCTGACAAGCCCAGGCCAGCGTGGTCCCCAGTGGCTTTGCACAATATGTCGCCTCATCTCCTGCCAAACGCTGCCTCTCCTGGTCTCTTTTCATACCTCGCTGTGCCCTCGCTGCGCGCACGCGGGAGGCCTGGAGCGGCCAGTCCACCCCGGGTCCCCCCAACCCCCTTCGGCGGCTCCTCTCTCTGCCACTGATCCCTCACCCCCCTGGGTCGAGGTGGGTGAGTCCTGGGGGGCTTCATCCCCTCGGGTGGAACCACCACAACGGACCCACCTGGGTCCATCAACCTCCCAGGTCAAGCCAAAGGTATCAAGAGATTTTGAAGGGTTGGCCAGGCTCCCACTGGCGTTTACCAACCTCATTCTTCTCAAACACTGCGTTGAAAGGGAGGCCCAGGAATTCAGAGGAAACGAGGGTTTTCTGCAGGCTCTGGCTTGTGGGCTCCTGAGATTAAGAAACCTGGTTGGTTTTGACAAGGAATACCAGCTTCCGCCAGCCAGGATGTTGGGAAACTTGGAGGTGAAGAACAAAGCCAGAGGGTCTCTTGTTCTCCCTCCCTCAAATCTCATCAGGTTTTTGTCAGCTTGAGGATAGTTGAAGCTCAGAAGTTCTTGCTGAGAAGGTAGAGACCGAGGCAGCAGCCAGAATCCCAGGGACCACAGCAGCTCCCATGGGCTGCAGGCTCTGAGCGGGGACGGGGGGAGGGTTGCAGCCACAGGGGGAGTATTGGCTTGGGTTGCAGGAGAAAGGTCTGGGGTTTCTTGCTCTGCCGTCACCCTCCCACGAGACCTGTGGCTGTGGCTTCACCTTCCCCTGCTGCCCGGCACAGCCCTGCCCGTGCTCCTCACCCTCCACGAGCCAGTCTGCCCTGCGAGGCTTTGTGGGCTGCGTGGGCACCCTGCAGCGCTCGGCATCGGGGCTGCGTCCTGCCCGTTGACACTTCTCAAAAAGCAACCATTTTCCAAGCTGAGGGACGTCCCTGGATTAAATCCTCCCTCCTGGCAGCACAAAATTTGGATGCTGACAGATGAAGGGGCCTTTGCAATCTCAGATCTTACCTGCGGGAGGAAGAAGGCTGAGAGTCTGCGTCATCCCAGGGCAGAGTTAAGGTGACTGTGCTACGGGAAGGGGCCCTTGGCCGCTGGGTGCAGACGCTGTGCTTGTGTCACTGCAGCCGAGCGGAGAGGGCTGTCCCCTGGTAGTGTGTCCCCTGGTAGTGTCCCCTGTGCCGGGGCTGAGCCGGGCAAGTCCGTGTCCCCAGGAGAGCTGCAAGGATCGGGGGTGGGAGGATGGATCTGCTACCGCCTTGACTTGAGAGAAGAACTTGAGTGGGAGCCGAAAGCTGCCCGCTCGTCTGGACGCCGCACGCCGCGATGGCCACGAGGCCAGCACAGATCGGGCCTGGTGGCCCCTGTGGGGAGGCTCCAGCAGCCAGCTCCGCTCCTTCCCTCCCCTCCTCCCCGAGCCCAGCCCGGCAGGATGCCCGGAGCAGCCCAGCATCAGCTGCGGAGAGAGGTGGGGCCCTGCTGGCGTCCTGGCAGGGGGAGAGGAGCTGGCCCTGGGGGTGGGCAGGCGAGACGGGAACAGAGGAGGGATGGGGAGCGCAGAGCGAGAAATAAATACAAACAGCCCATCGGGCTCTCGGGGGAGCTGGGGGGCCCAGGCGGAGCGCTGCAGCGAGGGAGGAGGGGGATGTGGGGTGTGCAACGGGGCTGGGGAAGGGGGTGGATGCGTCGGTGGCAGTCGTGTGTCCGCACGGGAGAGAGGAGCTTGTTTGGGACGCGCGTGTGCGAGCTGCGGGACGGGCGTCCTGTCCCGTGCGCGCGTGAGTCTCGGGGCGGATGCGGCTCTTGCCACGAGCTCGTTAGGCTAATATTGTTTTCTAATCGGTGCCATAGCAATGGTGAGGCAGGCGTCTCGCTGCCACCTGATCCCTCCGCCTTGTCCGCCGCTCGCCCGGCAAACTCCGAGCCCATCTGCTGCTCCGTGCCATGGGCTGGAGTCCACCCAGGTGCGGTTGCCCATCACCTGGGCTTCGCGGGCCTGTGCAGGGGAGGGCAACCAGCCCCCAGGGCTTGGAGGGGGACGAGGCGGGGGCAGAACCTCCAGCACTCGGTGGAAGGAGATGATGAAGGTGGGAGACTCCAGCAAGCAAACTGTGGGGAGGTCTGGGAGGACACACGCGGATCCGTGTGCGTGGGATGGGGGACGTGGGGATTTCAGAGCAGGGAGTTTCCTGATAATGAGGACAAACTAGAACAGATTTTCTCCAGAGAGAGTTTAACAGGAGAATCCGAAATTGGAGAAGGGTGAGAGGCAGAGACCAAGTCTAACCCATAAAAGAGATCATTGTTTCATGGTTAAATAGAGGAGCAGTGTTTCAAAGCAATACCTGTGTATTCTGGGTACCTCTTCCTTCCACTTTCTTTCTCTTTCTCACCAAACTTTACTACAGGTGAATTTTACAGCAGCTCCCAGGCAGGACCTGGGGGACAGTCGTTGGTGCTAGTAGAGGCTGTCCGTGGTGCGGGCACCCACCAGTGCTCACGCGTCCCACACACGCACCCACGGACCCGTGCGTCACGCGGCTGCATGCGCAGGGACACGGGTTCATGCCGGCGCGGTGCGGACACGCAGCCCCGCTCCCCCACGCACCCACGGGGGCTGCACACCGGCGGGAGCCGCCGGGAAGGCTGTGCCCTGGGTCCCGCTTCTCCTGCAGACGCCGGTCCTCATCCCAGCCAGGCAAAGAGACTTGCCTGCCTGCCTGTCTCTCCCTCTCCCCTTTCCACGTTCGCTCCCATCTCTCTATTTCTCCTTTATGAAATATGCATGGAGAACAGATGTCGCCTTCTCCCGGAGCACCCCCACCCTCCTCCCTCCCTCCCAGCCCACCACCTCCATCCACCCTCCAGGACCACATCCAACCTCCACCTCCCTCCGCTCCCGGGGGCTCCAACCTCCCGCACAGCCAATGGCATCCCCTCTCTTTACTTTAATATTTATGAGGGGGGGAGCACCGGAGCGGCCAATGAGGCGGCCGGGGTCGGACCCGGCGTGCGAGGCTGGGGTGTATATATAGCGTATGGGGCACATGCCTCCTTGGGGTGTCCATCTCAAGGCACGGTGGCCCGCTCGCACTCCTGCCCAAGGAGGAGCATGCGCGGGCCCCAAGGCTGCTGGGGTTCCCCCTGACCCCCCCAAGTCCATCCCACGGAGCAGGACGCTGTGCGCACCCGGGGAAACTTTCTGCCTCCTCAATGGACGGATGAGCCAAGCGGTTCCTCCCTCCCTGGATTACTTTGAGCTTCATCCTGCTGGAAGAGAAAAGCTGGAGCCTGGGAATGGTCGTCGGCTCAGGGGTAAGGTGGCTGTCCCGGGGAGGGGTGAGCAGCGCTCCGGGATGTTGTTGTGAGGTTTGATGCTGATGAAATGGTAGCGTGGAGGGTGGGGAGAGGGACGGCGAGATCAGCAGTGTGGTCTGAGCAGGAAAGTCTCTGCACAAGCCCACGGGCTCTCTCAGGAAGGGGCTTGACCTCGGTGCGAGGTTTAACGCACGAACCCCTGCGCGCATCCTTCACTTTGGGCTTGGCGGTGGCCCGGGGGGGTTCTGATCAGGGAAAAGAGAAGGAACCTCCAGTCAGATGGCCTGGAAGTGGGTGCCAGGCACACTTTGCGTGGCCAGGGAGTCTTCAAAAATTGTGACAGCGCTGGAGTGCAGGGAAAAGGGCAAGCGAGGAGCTAGGAAGCATTGCTTCCCATCGGGGGCTTAAGATTACCGGGGTTTCGCTGAAGGCAGGACTGGAGCAAGTGTAGGTTTAAAAGAGGTTCTTGCAGTAGGTGAGTTTAGGAAGGTGGCAGTTTACAGCTCAGCTGAAGGAAAGAGTGGAAAAGAGCCACCCAGAGCCCAAGTCACCCATGTGAAGGAAAAGGTTTTTGAGGACTGGACTAACCTCACGAAGGAGCGGGATAAGGAGTTTATTTGGGTCCAGTATGAAACTTGTCTTCATGCAAACGATCCAACATCCTCCTGCGATGGAGATCCCCACGCAGGACTCCCGCCTCCCATGTTTGATGCAGCTTCAATTCACTCGCAAGGACGCTGAGACAGGGACAGCAACGTGTCCCACAGCCCGTCCCCTCCGCGGAGCGCGGCGACCGGTGAGCAGTTCCCAGGCTGTTCCTGACCCAGGTTGTCATCCCCGTCTGCCCAAGGAGAAGAAGTTTTTGCAGCCTCCCCTACTCCAGGATGACGCGATGTGCTTACGCCTCGGTTCTGGTGTCCCAGGAGGGGACAGGAGGTGGTTGGTTGTCCCCTTCCCTGCCCTGTGCTGAAGGGATGGGACTGGGAGGCAGCGGAGCCGGGGCGGTTCACCAGTGACTGCACCTCAGCACGGCCCCGGTCGGATGAGGCAGCGCCTGAGTTTGCAGAGCAAGAGGAGAACAGGCCTGTTGTTTTCAGAGCAGCAGCGTCGGGCTAAGAGGGAGGCAGAAGAGCGGTGAAGCTAGTGCAAGAGATCAAAGACAGTTCCCCGTCCCTAAGAGCAGGGGGGAGAGGATTTAAGGAGAAGCTGCACCCGTGAGCATGATCCTGGATGTCCACGCGCTGACTCCTCGCTGCGGCCCAGGAGCTGGAAGCGCAGAGCTGCCGGGGCACGTGTCCAACCCCGGAGCTGACCTTCCCTCTTTCTCCCAGCCCGGCTGCAGCCTCTCGGAGCTTGTGCTCACGGCTGGAGCCACCGTCCTGCCCCGCTGCTGGGAGCCGCCGTGGCTGGGAGCGATGCTCCGGGGATGGCTATTGTGAGTGGGAACGGGGCGGCACCGCCAGCACGCAGGGAAACACGACACGGCCGCGGCACCTGGCCACCGAGGGCTGCCCCCGCTCGCCGGGGTTTGCTTTGGGTGGTGGTCACCCACGACACACTGCTCCCGAGGGCAAAGCAGCTGGGAGGGCAGGGCTGCTCCCTCCACCACTGGGCAGCAGAAAGGAGGTCCTGGGTCGGCAGGAAGGCGGCAAGAGCAGAAGGAGAAAAGAGATGAAAGCAGGAGGGGAGTGGAGAAGGTTAAACAAGGTGCAGGAGTCACGGCTGTAGTGGATGGCTACAGCAGAGGTGGCTAATTCAGGAACTGGAGATACACGCTCTTGCGTTGGTCATGGCTGGTTGGTCTCTGAAGCTGAGCGCAGGGAGGGCAAGTTAAACACAAAAGCAAACTCAGGTGTGCTCTAAGGACAGTGCAGTTTATTGCAAGCTCAGAGCCCTGAGAGGGCATCCCCGTGGATCCCGAAAGCCACGTTTCCATCAGCCCTTCCATCATCTCCAGGCTAAGGGCTGCACAAGAGTAACTTTTTGGTTAGGATTTGGGTGGTTTACTTGTACTCTCACACACAACTGAAAGGTTTTGTGTAGGAGAAAAAAAAAAAAAAGCCCAGGTTAATTTTTTTAGTGAAATCTGAATATCACAGTGCAGGGATGAGCATGTGTTTCTGCGCAGAGATGTCTGATTTGGGGTAGATTTATGAGCGTGGCTGTAAATTATTGTGCATAAATGGATGTGGGATTCTCACAGAGGAGTTTTTGACTGCGACCATTTGCACGTATGTGCTGGGAAACGTGTCTGTGTGTATATGCACGTGTGTGTATGTGCATGTGTGTGTATGTGCACGTGTGTGCCCGTGTGTTTGTGTAAGCATGCAAAGAAACAGCCACCTATGTGTGGGGGGGCTCAGAGGGGCTGTGCAGACATTTCTCTACACGCTGCTGGGGTTCCTCGTGTTTCCTGGGCGGCGTTTCTGCAAACACATCAAGGGCTCTGCCCGCCGCCAGTCTTTTAAAACGGGATGTGGACTATTTCTTCCCAGTCATCGCCTGTCCATATTCGTTTAGTTTCCATTTCTCAGTCGTATGGCTCATTACAAGCTTGTCAGGCCTGAGAGAGGTAATATGTTGTACATCTCTGCCTGGCTGGCTTCCCAGCCCGGCTGCCGTCTCTTCCAGCAGCCGCATTTCCCCATCTGAAGTTTGTTCCCCTTCCCCTGCTCCACCCCAGCCCTTCTCCGCTGTCCGGGGCAAAGATGCTCCTGGGGCAAGACCTGCCTTTCCCAGACCTGCTCCCGGGGTGCTGGAGGCGTCTGTGCGGGTCTGGGGACCCCCCTCCCCGTGCCGGAGCCGCATGGGGAAGGCAGCGGGGGGGAGGAGAAGGGAGAGGGGAGGCAGCTTTCCCGACCGACAGCGCAGCGTCCCGGAGGGAGCGGGGAGCCAGCGTCTATTTGGACACATGAAGCAAAGCAGCTGTGTTGGGTTCCATATGTCGGGGGTGCCAGGATCCATGACATACGGGCTCATTTAGTATACAATAAGCCCCCCCTTCCCCTCGCCCCTGCAGTCTGTTTTTCCCCTTCGCTCATCCACCACCTGTCATCTCTCCGGAGAGCCAGGAGAAATGGCTCCCACCTTCCCCCAGAGCCACCCCACCGGCTCCTTCTCCGCCACCCCTGACAGGGGACCCGGAGCCCCATCCCTGCCCGGGGGGTTGGGGGGGGGGGACAGGCTGTACCCCGCTCGGGCTGGGGCCAGCGCCGCAGGGCGAGGGGAGCGACCAGCCGCGCTCTCGCCTCGCCTGTGCGCCGGGAGCCGGGCGATGCTGAGGGCCCCTGTGCTTCTGTTTTCTAGAGCGTGCGGGAGGAGTTCGGCTCTGACACCTGACGGCTCCGAAACTGGGTCCTGCCCCGGCCTCACGGAAGAGCCCGCGGACTCTGTGCACGCGCACGCACAGAGGATATTTATTTATTTATTTTATTTATTTTATATGCATCCTGCCATCTTTCTTACATTATTTATTGTGAAAGTTATCTCCCGCCCCACGAGTACTCCAGGGAAAAGGGAAAATTTTGACATTCCCTTGCGGAGACTGTGTGTGATGAGGAAGAGGAGGAGAATAACCAGGGGCTTGCTGTGATCCAGAGCCCTTCTGCTTCGACGTCGCGCCTGGGTCAGTCTGTCCTCCTGACATCCCGTATCTCTGAAGCATCTGTCTGTCTGTCCACCCCTCTTCTACGAAGATGATGCTGAATTCGGACCAGACAGAGATCGACCTGCCCCCGACACACTCCGAGTCCGAGTCCGTCTTCAGCGACTGCGGCGGCGGCCGCGCGGGCAGCGCGGAGGACGCCGGCAGCGTTGGCTTGTGCGCTCAGTCCCGGGTGGCCGAGCCGGGCGAGCCGGTGAAGAAAGACCTGCAGCACCTGAGTCGGGAGGAGCGTCGGCGCCGGCGCCGTGCCACGGCCAAGTACCGGACAGCCCACGCCACGCGGGAGCGCATCCGCGTCGAGGCCTTCAACATGGCCTTCGCCGAGCTGCGGAAGCTGCTGCCCACCCTGCCGCCGGACAAGAAGCTCTCCAAGATCGAGATCCTCCGCCTGGCCATCTGCTACATCTCCTACCTGAACCACGTGCTGGATGTCTGAGCCGCCCAGCCTGCGTCCGTCTGTCTGTCTGCCATGTCTCCTACCTGAACATGTGCTGGGCATCTGAGCCAAGAGCTCAAGTCTGTCTGTCCATCTACGACCTGAACCACATGTCGGGCATCCAAAATGCTGTGCCTGTGTTCGTCCGTCTGTTCAAATGGACCAAGTCCCCAGCTGTCTGCCCTCCCCCCTATCTGAACTGTCTTCTGTATTTCCCCACCACCAAGCCCACGTCCTTCTGTCCTTCCATCCTGCCTGACTCAGGCTGGATGTTTAGTCCACCAGCCATCTGTCTGTCCTGCTGGATCTGCTGCCTGAAGGCTGTGCTGGCCGCACGTGCTCCCAACTTCTGTCCGTCCATCCTTCTGCTGTGCATCCCACTGATGCTGCCTACGGGATCCTGAGCCCGCATCCCTCAGTCTGTCCACCACGTCTGCTCCCTGACCCACAGCAGGAGCCACTGAGACCACGTCTGTCTCCGTGTCACCTCTTTTATACACAAAAAAATGGACCTGTGAAGCGCTGCAGCACCAAGCGGCCCCGGGGTCTTGTCCATCTGTCTGTCTGTCTGCGCCTTCTGCCACCAGCCGCCCCACCAGCATGGCCAGTCTGGGCATTTTTGTCTGTTTGCTGCTGTTCTGCCCCTGGCATCGTGCTGGGCACTTACAGACCCACGTCAGGACCATCCTCCCCGCAGGGGCAGCGCGGCCCAGGAGCATCCCCGGGCACAGAGCAGCTCCTCTGTGTTCACCCCGGCCTTTTGTACCCCAAAGGGAAGCACAAAGCGTGGTGCAGACCTGGCAGGACCTGGGGAGGACAGCGGCAGGTTCCCCTCCAGACGGGGCAGAGAGGCATGCTCTGAAATTCCCTGAAATTCCTCGGAAATTCTGGCTGTGCTGCCTGCCCAGTGGAGCAGCACCCGAGGTCTCTCCATTGCACGTCTGGTCTCCCCAAAGCTCAGCACTCCGCTCCCAGACCCCTGCATCCCCGGCTTTGCTGCCCAACCCTCCTTTGCACTAGTGCACAACGAGTGTGAAGCCCCCCTGGCCCGGCCTGTTGCACCACCCCGGAGCACCAGAGCTCCCCATGCAGCTCTTCATCCCTCCCCACTCTTCCTCCATCTCCGCTTCGCTGCTGCTGGTGGAAAAGCTCTGAGTGGGGTCACAAGCGTGGCCCAGCACAGGGGGATGCTGGTGCTCAGCCCCCCCGGACCGCATCCTTCCCCTGCGACGCCGGGGCTCATGGGCAAAGAGGCTTCGCCCTGGGGTGCTGCAGGGCCCCCCCGTTTACACCAGTACAGCACTGGTGCAGCGTGAGCTTTCACAGCACACGCTCTGCCGGGGTAAACTGCACTTTACGTGCGGCTTGAAGGGCAGCAGGGCTGGAGAGGGGAGGGAGCAGGCGCGGCCCCTCTGCCCAGCTTCCAGCACCCGGGGCTCTCCCTGCCCCCCCCAACGTGGATCAGCACTTTGGGAGAGGGAGGGGAGTGGGAAGGGAAAGCAGAGCCGAGCAGCCTTTTCTCCAGCAAGGGCACGCTGAGCCTGGGGAAAACTCATTGCAGGAGTGAATGTTTTGCCTTGGTTTATGGGTGTTTGTTTGTTTTAAGAGTTAATTTTGCACTGGCAGTGGCAAGAGCACAAGCAGAGCCCGGGCGGGGGACCAGGATGGTGCAGAAACCACTGGCTGTGCTTCGAGCCAACGCTCCGGGCCGGGGGCCTGGCCCGCGGGGAATGGGGTTGATCCTCGTCGCGAGACAGGCAGTGGGTGCTGGGGGAGATGGACTTCGGTGTGTCAGAGAGGGTCAGTGCCATGTCCTGCGAACACCAGCGAACCCCCAGAGCCGGAGCAGAGGGTCCCAGCAGCGCTTCCAGGCTCCCACCCTCCACTTTTTGCCCTCCCGAGGTGTTGGGCGCTGCCTGTGCCGGGTGTCTGAGCCCCAGTTGGGCTTCCCAGGACCTCGCAGACCTCCTGGCTCCATCCTCTCCCCAGCCTCTGCCGCCAGCTCCCAGCGACGCCTCGCTCCGTACCTCATTTTCCCCCTCCCCGTAAAAGCAGGGAGAACGTTCGCTACCTCTGTCTCGCAAGGACTCGCCGGGGCATGTGGGATCCCCGAGGGCCGGAGCAGCGGACCCCGCCGCCCGCTCCCCCGTCACCGCATCGCTCGGCGGGGCAGCGGCAGAGCAAAACAGAGCAGGGCAGCCCACCCTTCCCCTCCACTCACCAGCCACGTCTCTGTGCCACGAGGATATTTATTGAATTAATTTATTGATAAATGTTATTATTTATTTGCTGTGTTGTGCACTTTTGGGAAAGGAAAACTAGATAACAAACAAACAAAAAAAAAAAAATAATGACCACGGCGGAAAACCAACCAACCCACCCTTGTACGCAGTGTGCCCCAGCGTGTGTTTGTCTTGGCTGTTCAGACTGTGCAAGGATTTATTATTTATGAGTTCACAAGGAAGTCGGGGAGGGGGAAATGAATTAAACTGCCAGCAAAAGAGAGATCTTGAACTTAGAGTGCCCGGCTTCCCTTTTTCTGTCTTTTTTTTTTTTTTTTAATCTTGTTTTTCACCATCTCTTCCTTGCGGTGGTGGTGGTGGATTCCCCACGCGGGAGCTGATGGCTGCGGCCATGCCTGTGAGAGGAGGTGGGGGGGGAGAGGCCGTGCCCCCCCCCTCCGGCCAAGGGACCAGGACGTGTCCTCTTGGCACCCGAAGAGTCCCACCAGCACCGGCCGGGCTCGGGCTCGCTCGGGGACGGGGTGGATGCGTGTCCTGGGCTTTCCGCGGGTCTGCGGTCACCGTTTGAGCCCAGCTTGGCTTTGCTGGGACAAGCAGCCCCCGAATGGCCCAGTCCCTCTGGGGTGACAGCGAAGGGATGAGGACATCTGGCCCAGACATCAGCATCTCCAAACACACCCAATAAACCACCTTCTCTCTCCCGCATACCCCTGGGAAATCAGTGTGGCCCTGGCTCCCGAGTCACCCCCCACCTGACCCCGCGCCTCTGCCTAGCAGAGCCCCCGCTGCCCCTTCTCCACATCCCCCGGCCCTCTCCCCTGCGAGCCCCCAGCGCTCGCCCTGTTTCCTCAGCCCACCCTGAGCCACGCGGGGAAGCAAGTTTGCGGCTCGTCTCCTTTGTCTGCGCCGCTCCCGCGCGTCCCTGGGGGCAGGTTGCAGCTGTTCGCCGACTTGCTCCAAATTTCTTCATATAATCAATTGGCCTTGGCTGCAGCTTGGCTCAGCAGAGATGCGTCAAAGGGGAAATAATAAACATGGGGGAGGGAGCAGGGAGACTTTGCACCGGGCTGCAGGGGCCGTAGCGGCTGGTGGGGCACAGGAGGGGACCTGGGCGCTCCCTTTTTGTCCCAGCTGAGGGATTTCTCCCCGGTGTTCACCCCTTGGGATGCACCGTGTCCCCGCCGCTTGCACCCAGCCCCAGCTCTCCTCCCAACCCCTCCAGCACCAGCCCCCACGCCGAGAGGTTCAACCGTCCCCATCCCAGCCCCGGCCGCTCTCCGGGAGCTGGTAATCGGGTGAGGGCAGCGCGAGCTCGGCGGCGGCGGCTCCCAAACCTCTGCGGGCCCGTTGTTCCCGGCTGCCAGCCCCGGCCCTGACATATGGTCCTCATTGTGCCTCGCACAATGGAAACACTTCATGCTAATTTAGCTGCTGGTTCTGGCCTTGCTGTCATCCCCGACAGATTGGGTCCCTTGCCTGCTCTTTGTGCTTGCGGGCAGGCAGGGTAACGGGCAGCTCAGCCTCTCCTCTACCTCCCTGAGTGTTTTCCGTGACACTTCCCAACTCCTTCCCCAGTCCCACAGCTATTTCCTTCCCTCTCTCTCTCCTTCCCCCCACACATCTCCATCTCTCCATCCCTCCCCTGGCCTCTGGAGGACGCTGGTCCCGGTGCGCAGGTAGGTGTGTGCGCGAGGAATGTCCCACAGCAGCTTTTCCATTTGAAAAATACCCACGGAAAATCGTCCTGAAGGTGCAGATAAAACAGAGACGCATGAAACTGCTCAGCTGCTTCTGCCCGGCGGCATTTTTGTGTCCCTACCCCAGGGGACGACGAGGTGGGGATGGCTACCGGCCCCCTTTCCCATCCCTTCCTCCCCCAGAAAGGAGTAGCCGAGGCGGGACGTGACACCCCGGTTTGGGCAGGGGGAAGGACACCCCTTGTTTCAGTCTGCAGCCCCAGGCCAGGCTGCCTGCTGTGCCCTGGTCCCGCGGGGCTGTCACAGTGGGCAGCAGCTGTGTCCCCAGCCCGGCTGTGCGAGGCGGCAGTGCCATCTGCTGGGTCCCCAGGACGGGGTCCCCGTCACCCCCCTTAGGCTGGGGACCCCCATCCCTCCAACCCTGGCTGGAGCGTCCCCGTCCCCTGTGACAGGACCCACCGCAAACCCCCTGCGGCTCTCGGGCAGGGCTGGGACCGGCGCAAGGGACAAACGGCACCCAGGGGCCTTCCCAAACGCAGCCTCTGTGACCCATCGTTTTAAATGCTCATTTCATGCTTGGTTTAGAGCCTAAGGGTCCCCTGAGGCCACGATGCTGATCGGAGACGGGCCTGGAGAGACAGGCCCTGGCCCAAAAGGGCCGACGGACTCACGAGATAAAGCGCGTATCTGATCCCTTCCTTCGAGACACGGAGCAGAAGCTAATGAGCCATCGGATGCCTCGTGCCGGCGATCGCGTGGCAGAGATAAAGAGCCCGTCTGGACAGAGACCAGAGAGCAGTGTGGCAAGAGCCGGCGCAGTGGGGCGAGCTGGAGACCCGCCTGTCCCCCCCCCCGAGCAGGGTCCGCAGCGCACGGCGCTGGGAGAGGAGGGCCAGCGGGCCGAGGAGGGTCTGGCACAATCGCCTGAGTCCTGTGGCCCCAGGGCTTGCAGACAGGTCAGACAAACATCTGTGGGGATGGGTGAGATGCTGCTGATCCTGCCCAGGGCAGGGAGAGGCCGGCCACCCTGCACCCTGCTTTCTAGGATGCCTAATCTCCGGGGTTATCTACCCGGAGCCTCTGCCCCCCTCCCTGCAGAGAGGGAAGCCCGGCCGTGACGCCTGGGGACCGATGGGTGTTGGACCTGTCTGGGGTCTGGTTGTCAGTGTGTAGGGTGGTGGGGCAGCTCTGGGCAAGGACCGGGCTCCGGCAGGTGTGAGGGGACACAACCGCCCCCTGCTCTGCTCAGGGGGGTGCACAAGGACTTTGCATGGGCCCAAGGCCCTCCCTGCTCTGCAGAAGGTCATTTCCAAGAACAAGACAAGACAGAGCTGGTTCTGGGGACTCCTTCAGCCCCAGGAGATGGGTGGGAAGTGCCCAGCACCCTGGGCTCTGCTGATCCCGGGTGCTCCACACGGGACAGGGCTGGGCTCCCTGCAGAGCCAGGCAGGCTCTTCTGTCCCCGGAGCAGGGTGCGGAGGGAGGGGACCGTCCCTGTAAATCACAAGGTGGAACAATGCGGCCCTTCCCAGATGGCAGGGAGGCTCCAGCAACCCCAGCTGGCCAGGAATGAGCTCCGAGCACCCATTAATCACTCCTAGAGCAGGAGCGGGAGTGAGAGGACAGCCCGGGGCAGGTGGCTGCAGGGGGAAGGGAGAGCAGAGGGGGCCCACACCCAGCAGCGATCCCCAAATCCTGCTGGGTCACAAGGACCCAAACTTGGGCACAGGTCCTGCACCCCCAGGGTTACACCTCAAGGCTGCCCCAGCGTCTCACACAGCCCGTGGAGCCACGTGAAAAGGGGGGGCACTGACCCCCAGCTCTATGCCAGGAGCCAGGGGACCAGCACAGGCCGGGACCCACCTCCCTCAGGTCTCCACGGCTGGTGCAGGACGCAGCATCGTGTCTCCCTGACGTTTTGTGGGTGGAGGTGGAAAGGGACCTGGAGCATCCCGGGGCTGCTCAGGCCACCACAGGAAACTGAGGGCTGGGCATCCCCGTGACCACTGCGGCGTGGAGCCGAGCTAAGGTAGGAAAACACACAGTGGGATAAGTGTCACCGGCTGAGCTGAGTGAGGCAATGATGGCTCCTGGAGGGACTCCTCCATGAAAGCCAGAACTCTCAATAAAAAAAGCAGAAAGAAGCTGGCCAGGCTCAGGGGGTCCCTCCCGAGGCACCCCGAGCTCTGTCCTTCCTGCCCTCCTCTCTGACCCAGCAACTCTCACCGAGCTCAGCCTGGGCCACGCAGCTCCAGATGCTGCTGAGAGGATGTTGCCGGACACCACCCGCCCAGTGCCCAGGTGTATGGGGCTGGCGGGGAGGTGACCCAGAAGGACCCAAAACACATGGGCTGAGCTGTGCCAGGGGAGGGATGTGACCCCTGGGCTCGGCACTGGGGAGGCCGCCCCTCGATGAGTGGGTTCAGTTTTGGGCCCCTCACTCCAAAAAGGCCCTTGAATGACTCGAGCGTGTCCAGAGAAGGGCAACGGAGCTGGTGCAGGGTCTGGAGCACAGGTCTGATGGGGAGCGGCTGAGGGACCTGGGGGGGTTTAGTGTGGAGAAGAGGAGGCTGAGGGGAGACCTCCTGGCCCTCTGCAACTCCCTGAAAGGAGGGTGCAGAGAGGGGGGAGGAGTCTCTTGAGCCAAGGACCCAGCGGCAGGCCAAGAGGGAATGGCCTCAAGCTGCGCCAGGGCAGGGTCAGACTGGCTCTTCGGAAGGATTTCTTTGCAGAAGGGGTTGTTGGGCGTTGGAATGGGCTGCCCAGGGCAGGGGGGGAGTCCCCATCCCTGGAGGGGTTGAAGAGTCGGGTTGAGCCAGCGCTGAGGGATCTGGTGGAGTTGGGAACGGTCAGGGTGAGGTTCATGGTGGGGCTGGAGGAGCTTCAAGGGCTTTTCCAACCCAGATGATTCTGAGATTCTGTGCCAGGGCCAGGGCCAGGACCTGGACCTGCCCCTGCCCCTGCCCCTGCCCCTGCCCCTGCCCCTGCCCCTGCCCCTGCCCCTGCCCCTGCCCCTGCCCCTGCCCCTGCCCCTGCCCCTGCCCCATCGCTCACTCCCGCCCCAAACCCTCCTCCCCATTAAGGAAAAACAATCCATTTAAATCCAGCCAATGGCGTGCGCCGGGGGCCGAGCGCCGCACGCCATTGGGCCGCGCGGGGGGGCGGGCCCGGCCCGTTCCCAGCCTCGCTCATTGATATAAAGCGCCCGGCGGCCCGGCCCGGCTGTTCCGGGCAGGTGATGCGCCCCCGCCGCGGGGACCCCCACGCTTTGGGGGGTGCGTGGGGGGGGCTCACACATGTTCTGGCCTCGCCCGATGGAGGAACCGGCTTTTTGGGACACTCTGTGTGGGGGTCCCTGACCCCTGGGGTGGGGGGGCACAGGGGTGATTTGGGGGTCCCTCCCTCTGGAGCAGGTGGGGGGGCTGGCACCCCCCTCTTTCAGCAGTGCCCCCCCCGCCTTTCCCAGCACCCCTGCCGCCACGAGTGCCCCCCAAGAGCACAGGCTCCTTCCCGTGGGTGCTGCCCCAAATCACTGGGCCCTGAGCCCCCCTCCCACACCCCGTTAGGGACCCCCACACCCGTGGGGGGGCTCACATGGGGTACAGCTCTGTCCTTTCCAGCCGCCCCCCCCCCCCCCCCCCCTCTGCCAAGGGGGGCATCTGCAGGTGTGTCCCCCCCACCCCGTCCCACCTTCTCCCTGGGGAGCAGAAGCTGGGAACGGGGGGGGTCTTCCAGGTGCTCCCACCCCCCCGGGGCAGAGGGTTGGGGCTGGCCCCGGGCTGTTCCCACGTACGGGGGCACGGCCGGACCCTCCACCCGGGCACACGAGTGGCCAGAGCCAGACCGGGGCGATGGGCCCGGTTTGGGTGGGTGGGGGGCACCCAAGGGCAGCGGGGAGCCTCTTGTTCACAGGCGTGTCCTTACCCCCCCACCCCAAAACAAAACCCACGGCACAAAGGCAGGAGGAGGAGCGGGACCCCGCGGGCTGTTACCCCTTTTCGGGGGGCACCTCAGCCAGGGCGAGGGCTCGTCCTTCCCCCCCCCCCCCCCCCCCCGCCTCTGGTGTGGCCATGCTCGTGCCTGGGTGCGGGGGGGTACTTGGGGGACACGGTGACCCCCAGGCACGAGTGATGAACCCGGGGGGGGGAGTCTTAACCCTGAGCATCACCCCCCCAGAAGTGGGGACCCCCTGGGGCATCCCCCCCCCCCCCGCCCTTATCTTAAAAACCCAAGCTGCACGTCGGAAGGGGGGGGTGTGGCGGGGGGAGGAAGCCGGGGGTCCTGTGTGCGTGTGTGTCGTCCCCCCCCCAAAGACAATGGCCCCGGAGGGGCGCCGGGAGCGCGGAGCGGAGACAATGGGCGGCGCGGGGGGAGCGGCCGGGAACAGCGGCGGGAGGGGGGGGGCCGGGGCCGGGCGCACCGGAGCGGGGCTTGGGGGGGGGGGGGGGGGGGAGCCGTTCCGCTGGGATTCGGGGTTTCCTCCGCCTCCTCCTCCTCTTCCTCCTCCTCCTCCGCCGCCGCAGCAGCAGCAACAGCAGCAACAGCAGCAGCAGCAGCCGCGGGATTTTGGTGCTGGGGGGGCGGGGGGGGACGCGCACAAAGGTGCGGCGGCGATGGTGAGTGCGGGGCGAGGGAGCGGGGGGGCGGAAAACCGGGGGGAAACGGGGTGCGGGGCCGGGGAGCGGGGCCGGGGCCGGGCTCGGCACGTCCCTGCAGGAAGGGCCTGGGAAGCCGGGGACTTTCCTGGGCCGGCGGCCAGGCGGGGAGCGGCTGCTCGGCGAGCCCCGCTCCCGGGGGGGCCTCGCTGCCTGCCACGGGGCTGCCAGGGTGGGGTTTTCCCCCCCAGCCCTAAAGCAGGGGTCGGGGTGAGGGGGTGTCCCCGGGCGGGGCGGCGGGGGGGTGCTGAGGATGCCCCCAGCAATGGGCCCCGCTCCCAGCGTGCTGGGTGCTCCCTTTTTGGGAGCCTCCCCGGGGGGTGACGCAGTGGGGCTGGGGGTGTCCCGTTCCCCCCCCCGCCCCCCCTCGGGTTGTGTGTAGCCTGACACTGGTGCCTGTGGCTTTTTTCTGGGGTTTACTAGCCAAGTTGCCCCGCTGCGGTCAACCGCCCGTTGGCCTCCGAGCCCTTTGTGCCCGACGCGGGTGTAAGCGCTGGGTTTGATCCTGCCCGCCGCAGGGTGACCGTGGCAGCGGCTGGGGGACAAGGGTGGGGCACCCATGGGGTGCCCACACCCCTGCGAGGGGCTGGGTGGCTGCTCTGAGGATGAGGAGGTGAAAAGGGCCGATGCTCCTGCTGCGGGACGGGGTCTGCCCGCTGCGCCTGTCCCCGCCAGCACGCTCACCTGCTTCTGCGAGAGACCCGGCCGGATTCTGAGCCGGTTTATCTTGGTCCTGGCCTGGCACAGCGCCCTGAGCCAACAGGGAGTTCCCTCCGCTCCACGCCGGGCTCAGACATCGGCCCTGCTGCTCTGTCTGGGGCGAGAGGCTTTATTTCCTTGGGAGAGGGCGTAGAGTCTGTTTCCCTCCCCCAGGCCTTGGTATAATAACTGAGGCGGAGGTTAAGAAAAAAAAAAAAAAAAAATTAAATATTATCTTCACAGAGCCTCTGGGGACGGCTGTTGCTTAATCACCGCAATTCGGGATTGTGTTGGGACTGAGCTGGGCTCCGAGGCAGCCTGAGTCAGATGCGATCTCAGCGCAGCCCGGCTTCTCCTGCGTATTTACACCGTCTTTGTGCTGGGCGGGGGGAGAGCTCAGGATGAGACCGGCTGATTTAATTAGCAGACGACTTCATTGGAGCCGGCGATGGCTCCTCGCCTGGCTGTTGGACCGTGGGGGGCTTGTTTTAGGGTTGCGGGTCGCCGGGTCTCGTGGGCAACCCCCATCGTGGAGGCACGGGCCCCCGGGATGGGCACGGGGCGGGGGGCACCGCCTGCCCACCCCCGTGCTCCCCCTGGGCTCCCTTCAGCCGTTTGAACGATCAAATGTGGTTTCTTGTTTTCATCAGCTCGCAGACAATGGGGCTGGGGGGAAGGCAGGGAGCCCATCTCCCTGGCGTCAGGCAGGCCTCAGCTCTTCGCTCCGACTAAATTTTAGATTTCGGGTCTGTTTGCGGAGGGTCGGCACAGCTGGCAGATGCTTTATGGCTTTATTGTCCAGGCAGGATGCTTGGGAGGGGGCCTCCGAGAAAACCTGGGGGTTTCACTGCCTTCCCCGGCCACCCCCGTGTGAGTGCCAGCGATGGAGCCGTGAGCGCTCGGACCCGGGGGCATCGTGGCACCGGCGCTGCGGGACCAGCCAGACCCCACGCGAGGGGTTTTTTCCCTCGCCTGACCCCCACGGATCCCATCTCTGCGCTGCTTTTCCAGGCTCCGAGACACGGATAATGCTGTCTGCCCGCTGCAGATTTAGGAGGGTTAAGTCTTAGGCACCTGGAGCTGATGGAGCCGAGCTATAAAAGCGCAGTCGTTTGTGCTGCGGGTGGCCCTTTGGGGTCAGAACTGGCGTTTTTGGGTGTTGCTGCAGCTCTTTGGGGACAGAGCTTCCAACGATGCTCTTGGAGAACGCGCTGAAAGGAAAGTAACAGCCCGAAGCTCGAGCTCGAAGCCCTGCGCCTCCTCGGCTCGCCCTGGCCCCGCTCGGATGCTGGTGACCACCGGAGAAGCAGCCTGGGACTGCGGGATCCCGGGACTCCGGGATGCGATCTGGGATCCATAGGTTTGTCCCTTCATGCCGACATCCCACCCAGAGGTGCCGCTGGTGTGGCTGGAGGGGCGGTGGGAGCAGGAGGGGACAGGGAGGTGTGATGGGGGCAGCGGAGGAGCTGGCGATGGGCTGGACATCACGGTGCCACCCCACCTCCGCCTGGACCCAGCGCCAGAAACCACGAGGGTGAAGCTGCTGCTCGTCTTCCTGGGGAGCCCCGAGTGCTCCCCGCGAGCTCGGGCCGGGGCGGATGATGGGGGTGCGAGGATTTGGGGTGCGGGCTGAGCCCCCGCGCTGGGTGCTGAGCCCCGGGAAGGCAGAGATGAGCGGGCAAGGAGTGCAGCTGGCTGTAGGGCTGCAGTTAGGATCCCTTGGTGCCGGCGTGTTTTGCAATGCAAATACCTTTCTCTTTGCATCGAGCCCTGTTCTCATGCAAATCCCTGGGTTTTGTACATTTTTTTTTTTCTCCCTCTGGTTCTAGATCTCGGTGCAGTCATTTTTACCTGCGCGGAGGCAGCTAGTCCATCCCCGCCGCCCGATGCGGCTGCGACCTCCATCGCTCTCCCGGACACACAACGGGATTGAAATGCCGGGTGAAAGGTTGGGATTTGTCCCGTAGTCACACAGTGGCACTTCCCCGCTGGAGGAAACTTGGTGGGGACCGAGCGCTCGAGGGACTGGACATTCCTGTGGATATTGTAACAATCCCGAGCAATCGTAATTAAAGCTGGCAGTTTGGAAGGGATATTAAACCTTCTGCATCCAAGCTGACGCTGAGCAATTTGAGAGCAGAATGAGACCCCGTGGGGGAGTTGGATTAAGCCACTCGGGCTTCCCATGGGCCTTTCCCGCGTCCCTGTGAAGCGCCCGGTCGTGCCAACGGACCAAAGAGCTGGAAGTTTGTGGATTCCACCCAGCAGCGGCTGGGGGACGGGGGCGGCCGCTTTCCCAGCCCGACACGGGCGGACTCGCCCATGGAAAGGAGTGGAGCAGCCTCTGGGTTGAGGGATGCACCGTGAGCTCGCTGGGAAGCCTCAGCGGAGAGGAGGTGCGGGGCTGGGTACGGCCCGGGGAGAAGGGAAGGAAAACTGTTGGTGTTTGTGCTTCGGAGGGGGCGTGCGAAGAGGGGGAAGGCAGCGAATTGCCTTGGCGGCCTCTCCCTGGCTCCTCGGTGGATGGTGCACGGTCAGTGCTTGGGGCCCAGACGTGGCAGAGGGGATCTGCTTTGACCCCCCAGCTCCTGCCTGGGGAGCCCGTCTGCCCCCCCAATCCAAGCAGGAGCCACCCGTGGGGTTTTTTTGTAGCCGTGCACCCACCTTCTGCTCTTTGTGGGTCACCCGTGGGCACCCAGCTCCCGGTGCTGGCACCTTCCTCCGTCTCCCAGCATTTGGTGCTTACGTGAAATACGGCCACTGCTCCATCCCATCCCTGGCCACCTCCCGCTTCCTCGAGGGGCCGGTGGCCAGTGGGGGAGCGCGGTGGTGGCCGGCCAGGGAAGGCTCCTATTGTGTGGAGGCAGCAAGGCGTGTTGGTGTAGCCAAGCAGGCAAATGTGTAGCTGGGCGCTTGGCAAACCCGTGTGCCAGGGCTGGGAGGTGCCTCCCGTTCCCAGGCTGGTCCCGGCGGCATCCCCACCGTGGGCATCACTGCTCAGGGGGTCCCCGGGCCAACCTCCCCGGTGTCGGCGCGGTGAGGGAGGACAGCCCAAAAATGATGGTGTGAGGCAAGGCTGAGGCTCGCGTTAGGTTTTCTGCCTGTCCATAAACAGCCACGGGCTCCGGCTGGCGGTGTGCCTCAGTTTCCCCATCTCTGTCACGGGCAGAGCGGCGCTTCCAGCCCTCCCGGGCTTATTGGGAGGATAAACAGCGGTGGAGTCATGTGCTGGGAATCCAGGACCGCAGGGTCCTCCTGGCCCGCTCCGTGACTCAGTTTCCCAGTTGCCACAACGCTTGTTGGGTCCAGCAGGGAAACAGCGGCGCAGATGTGGCTGATGTTTCCTTCTGCTCCTGCTTGGCCCCGGCGGTGGGAAACCAGCTATCGCCGGTGTGCGAAGGGCCACGTTCACACCCCTCTTGTAACCACATTAGAGCATCCTGACTCAATGCTGGTATTTATTTAATTGATCTAGATTTGCAGGTGCTGGAAAAAGAGCACCGGTGGCGTAAATCGCTGAGCTCTGGCACGGGAACGGGTGGACGCTCGCTGATCTGCTCCAGCGCGAAGGCAGCCGGGTCGGTCCCAACCCTCTTGGCCGGGACAGAAGTTGTTCAGCCGCTGATTTCTCCCTCTGCCCTTTGCTCAAAGCGGGTTTTTCTCCAGCGAACGTTGTGTCCAGCTCTTGTGAGGTCTCAGTGCTGAATAACGCGGGGAGGGAGCCACGTGCTGCCCGGTCCGAGGGGCACGCTGCCTCGCTGGGGATGGGAGGAGAGGATTTCCCTCTTGGGATTTGCCCTGGAGCTGTTTGAAATATGAAAGCTTTTTCGTCTAGAAACGCTTGGATCTATTTTTTGAGCATTTGAATGCAAAAGATGGTTCGTGTTTGAGGTTTGTGGACTCAAAGGCAGAAGAGACGGCGGCAGCGGCTTTTCTGGCCGCCCCGAAGCCCCAGCCGAGCTCTCTCTGCTTTGAACCCTGTGATGTGCTCCAGCATCATCCCGAGAAACCATCCAGTCTGGACTTGAAGATGTCAAGAGATGGCAAATCCTCTCCTCCCCTGGGGAGTTTGTTCTGATGGTTAATCACCTCGCTATTAAAAATGTGAGTTTTCCTCCTCGTTTGCATGCGTCTGGCTCTCGCTCCCAGCCCTCGGCGGTTGCTCCGTGTCTCTGAGGGCTCGGGAAGGCGAAGCCGCTTCTCCTGGAGACGAGGCAGGCGCTGCCAGCCTCTCCACCTGAGCACCTCGTGCTGCCGAACCGGCTTTCCCCACTCCACCGGGCAAACCACCAAAAAAAAAAAAAAAAAAAAAATCCCTTTCTTCCCCACCGGAGCGGCCAAGTTGCTCTGCCAGCACCAGAGCGGCCACGGGACAGGAGGACGAGGAGCTCCCAGCTCCAGCGACCTGCGGGATGGCTTCTTGATTTACAAATTAACCTTTGCAGAATTGCTGGGTTGGGGGTTATTCCTCCCCCCACCGCCCCCGCCAGCCTTTGATGGGGAGAAAATTCAGCCGTTTTGATACCGGCAAGACGGAGGGTCCTCGTCGGCCGGAGCCGAGCCCTGGTCCGGATGCGGAGGTCGCTCGTGGTTCATCAGTGGATCACGCCGGAGCAAACCATCCCTGGGAACGGGCCCCAAAGCCTCTGCCCGTAACCTCGGCCCCGTCGCCAGCCCGCGATTGAAGGGCCGGGCTCGTCGTGGCCCTCTGCAGCCGTTCCCGGGGCTCCTCGCTCGCCGCCCTCGGAAGCGCGTCCCTTGTTCTCCCTCTGAACGCATCGACCTTCACCTCCAGGCTCCGGCTTTGCCTCTGGGAGCTGGACGGCGCCGGGACTCGGGGGTGAACTTGAAGTGTGGCTACTGGCCGTGGGATACCGGTTGCCAAGGAGCCTTAAATCCACGGGCTGTGTTGGCAAACCCCATCTTGATTTCGGCTGATAAATCGGCTTCGCCTCTCCTGGCCTGGCTGGGGGGGGCGCGGGAGCGGTGCTCAGCCTGGCTCTGGACACCTCGGGGAGGGCGCTGGGGTACGGGGCAGGGTGCTGGTGTGACGTGGATGCGATGCCGGGGCAGGTTTTGGGCTGTCGTGGTGTCCAGCCCACCCTCCCCTGCCCATCGCTTTTCTCGGGTGCTCGCCAGGGGTCAAGACCACGCAAAGAGCTCTCGGGGGGGTCGATACCCCCAGAGGGCACCGGGATGGGTGACCCGCGGGACAAGGGATTCAGCGCCTGGTGTGACACGTGGCTGGGCCACGGCCCACGCGTGGTCCCGGTCCCTGGGGAGGGGATGCCTGGATGCTTGGCTCCTCATTTCCTTCTCTCTTGCTTCCCCCAGCTCGACCGCAGAGCCCCGGCACGGCCGCCCGTCCCGTGAGCGACCCCCCCATGCGCAGCCCCCCTCCGGCGCCTGCCAGCTGGATGCCGACCCCGCCGGAGCCTCAGGATGCCCCAAGTGCCTCGGTGACCGCCGGGACGGGGGACACCACCCGCCTGCACCCGCCGCGCCCTGACCTCCCGCACCGCCCCGCCGGTGAGTCCCCCCGTCCGGCCCCCGCCCCAGTATCCACCTCCTAATGGTGTTAATGGACTGGACTGGGGACAAACCAGTCCCAGGCCCCCTGCGCCGATGACCGAGGCCCGGTATTGTTCCCAGCAGAAACCTGATCCCTGCCTGCAAACAAAGCCCAGAAGAGGGGGGGGGCTGGCAGGAGGCTGGGGGGGGGCACAGGGGGGTCCTTTCTCTCCCGGCCCCTTCCCCCATCGCTCGCTGGGGATGCTGGGACGAGTTCCCGGCCCTGTTGCCATCTCCTAGACAACCGGCGTGGGGGGGGGCTTTTGTTTCCATAGTGATAAATGTGTGAGCATCCAGCATCTGGGACAAAAGCATCCCCCCCCCACCCCCCCGCTGCATTTTTGCCTCCTCGACCCCATCTCCCCCTCTTTGAGGCCTTGGAAAAGAGGCCAAAAGACGTTTGGGTTTTATTTGGTCGAAATGGCATTTCCGTGGTAACCCGGCACAGGCCCACCCCCAAACACAGCGGTGCTGGCTGGGAGGGAGGGTTTGGGGGCTCTGGGGGGTGCCTAATGCCCGCAGCCCCCCAGCACCCTTAGGGTGTGGGCAGGAGGATTTGGCAGGACCCCTCTCACGGGGTCCAGCGTCCTCCAGCATGGGGGGGGATGTCACCGGTGGGATCGCAGACCCCGGCCAGGCAGCCCCGAACCCACGTTGGGGCTGTGAGCAGCTTGGGACTCCCCAAAACCAGCGGGGAGCTCAGCACGACGTTATTTTCCCCACGCAGCAGAGATCCGACCCCAGAAGTGGGCGTAGGTGGGTGCCCCGCGCGCGCGTGTGTATATTTATATACGTGTGCGCCTGCAGGAGGCTCTAATGGGAGTCTGGGGTTGGCGAATAACGCCGCGGCAGCGTGAGTCAGCGCGCAGGGGGATGGTATCTGCTCCGAGCCAGCCTGGCAACCGTGGACCCATCCAGGTGGCCCAGGCCAGCGGTTCCATCCTCGGAGCCACCGCGGTGGCTCCCGGCAGCCTGGGAGCTCCCCGCAGCCCCCAGCAGCCCCCAGTTCTCCCCAGCTCAGGCTGTTGCTGCGAGGGGAGCCGGAGCCAAGAGATGCTCCTCGAGAAACCGGGACTCCTGCGCCCATCTCCTGGGTGTGAGATCCCGGCTCCGTGCTGGGAAACGTGTCCGGGCAGAGCCCCGCGCTGCGAGATGGGCCTGAAACTTTGCCTGCGCCCAATTATTCATTCCTTTTTTTTTTTTTGGCCCCCACCCTAGGCACTCTCTTGGCAGTTAATAATTGTGATATTAATTAAAGTGTAAATCACCCAAAACAGAAGCTAATCATGCAGAATTGTAGTAAAGGGGAAGGTGGCCATCCCGGCCCCAGCTTGGGCATGGGATAAAATAGAAAATGCCCCAAAGTGACCCAAATTCCCTTTCCCTGCTGAAGTCCCGTGGCCATTTGCCACCAGGCTAGAGCCATGGCGGTGCAGGGATGGGGTGGGTGGTGGGCGAGGGGCTGCTCACCGGGACCCCCGGGCGATCGCTGGGATGCTGCCGAGCCGCCGCTGACCCTCCCCTTCGCCTCCGCAGGCAGGCGAGCCAATTTCTCCTGAAACGAGCCCAACCAGGTGATCAAAATAGAGTCCCTCAAGGTGACGGTCGACTTCTTGAAGGTGCCCCTGGGCCTGAAGAAGCCCCCTCTGAAGGAGGCCCTGGCCGCTGTCCCGGGGCCGGGGAGACCCAAGCCCCTCGGCGTGGAGCGGCACAAGCCCCGGCGCTCCGACACCATGGACAATGAGTCGCAGTACTCGGGATATTCCTACAAGTCCGGGCATTCCCGCAGCTCCCGCAAGCACAGGTGAGGGGTCGGTGCGTCCCCTGGCCCCAGTGGGTGCTGCCACCCCCCGCACACCCACCCCACTCCCCTCTCTTGCCTTTCCAGGGACCGGCGGGACCGACATCGCTCCAAAAGCCGGGACGGGAGCCGCGGGGACAAGTCGGTGACCATCCAAGCGCCAGGCGAGCCCTTGTTGGACAATGAATCGACTCGGGGGGACGAGAGGGTGAGTTGGGCGGCAGGGGGAGGAATGGGGTTGGCATCTCTGCCCCGTGGCGGGGATGCTGCCGAGGGTGGGAGCTGCCGGCGGGGCGCGGGGGCTCCCGGCACGCCTGGTGCTCCGGTCGAGCCGGTCGGGCTGGCCCATGGCTGGCGGACGGGCTGCGGCGAGCGGCGCCGGCGGGGAGGGCGGGCGGGCGGCGCGGGTGCAAATGAAAAGGGGACCGGCTGTCGCGGCGCCCCGGGGAAGCAGCCGGGGTGGGCAAGGGTGGAAAACACCCCGGGGGGATCCAATCCTTGGGGTTCCTCTCGCTGGGGATGAGCTCCAGCTCCTCGCTCGGCACCCGCGGGCGACGCCGGCTCGGCCGTGCCAAGGTGTAAGAACCCCGGCCCGGCTCCCAGCGGGATCACACCGGCGAGTGGTCCCACAGGGGGGGCTCTGCCGTGCCCCCACGCTGGGTGCTGGGACTCCTCCGGCCGCCTTGGAGCCCGGTCCTTGGCTTTAATCATCTCCCAGCCACCTACGCAGGCGGCTCTGGCTCTTTTCATCTTCCCCCACCAAGGAATCGGCGCCGGCAGAGGCCGGGGTTTGTGGTGGCCACGATGCCGGCGGCTGAGCCTGCCCGGTCCAGCCGTGGCCAGAGCGAGCCGATGGCAGCCTGGGTTTACCTGGGGACAGGCTCCTCCTGGACCCTCCTCTGCTTCCCATCCCTCCAGAAAGCCCCAGACTGTGGCTTTATTTTGCTGTTTGGAATGAAATTGCTGGCTTTTCTGTGGAAATTTAAGGCGGAAAAATGATGATACGATAAAACCCCGAGTTTGAGGGGTGCCAAAGTGCTGGAAAACAGAATGGGAAAGTCTGAGCGAGAGGACGGACAGATGGACAGACCCGTGGCTGTGCTGGGGTGGTGGTTTTGGCAACATCTCCCTCCACTGAAACCCCACGTTTTAGCTGGGAAGGAATCAAATGGGGACAGGTGGTTTCTGTGCCCCTCTGGCTGGAGTGGGGGGGATTTTTGGAGGCAGTGGGAGACCTGTCCGGTGCCCTGAGCTGCCGGATCGCCGTCGATTTTGCTGGGGGGAGGCAGCACCCGCCTGCGCGGCGGCGGCGGCGGCGAGGGTGTGTTGGGACGGCAGCCGGGCATGTTCCTTCTGGCCCCGCTAATGAGGGGGTTTGCCTGGGAGCAGGATGCTTCCCACTTCCAAAGCTGCTCTCGCCAGCGCCGGAGAGGTGGAGCGCGGCACGGAGCCGTCGCCGAGGGTTTCCTCGAGGGTCCCGGCCAAATCGCTGCATCTCCCCCCACCCCAGGCTGAGGTTTCCGCTGTCAAAATGGGGGTGATGGCGCCGGGCAGCGCGCCAGGCTTTGAGGTTTGGTGGATGGGAGGTGCTGGAGCTGGGGGGGGCGGGGATTTGGGGCGACACGGAGCCATCCCCAAGGTGACCCTCCCATCCACCCTCCCCAGGATGACAACTGGGGCGAGACCACGACGGTGGTGACGGGGACGTCGGAGCACAGCATCTCGCACGATGACATCACCCGCATCACCAAGGACATGGAGGACAGCGCCCACCTGGACTGCTCCCGGCACCTGGGCGTCTCGCTGGCCGGGGCGCTGGCGCTGCTCGCCTTCCTCACCCCCCTCGCCTTCATGCTCCTGCCCCAGCTGCTGTGGCGGGAGGAGCTGGAGCCCTGCGGGACACCCTGCGAGGGGCTCTTCATCTCCGTGGCCTTCAAACTCCTCATCCTCCTGCTGGGCAGCTGGGCTCTCTTCTTCCGTCGCCCCAAAGCCTTCTTCCCGCGCGTCTTCGTCTTCCGAGCGTTGCTCATGGTGCTGGTCTTCCTCCTCGTCGTTTCCTACTGGCTTTTCTACGGCGTGCGGATCCTGGATTCGCGGGACCGCAACTACCAGGGCGTGGTGCAGTACGCCGTGTCGCTGGTGGACGCGCTGCTCTTCGTGCACTACCTGGCCGTGGTGCTGCTGGAGCTGCGCCAGCTCCAGCCCCAGTTCACCCTCAAGGCCGTGCGCTCCGCCGACGGCGCCAGCCGCTTCTACAACGTCGGTCATCTCAGGTATGGGGGGGGGCCGGTGGGGGTTTTTGGGGTGCACGTCCCCCCCCAACATGCGTTGGTGCGCACGGGTGTTCGTGTCCGTCTCTCCCTCCCTGTCGTGCCCTGGCTGGGTGTGCCCTGGGCACGGGGCTAACAGGGGGCTCTCGGTGGCCGCCGCGCCCGCTCTGTCTCCCCGCAGCATCCAGCGAGCGGCCGTGTGGATCCTGGAGAACTATTACCACGATTTCCCAGTCTACAACCCTGCCCTCCTCAACCTGCCAAAATCCGTCCTGTCCAAGAAAATGTCCGGGTTTAAAGTCTATTCCCTCGGCGAGGGTGAGCTCCCCTTCCCTTGGCTTCTCCTCTCGTTCTCCTCCTTCCCTTCCCCATCCTTGTGTTTCCCTCTCCGGAGGCTCCTCTCAGCTCGGGAGAGCCCGGAGCACGATCGCCGCAGCCTGGCCGCGGGACAGAGGGAGCATCGAGCACCCCCCCCAACCCCTCTCTAACCTCCCTTTTTTTTTTTTTTCCCCCCCCTGCAGAAAACACAACGAACAACTCCACGGGCCAGTCGCGGGCCGTCATCGCGGCGGCTGCCCGGCGGCGCGACAACAGCCACAACGAGTATTACTACGAGGAGGCGGAGCACGAGCGCAGGGTGCGCAAACGCCGCGCCAGGTACGGGGCCGGCGGCGGGGCCCGGGCTCCGCGTGCCCCGTGGGGTGCCCATCGCGCCACCCCGGGGCTGTGCTGGCAGGAGGGAGGGGGGACCCCAATCCCCGCTGTTGCGCGACACAACCAGATCTCGCCGCAAAATGTTTTTGGGGTGGGAAATGGGGTTTCTGCCGTCCACGGGCAGGTGGCGAGTGGCTCCCCACGAGCCCAGGGGATCTCCCCGCCCGTGGCCGGACCCTGCCCCGCTGCAGCTGCATCCGTGGCTTTCCTCCCGCAGGCTGGTGGTGGCGGTGGAAGAAGCCTTCACCCACATCAAGCGGCTGCAGGAGGAGGATCAGAAGAACCCCCGGGAGATCATGGACCCGCGGGAGGCGGCTCAGGCCATCTTCGCCTCCATGGCCCGGGCCATGCAGAAGTACCTGCGCACCACCAAGCAGCAGCCCTACCACACCATGGAGAGCATCCTGCAGCACCTCGAGTTCTGCATCACCCACGACATGACGCCCAAGGTGTGCGCGGGGCAGGCACAGCGAGGCGGGATGGGGCCACAGCTTTGCCTGAGGTCTTGGTGCAGAGCGTGAGGGCTTGGGGAGGGGGATTTCACAGAATATCTGGGTTGGAAAAGCCCTTGAAGCTCCTCCAGCCCAACCACGAACCTCACCCTGACCGTTCCCAACTCCACCAGATCCCTCAGCGCTGGGTCAACCCGACTCTTCAACCCCTCCAGGGATGGGGACTCCCCCCCTGCCCTGGGCAGCCCATTCCAACGCCCAACAGCCCCTTCTGCAAAGAAATCCTTCCTAAGAGCCAGTCTAAAATATCCACCGTGTGAGAGCATCCCACCGGGAGAACACGGGGTTGGGGGATACAGCCAGAAAAGCGGGTGTAACCCCAAGGGAGCAACACGCAGTGATGGGAACCAGCCACGCAGGGGATGTTTTTCCTGCAGGACCTGCCGAGCAGCTTGAGGCTGCAAAAAAAAATAGGCTGAGGCGTAGGGAGGTGACTTTCACATGTCCTTTCCCTCCTCCAAGGCGTTCCTTGAGCGGTACCTGACAGCCGGGCCTACCATCCAGTACCACAAGGACCGCTGGCTGGCCAAGCAGTGGACGCTGGTCAGCGAGGAGCCGGTGACCAATGGCCTGAAAGATGGGGTGGTCTTTGTGCTGAAGCGCCAGGACTTCAGCCTGGTGGTGAGCACCAAGAAGATCCCTTTCTTCAAGCTCTCGGAGGAGTTCGTGGACCCCAAGTCGCACAAGTTCGTCATGAGGCTGCAGTCGGAGACCTCCGTGTGAGCTGAAGAGGGATGGAGAGGGGGTGGGGCGGGGGGGAAGACCATCTCCGCACCCCTCCGTCTCGTCCTCCCCGTCTCCGCCGGGGCTCAGGGAGGCCACGGCTCGAGGGCAGAACTGTGGCGGGTGCCGGGAAGCAGCACCCATGCCCGGCTCCATCACCTACCTGTGACCACTCGCCCTCCGCCTCGGCTTGACCCCCGTTGAGGTGGGCTGAGCCCCTTCCTCCTCCTCCTCCTCCTCCTCCTCCTCCTCCCCGAAACCCAGGTCCTTGTAGCATCCCCCCAGAAGGCACAGCTGGCGGCACGGCCAGGAAGGAGACGGCGTTTCGGTGCCATAACTCAAGGGCTAATTTAACTCTACATGTTCTTCACCAGCGTCTTCAAGCACCATCAGGTCCCAAGGACCTTCTGCTCTTGCCCGCTTTCTACCTGGCAACTGTCCTGGCTCGGACCTTAAACCACCGCCTGCCGTCTGGGGCTGGTTTTTAATCTTAGAGATTTTTTGGGGGGAATATTTTGCAAACACCTCCGTGATCAGTGGCTGCTATGAAATCCTCCCCCGGCATCCAAGACACCGGAGCAGCGATGCTCCTGGCTGTAGGAACGTCCTCCTCGCCTCTCTGCTGATGGGTTTCCATGCTCAGCTCTTAAGAAAAGCAAATGAAAATCTGGTTTTGAAGAGAAGCAGAAGGGGTTTTTTAAGTGGTTTCCTTGCTCCCGAGGTGACCCACGTCCCTGGTCCCAGCAGCATCTCCATGGGGCTTCCCCGTGCCGGTTGGAGCTGTGGCCGTGGGTTGCAGGCAGAGCAGCTTCAAATGTCTCTCAGGGTCCAATCCTGGACCCGGAGCCAGCGGGGTGAATGAAACGAGGGGTTCCTGGCGAGGAGATGAGGGCTCGTGGCTCAGTGAGGTCCTTAATTAACGTCCCATGGTGGCCGGTGGCCCATGGTGGTCCCACGAGCAGGGACTGCTTCGCCGGCGGGGACGCAAAAGCTTTTGGCCTTCCCTTGGTTTTGTTAAGGTCGCAAATACCTCATGGATTTATTTTCAATTTTTTTTTTTTTTTTTTTTCCTTCTGGCCTCCGTTGTTTGGCAGGCTGTGCCGGGTCGGGGGTCTCGTGGGGTCCTGGGTATGGGGTGGGGGGGTTGGTTTGGTCGTGGGAGCTGCCAGGTTTCATCCCAGGGAGGCGTGCGGTTGGATTTGGATTTGGATTTGTTTTGTCCTAAGCACTAAAAGGGTCTGAGTTTGGAGGGGGCAACGCTTGAGCCGGGGCACGCTGGCCACGTGTGCCGCCCCAGAGGGGCTGGGGGCTTCCCCAGTAAGTACCAGTAACAACATTAAGATGCTGGAGGGGTCCTGGGGGTCCTTCCCCATCCAGGCACTGTGCTGCTCGGCGCTGGCTTTCCCCATTTCCAGGGAATTGCTTTTTTTTGGGAGTTTCTCACCCCTCCCTGCCGCTCCCCTCATCTTCCAGCCTCTCGAGGCCGAAGGACCCGGGTTTCACCCCCCTGGTCCCCGCGGCTCCATCAGTGCTGCTGCCACTGGGAGCCCATTTTGGGGTGTTTTACTGCAAAAAAGACTTGTGAGTGCGAGTGGATGGGTCAGCCAGGGAGGGGGGAATTTCCACTTGGAGTTTAAGAAGAATAAACCCTTTTTCGTTCGTTTTTGGTTTTGTTTTTTTTTTTTTCTTTTTCGCAGAGCCGAGACCTTGTGCATGCGTGTAGAAAATTGTAAAATGTAAAATTGTTTTTTAATATATAAAAAGCTTGTTTTTACAGTTTGCAGTGGATCAAAGCATTACGGCAGTGGTAGGAAGTTTTGTTGGTTGGTTTGGTTTTTTTTCATAGAGGAACTAAAATTGTACAAATTTTTTTTTATAAAATAAACCCATTTTGACTTTTTTTCCCCCCCCCCCCCCCTTTGTCTTCCAGCACCCGCCGCTTTGGGGTGCGGCAGCAGTTTTGGGAGGTGCTGCAGTGGCAGGATGTGGCCTCAAGGGAGCACTCGGAGAGAAACTCGTCCTGCCCTGGGAGGGTGCTCGGTGCAGGACGAGGGCTTGGGGTTGGTGGGGGCCATGGATTTAGGGTCTGTGGGGCCAAGGGTTTGAGGTTTGAGGAGCCAAAGGTTTGGGGTTCATCGGGCCAAGGAGTTGGAGTATGTGGGGGCCAAGGGTTTGGGGTTTGAGGGGTTTGGAGTTTATGGGGACCAAGGGTTTGGAGTTTATGGGGGCCAAGGATTTGGGGTCTGTGGGACAAAGGGTTTGGGGTTTGTGGGGCCAAGGATTTGGGCTTTATGGGGCCAAGGGGTTTGGATCTGTGAGGGCAGGGGTTTGGGGTTTGTAGAGCCAAGGATTTGGAATTTATGGGGGCCAGGGGTTTGAGGGACCAAGGGATTTGGGGTTTCGTGGGGCCCCAGGCCTGGGCTGAGCAGAGCAGCCCCCCCGTGCAGCCCAAACCCTCCCCGGGGGTGGGGGAAGGTCCCAACCCCTTTGCTGGGGGGAGCGAGTGTCCCCCCCACTCCCCAGGGGGCTGCAGGGCTGCAGAGCCCCCACCTGCCCCCCCCGGGCTGCTGCCTGCGGTCCCCTTGCTGCGACAGCGGATGTGTTGGCACCTGCATCCCCCCCAGCACCCACCTGCACCCCCCAGCCAGCCCATAGCCCCCACACCCCGACTTGTGGGGGGGCCCCCCGCTACAGCAACGGCAGCGCTGATTCACTGGGACCCAGCGTCGGCGTTTCCTTTGGCTTTTGCACCTTTTCTCCCCCATCTCAGCCCTGTCCCCCCCCCCCGCCCCGTGCCCCCTCCCCACGCTGTGCCTCGCTCCGTGCACCTCGCAGGAGGATGTGGGGGGAGCAGAGCGAGGGGAAACTGAGGCAGGTCAGTGCAACCGCAGCGCATGCAGGAGGGGGATTTGCGGGGGGGTTGCTGGCCCCCCTACCAACCCACGCTGGGGCTCAGGGCCCCCCCCAGGCTCCTCCTTTCCCTGGGGACACTCCTGCTTCTCCCAGGGCATTGGGGCTCCCTGGGGGTTTATTTCGAACCCTCACCCCATCTTTGCCCTGTGATGAGTTTAACAGGCATCTGATGAGCTGCTGGCACCCAGGGAGCGCTGAGGGCGGGGGGGGAAGGTTATTTCAGTCCCGTGTGGGTTTTTTTCCCCCTTCGTGAGTAACCGAGCAGCACAAGACACTCCTTCCCGCGGCCCCCGCGGCGTGGGCTGCTGCCAGCCGCCTCCGCTCCGTTCCAAGACACGGGGAAAAAGTGACGGCTGGGCTGGGCAGGGGGGGCAGAGAAAGTCCAGGGGTTCTGGGGTGAAATCCTGCTTTATTGGCTTGGCTGTGCCCAGCGCAGGTGCCCTGACTCCCCCCCCCCCGGCCCCGTCCTCGCACCCAGGGCACGACCCATGCACGGCCACGTCCCACGCGGGTCCCCGTTCCCACCGGGGTTTGGGTACACGCTGGAGCAGCCGTAGGAAGGGCTGAGGTGGCACAAGATGCTTGTGGCCCCCCCACCGCCGCGTGGCCCCTGGCTGGGGGCATCATCCTGTTTCTGTTCCCATGCAGCCCCTCAGGGGTGGCCTCGTGTCTCGAAGCCCCCCCAGGAGCCTTCAGTCAGCACCGGCCTCCCCGGAGCAGCGGGGACCATTGGCTGCTGGAGGGGTGTCAGGCTGGGAAGAAGAAAAATGAGGTGCTGGGGTGGGGGGGGGGGAAACCCTCCTGAGGGACCCACGTGGGCTGGAGGGGCTGGGGCTCAGCTGGCAACCGGACAGCCCCCCCCCCCCCCCCCGGGCTTGGTGAACTGGGGTGAAATACCTGAGGCGGTGGGGGGTCCAGCTCGCAGATGGTGGTTTCGGTGTGTTCTGGGGCTGGGGGGTCCTCCAGCCCCCTCCTGTCCTCCTGCAAGAGGCAGCGGCTGCTCGAGGGGCTGCACTGAGCATCCTCATCACTCCCCTGCGCTGCGCCGCGGGGCTGCGGTGGGTGGGGAAACTGAGGCACGGGCTGGGGCTTGGAGAGGGTCCCGGTCAGCCGGACTCACCTGGGGAGCGGGGATTATCGGGGCGGTGTCGTGGATGGGGATGTCAACCAGGGCTCCCAAATCTGCAACACAACGAGCTGGGATGTGAGTCACGACACTGAGACCGGGTCAGCGGTGACGCAACGAGGTGCCCCGGCCTGGCCGGGCTCGGGCTGACCACGTCTCACCTGAGGAGTCACTGGCCGGGTCGGCTCGGTCCCGGCTCCCTGCGGGCCAGGGCAGACACAGGCGTTACAACAGCGGGGCCAAACGGGCTTTGCGAAAAGCCCAGCAAGACCCCCCTGGGAAGAGGGCAGCTGGTGAGCTTTCTGGTTTGATTTACGGGAGGAAAAAAACCTCCAGCCTGAGGTTTGTGTTAAAGCAGGGAAGGAGAAGCCCCCGGGGCGGGGAAAGGGCAGAGCTGGCACCGAGAGATGCAAAATTGCGCAGAAAAGGGAGTTATGGGTTAAACTTCTGGCCTTTCAAAGCCAGCTCTGAGCAAGGGGAAACCCTCACCATGGGGCTAAGCCGTGGCCAAAGGGGTTTCTGGATGGTGTGAGGGCCTGATCCTGCCCCCCCCCCCAAGCTCCAGCATGAAGCCTGACCCCGCCTCATCGCTGCACCACAATAGCTGACTTTTTGCAGCACTTCTTGACGCTCTGAGGATGTGGGCTGTGACACGGCTGTCACCCCTTCCTGCTAACCCCGTGTGTGGCTGAGCAAAGGAGGGAGATGCTGGTGCCCCGGCGGGGATCTCACCTTCCCCCTTGGTCCGGCGGTAGGTGAAGAAGAGCACGAGCAGAGCAACCACCACAAAAATGGCAGGGGACCAGTACCTGATGGGAACAGCCGCTGCATTTTCTATGGGAAGAGAGGAGATGTGGGCATGCTGCCTGCAAAGGGGGCTGGAGGGTTGGCAGGCCCTGAGGGGGTGTCTCTGGAGCGATGCAGGACCCTCCAAGGATGGTGGCACATCCCCAAGCCGCATCTCTTTCTTTCTCCATGGGACTCACGGGTTTTGTTCCCCACGGTGCCCACTCGTGTCAGCATGGGGGTGGTGAGGGGGTCCCCGGTCCAAGGAGGGGTTGGGGTGGTCGCTGGCCATGTCGTCAGCTTGTCCTCATTCCTGGTGGTTGTGGTGGGGTCTCCTGTTGGCTCCAGGACATCATCACGCTGCGTGGTGCTCTGATGCCCTGACTCCTTTTCTTTGAGGACGAGAGCTGGGAACAAGGGTCATTAATTCATGTCAACGCCTCCCCAAACCAGAACTGCTGGGGGGCTGCACCGGCCCCACCGTGCTCCTGCACCAGGAGCTCGAGGGAAAGGCGAGGTAGGAGCAAGAACCAGATAACCACATCCCTCCGGCCAGCTTGGCAGGGCTCTACCGAGACAAACCCCCACTGACGAAGGTGCTAACGGCAGCAGCACCGCGGTGGCTGCTGGGGAGACCAAGCTCAGGGCTTGTTGGAAGTCACGTGTGGCCACACGCTGCCGGGCAGCGTCACACCAGTGCAGCCCCGACAGAGCTGCTGGAGGTTGGGCAACCGGCAGCGGGGCCAGCGCGGAGGGGTTGGTCTGCAGGGGTGAAACGGGGTCCCCCAGCAAACCAGCCCCCAACCGCTACGCTCCCGGCTGTGAACGGGGCCGGGTGCTCAGCGAGATCCCTGCTGCTTGGCCAGCAAAGGGCTGGGCAGGAGCCAGGGAGCCCAGGGTGGGGGTCTGTGGCACAGCCCGGCGCTGGAAATGCCCAGGAAACCCCAAATCCTCCCCCCGCACACGAGCCAGACCCAAGCCAAGCCATAAATCAGGTGGCCTGAGACTTGGTCCCCATGAAACGGCCGGGCGAGCGTCCTGCCCTGCCACAAAGGGTCCCCAGGAAGGCATCGGGGCATTGCACCTGCTGCCTTCATACCACCCCTTCCTCCTCCTCCTCCTGCCTCCAGCCCCAGAGACAGGGGGAGCCCCCAGCCCCCACGCTGTCCCCCCAGCCCCACTCACCAGCCCCAGAGCAGAGCACTGCGACGCAGAACCACCCTGTCCCAACGCCTCTGGGCTCCATCCCCCTCTGCCCCACGGAGCCTTCCACCGCTGCTCCCCCTCTTGCACCGCCTTCCTTCCCCTTTTGCCCAACCAACAGCTTCCTGTGAGCTCAAAGGTGTTGACACTGAAATAGGGTGATTAATGGCCAGAAACCATCCCAGGGGGTCATTTTGGGGGCTGTGCCCGGGGTAAGGGATGGAGCCCCGTCAGCCATCAGCGTGGGTGAAGGAGGAGGTGATGCTCCAGCACGGCCCCAGCTCCCTTCGGGCCCATCCCTGTCACCATCACTGGTTTAAGCCCTGTCCAGGCTGGGGATTGGAGTTACAAGTCCAGATTTGATGCTACACAAAAGAATCCCTTGGTAAAACGCATGGCTCGCTGAGGTGTGTATTTTTAATTGATCAGCATGAATTTGAGGAACTCAAAAACAAGCCCATCACAAACTGTGAAAATGCAGAGAATAAACAAATTACGCCACGGGCTCGTCAATAATGGACTGTTTTCACCCAAAATAATATGCAGACAGAAACTGAGCTCAGATGCGAGTTGCATTTTTATTCCAGCAGCTCCTAGAGGGCTCTCCTGTGCCAGGCACTTCAAAGAAATCTCCAGTTTCATCCCTGAATAATTTACTATCCGCACAGACAAGACAAAGAGCAGGGGGAAGCGACACGCACGGGAAGAGGCTTCCCAGGGCGGGCGGCGTCTTTCTGTCCCGCAGCACCGGAAAATTGATGCCAATGTGCGTGTGTCGCTCAGCTGCCGGTTCCGGGTGGGTTTGGGGAGCGGGAGGGTGGGGGTGTGCCCCGGGCCTGGCTCACTGGGCACCCAGGTCCCTGGAAGTCCCAGCTCGGGGTGAACCCGTGCAGCCGTGCAGCGTCCCTGCAGCGCTCGGGGCTCCGAGAGCTGCTCTGCTCCCTAAAACGGGGCTGGGAAGCCGCCTAACTCCAGAAACACACATTACATACATTTCACATACAAATATTTCGTCTAAGAATAAAACCTCATCTACAGACGCATCAGAGAGTGGAGGAGAACAGCACCAGCCACGCTCCTTGTCCTGTTTTCCCCCGAGGCTGGACCCCCTCCCTCCTGGACCCCAGCACGGCCCTGCAGCGTCTCAGGGGACCCTGGCAGCATAAAGTGATGCTGAGCACGGTGCTGGGGTGCTGTGAGGTTTGGAAGGTCCCCAACCAGCCCAGGAGCCGCAAGGGCTGAGGAAGCAGCCGGTACCGAAACCGCAGCAGCCTGGGTGTGTGCGCCTGGGCAAAGGCACACGTGTTTCCATATTCAGCTTTCTACCACCAAGTGTTATTTTTGCTTTCTCTTGGTTTAGCAACCAAGTGAAGCAGCCAAAGTATTTGCCAAGTTTAAGTGTATAGCAAAAAAGAATTAGATTAAAACAGGCTTTAAGCGGCTCCTCAAGTCTGCCCATCCTCTCGTCCTGAGGCTCCACGCTGCGAGGTGTTGCAGAGCGAATCCCAGGAGCAGCAGCTCGTGTCCTTGCACCAGGAGGGCTGGACATGCAGCCCCAGTTTTGGTCCTTGGTCTGGTCAGAGAGGGCAGAAAAAGGAGCCCAACCCCCCCGTGGATGCCAAAACACGGGCAGAGCTCCTGTGCCAGCCGAGCCTGCGCTTACAGAGCGCTTACATCCTCGCATGGATGGCCGGGGACCGGTGCCAACAGGCAAATCGGAGGCAGCAGTGGTGGGGAGGGAAGCGGGGGATGCTGCAGCCCCACGGGCCAGGGCCGGGCAGCAACGAGCACCGTGCTCAGAGCAGGCTCACGGGCTCAGCGGAGCCGTGCCAGGGCTGTGCCGTGGGGTCTCGTCGGCTGATTGATGAGTAGATGCTTTTCTCATCCTGCTCCCCGCAGCCTGGCATTGCCGTTGCCCATCCTCTCATCATCCGTCTGCAATTGCAAAGGGACAAAAGCTCTGCCTGGACTCATGGGAGCTGATCCCTCCGTTGGTGAGAGAGAGGGGACCCGCAGGCCTGGCTTGAAGCTCTGAACCCCAAGACAGCCCAGTGAAGACCCGTCTGCCTGTGCCTCTTGCTCCAGGGGTTACGTGTCTCATCCTGGGGTCTTGCCCAGCTCCTGGCTTGGTCCTGGAGCCCCGCCAAGGTGATGGACACAAACCCCAGCTCACCTGGGCCACAGCCTGGACAGTGAAATAGATGGTTTTGGAGGTCTCCACGCTGGGGACTGGCGTTTTCTTTGGGTCATATCGCTGTGCGTTAGAGAAATTCTGCATACGCACCTGGGGAAAAGGTTTGTCGAAGTGTTTCCAGGGCTCAGAGCTGGCAAAGGGATCTCAGAGCCTGGGTGAGCCAAAGAAGCAAAGTTTCATAGAATCATTCAGGTTGGAAAAGCCCCTCGGGATCAGCGAGTCCAACCCTCAGCCCGACTCTACAAAGTTCTCCCCTACCCCACATCCCCCAGCATCCCATCTAAAATCCCTTTGAAGGGGTCAGGGACCCCTGGTGACGGACTGGAAAGCGCAGGCAGGTGGCTGCGGCCGCAGCGGCTGCTCTTGGGCCAGCCCCAGCGCTGGCACATCCCCTTCAAGCTTCCAGGAGGAACTAACAGGCAAAGCCAGGGGTTGCCCAGCTCCCCTCCTTCCTCCCCTTCCCGCCACGTGTCCCCAGGCCATCCCTGTCCCAGGCAGGGACCCTGCAGCTGCACAGTCCAGTCCAGCCATGGACGTTGAGGACAAGGATGAGCCTGCATGGACTCACCTGATGGGAAGGGCCAGTTTGGGGGTACACCATCGTGTACTCTGCTCCGGCCTCCGCAAGGAGAAAAAAGTGGAAGGGCAAAGAGGGAGCATGCTGCTGCGGGCAGGAGGGGGCTGTAGCGGGTCCCCCTGTGTGACCCACAGTGCTGCCAGACTGCTCCTTGCCAAGGGCTGGAGGGAATCTCAGCTTAAATTGTGCTGGGCTTGGGCAAAAGCCTGGCCCCTCCGAGCTGCCGGAGGTCTTCGCTGTGGGTCTGGGTCGAGGTGAGCATCACTTCTCATCTCACCATCCTTCCTGCTCTGGTTGCTGTGGGAGTGGGGCTCTTGCTTCCAGCTCAAAGGGCAGCAAAGGGATTTGCTAGTGAAAATCAGCTTTTTTAATTTAAATACAGGATCCCTGGCTGGCTTTGGAGGGCGACATGCATTTGTCTCTCCTTCATACATTGCCACCATTGCAGCAAGCCGTAACGCCAGCTCGTTCTTTGGCTCATCAAAGAGAGACGGGGGAGAGAGGATTTAAATCCTTCATAATCTCATTTTTGGGTCAAAATTTCAGTGCCTCTCATTTGGAGCACAGCTGTCAGCCCCCCAGAGGAACAGCCATGCAGGCTTCAGCCCCTGCAGAGAGGAGCACTTTGGGGAGAGGTTTTGCAGATACCCGCTGGATCACCAGTGCTGGATGAGGAACTGCTCCATTGCAGGGTGATTGCAGGAATTCGGGGATTCATTTTTTATTTTAAATAAACTAATTGCCTCCGAGGCTCTGGGCTGAGGTCCCTCAGGAGCACCTGTGCTTTCACATCCCCCAAGGGCTCATGAAGTGAGCAGCGCCAAGTTCCCCTGCAGCCACCGGACACCCACGCTGCGTCCCACGTGCAAAGGGGGTGCAAGGGCCAGAGCCTCGAGGTGCAAAATGAAAGCGCAAGGAAGAATTTGTAATGGCTCAGAAAGGTCACGCAGGTTCTCTGTTGTCACCAGACCAGAAGGCCAAACTCACCTATACAAGCAGGCAAGAAAACAGATGGCCTCTTCCCCAAACATGAAGCTGCTTCTCCCCTATTCTGAGAATGAGGAAGACATTTCCCTTTTATTTTGGCTACTTCCCATTTTAAAAATTAATACTGTCAGTCCGAGCTGGCAACAGAGGTTTTCTCCCCAGTTGCTGGAACAGGAACTGATCCAGGCTCGGCCAAGCAGCCGGACCCCGAGGTTGTCCCCTCTCCCCTGGGTTCTGCATTTCTGGTCTTCCCTGCCCGACCCTGCTGGGACACCTCCAGGACATCGAGAACTGCCCAGAAGGAAAAGCTGGTCAGGGAGATAAACTAGAAGAAGGAAATGTTGCTAAAACAGCAAATAAGGATGCTGGAGGGCTCATCTGGTGGTAAAACCCTCCTCGAGGTTGCAGGGAGGGGCCGGGGCAGAGCCAGTCTCTGCCCATTTTCCCTTGCCTGAAAAGAAGCAGAAAGTGTCTCCTGCTCCCACCAGCCCTAAACACCCCACAACAAAACCACAGGAACACGGAAAAATTCAGAGACAACCCACGGAGGAGCAGACCCTGAACGCGGAGCAGAACGGCAAACACAGCGGCCGGTGCACATCTGGCAGCAGCTGGATGGAGACTGGGCCGGAGCTGAGACCTGATGCATTCACTCATTAGCAGGGGGACACCACACGAGAGCGGGAGGCCAGCACGGGGTCCTGCTGGGCATCTTTCGCTCTGGTTTGCCCAACATCCTTGAGACAAACCATTCCTGTGGAGCTGCACTTGGCACCGCTGGCCCCACGTGTGCCAACCCTGACCCCGCTCTCCCCGGGGTCCCTAAAACCACCCTGAGCCCCCCATGGGCTCCTGCCCTTCCACCACCAAGGCAAAATGAGCACCTTGTACTTGCTCTCTTGGTGGAAGATGAGGAGGAGGGCGAGTGGCAGGCACCAAAACACATCCATTAGCCCGCAGCACGTGGAGGGAAGCTCTCCACACCCAGCATCTACTGCAGATCGTGGTGGCAAGAGGAAGACGCAAGCGCCTGCAGCCACGCAGTTTTCCCTCCCCCAGCTGGATGGGTGGAGATCCCTGTGCTTCATCCAACAGCTGCCACCATCACAGTGACATCAGGCAGTGACACTGGGCCTGGTACCAGAAGGGGTCAAGGAGGAAAATCCCACGTGTATAATGAAAACTTAAGTGGAAAAAATCCATTTCCAAGCAAGGAGGAGTGGCAGCTGGGACAAAGAGCACCATGGTGGCCATGTGACAAGGGAACCAGCTCTAGGAGAGGGGTAGCGTGGAGACCATCGCAGGTCAGCTGATGCCCACAGACTGATGTCACCAGGGCATCCTTCATAAGGGACGGTGAGATCCAAACTCTCCATCCCCCCAGAGTCCATCCCCCTTAGATGGAAGAGCTGAGTGACAACTGCAGGGAAAGCAGCCGCTTCCCTAATTCAGATTATTCTGGGAAGCGGCGTGACGCCGGCGTCATACTGAAATTCAGGTTGGGGAAGCGCAGTGGATGAGCTGGGGATGTTGCGCTTCAAAAGACCCTTGGTTCCTCCACCCAGCGAGGGAGCGGGACGGCTGCTGACTTCCAGCGCTGCCCCGCTGCCAGACCCTGGATGATGGGATACATCAGCTCCGGGACTGACATCGTTGCTCAACACCAAAGCCCCAACATTGCTGAACTCCTAAAAACCTCTTCTTTCACACCCCCCTGGCAGGGGAGTGAGGTGAGGCACAAAGAGACACCCAGGGGGATGAGCCACCCCATAACTCCCTTTCCCTCCTCTGACTATCACCTGGGAGCCAGGGGGGTCTGTGGCATCATGGCTCGATGCTCCTCTGTAATGGCAAAATTAACATTTTTTACTTGAACTCTTCCCCCTGTGGAGCTCTGACGTCCCCCCACAGCCGTGGGGCGGGCTGCGACGACTGGACGCATGCCAGGGCAGCACATCGCGGGGTGTCCCCTCGTTCCACAAGGACCAACACAGGTAGCGCCGGGCTCCATCCTGCCCCAAGTGCCAGGCACAGAATTTGGGGCTTTTGTGCCATTTTAAGGCACAAGGGCAAGCGTGACCTTGCCCTTTCCAGGACCTGCACCTGCTTCTGGGGGAAGTGGTGGCTTTGCAAACAGACTTTTCCAAGGAAGCAGCTCAGCTGATTTTCTGTAGTAATGAAATAAGGAAGCGAGGGAGGTGCAAACACACTGATCTCTCTTCCCCACAAAGCCTGATCCAGCCCCTGACACACTCCTCCAACAAATCTTGCCAACAGGCTTTACTATAAATTTATTTTTCTTTCCCTTAGCAGTGGCACATGAGATCAGACCTGCTGTACGAGCCGAGTTACCTTGGGATTATAAAATAGCTCAAACTTGGTGGGGGGTTGAAAAGATTTTAACAGCCCTCATCCCTCATCCAGGCCACCTCCAGCATCTCCACACTGGGTGTTCCTGCAGGGACATCGAGAGCAGCTGGGGGCAGGGGGTGGCCAGGCCACAGGCAGGGGCTGCCTCCCCCTTTCAGACAGAAATTCAGCTTTAAATAGTCCACACGGAAGATCCTCGCCTGTTCCTGTAGTCATCAGTGGAAAAGGATGGGGATGGAAAAGCGCGGTGGGACGCGGCTGCTTCCCCAGGCGCGAGCGTGGGCTGCCGGGTGCCCCCGGTGCAGGGGGTCAAGCCAGGGCTGGGTGGGCGCTGGGCAGGGCTCAGCCTCGAGGGGATTGCAAAACTTGCTGCAACCCCGGCGTTTTGTAACCGGTTTCGGAGCAGAGTTCGTAAAAAAAAACCAAAAAACCCACCAAAAACAAAAACCACACTTCTGATTTTTCCCTGCTGCCATTGAACCCACGTCCCTGCATGGCACCGGCTGCCACAAGCCAGGGTGTCCCTCTAGTGAAGTCAGGGCCACAGGATGAGGCCGTGGGGTGAAAACCCCCAGGCAGGGATGAGGTTGGGGTGTAAACCTGCTCCGGCCACACTCGCCGGTGCTGCACACCACAGTGCTGAGAGGCTGACCCTTCCCCTCCGAGGCGCCTATTCTCTCTCCTTCGCTCCTGCCCGACTGCGGGGTTGTATCCAGAGCCCCTCTACCCTCTCCCGGTGCTTCAGCATCTTCCCGGCCACCCTTAGCCACGGTTTGGGGACATTTCTTGCCTTGCTTCAGCCCTGCTCTTTGCTCCGCCATCCCTCACCCCCATGGCCGTCGTTGCAGCCCCAGCTTGGCTGCGGCGGGGGTCAGTGTGTGCTGGAGGGTTTTGCCCCAATTCCCTGGGGACGGGCAGGGTTTCCCTCCAGCTGGGAAGAACGTGGATGTCGGTGCCTGGCGAGCAGAGGTGGGGGCCGGGCTGGGCTGCTGCCCACTGCCTGGAGAGGCTCAGGCCGTGGGCATCATCACGCTGGCGTAAACAGTTGTGGGCTCCTCATCAGGGCTCTGCAGCAAAGGGCAGGGAAGCAAATGGGTCAGCGAGGTGTCTGAGCTGGGGGGGGAGCCATGGGGTGCCCCATGACAATGTGTGCCTGAGCTGGGGGGCCCGTGGGGCACCCTACGACACCCAGCCAGGGTGAGGATTGGTAGGGGAGGGCAGTCACCCTTACCTGCGGGAGGGATGGGTGGCCCCGCGGGGCAGGGGGCTCTGTCGGGGGGCTGCGTGGGGGCCGTGGGGCTCTGTTGGGGGCCGGGGCTGTGTCCGGGGGCAGGCCGGTGGCTGCAGCGTAGATGGTGGTGCAGGAGGGGTCCTCAGCGGTGAGAGCCACTTTCTGCTTCTGCATGGAGAGTGAAGGATGAGCAGCAGCAGGCAGCTCAGCACAGGGGCCCTTCCCTCCCTCCACGCTACACGGACCCACCGTTTCCTCCCCAGTTTGCTCTGAGCAGGATTTGGGGAGCGGGGAAAAACACCAAGTCTGTCCCCAAAGCCACCCTGGGGTGTGGAGGCTGGGAAAGCTGCAGCACCCAACCTTATTCCTAGTGATTCCCAAATTAATGTGGCCAGGCTGACAGGGATGGGTGTCTCCAGGGAGCCCATGGCCACCCCAGTACCCCCCAGCCACAACTTCACCCTCTCCCTCACCAGCTGCGGGGCTGTGTTGACACCCAGTGACCCATCCCAGAGGGTGCCGCAGACCAGCGGGAAGGCACCCAGCAACAACCTGGGGCTTTGGGTGCTGCTGCCCCAAGCCAGGCTGCCGCCATCCAAGATGTCCACCCAAGAAACCCTGGCAGGGTCGTGGCTACACCCCCCCATGGCTCCAGCGCTTGGGGTCCCATCACTAACGGAGCTTTTCCATCACTAACGGAGCATTTTTCCCGCATGTGCTGAGGCTGGCTGGGGTCACGCTGGCCATGGCTCACCTCCACCCGCTGCACTTGGGAGTAGATAGTGTGCACCTCGTTGTTCTCGGCGAGCGGCGAGTGGTCCCGCTTCTGGCAGGCTGCGGGGGGATAAACAAATCACCGAGCTGCGAGGGGAGACGGGACCGGGGGGGGGACCCCGGTGCTTTGCAAGCTCCTGCTCCTGTACCCCAAGGCACAAGGGTGAGCCCATGCTGGGTCTGTCCCTGTTGCCTGGACCCGGCTGCATCCCCATGGCTGCAGCTGCCCGGCCACGGTCAGAGGATTTCTGGCCACCACAGGTCAGCTTTGCAAATTTCTTGCTACACGGGGAATGAGAAACGGGGGGCACAGCCCGGCTGAGGCACTCGGAGAGATGCTGCTCTCTCTAAACCGGGCTGGGATCGTTCAATTCCACTTGAGACCGTGCGATACGATCTCAGCAGCTCATCATCTGGGTAAACCTTTAGAGATCATGTGCAAGTACATTTCTCTTTTTTTTTTCTTTTTTTTTTTAATCTGGTTTCCCTCCTGCCTTTTAACTCTGCTTCAAGAGAAACATGTTTCACTCCTCAAAGACCAGGGTACTCTGTAGACAAGGTGCCTGCAGGAATCAGCCCCTCTGGTTGGGGGCAGACCTTTCCCCCCGCCCCCAGCAAGGCTCACCCCACCCATGGACCACCAGCCACGCCCAGCACCCCTCCCTCATGGCACTCACCGGTGGGCATGGCCAAACAGGTGGTCTTGACCCTGATGAACATCAACGCAGCAATGACCACCACCGCCACCACCACCAGTGCCACCACCACCACCACAGACTTCTCTCTCAGCCCAGCGCTGCCTGGCATGGGGGACAGAGAGGGGAGGGGGTCAGCCACCAGCCTGGGGCCCAGGGTCACCCAGAGCTAAGTAGCATGGGCTGCTAAAATCGTTCTTCATCTCATCACCTAGTTTTGGGCTGATGATTTTGGTAGAACAGGAAACACGGGACAGGAAACACTTCTCTTGAGCAGAGCTCTCTTTAATCACCTCCAGACAGCAACAGTCAGTGAAAAACCTCCTGGGGGCCAGATCAGGGCCAGATAAAGCCCTAAAAATGTTTCCTGTGGCTTTAGGGAGGCCTGCAGAGAAGCAGCCCCTTTGCACAATGCCCTTGCGTCACAGGTGCCCCGGGTCAGAGCTCTGCGGCTCCCACCGTGGGGAGGCACCCAGGGTGGCCCCGCTCCTGGACCAGTAATGGTGACACCATGCGGGGTGTCCCACAGTGAAAGGGGGTGAGAAACAAACCCAAACTCCCCCCCCCGTCTTCCCGAAGCATCTCATTTCAGCATCTCCCTTTCCTAAGCAAGAGTCCCAACCGTTTTTCCCACAGGGATATTTTCTCAGCACAGGTCACTGCGAGAGCCCCAGCAGAGATGTGGCTTCACCTGTGGGTCCCCAGGGAAAGGGGCAGCTACTGCACTGCCCGGCCCCGGGTGAAAGTCCCCCACGTCACGAGGGAGTGCTAGAAAATCCCGGTGACAGAGAGCGTGACTTTTGCCCTGAGAGCCTACGAAGGGGAAGCAGTCACCGAGGTTTTGATCCTCCACAAATCACACGGCATATGAGTCTCATGCATTTAAAATGAGCCTCGAGCACCGGGGCGCAGCGAGTGCGGTGGCCAGGCTGGCCAGGGAGGCAGGTGGGACCTGCTGCTCCGTAGCCGGTGTTTACGGGAAGGCCTGGGTGACGCTGAGCAGGTGACGCAGTGGCTGATTTCTTGCAAAAGTCTCCTCTGAGGCTGCCTAAAGCAGCGTGAAAAAGTCCCCTGCAAAGCAAGAACAAGACCAGGAGGCTGGAGAGAGCCGAGTCGGCAACTGGGAACTTACCCCCTTGCTCGTAGCTGCACTCGGAGGAGTTGAAGATGACGACTCGGCTGCTGATGGAGTTGCTGGCTGTGCAGGTGCAGGAGACGCTTGTGTTCTGCAGGGGGTAGGAGAAGTGCAGGAGGCTGCCGCTGCCGGAGCAGAGCCCCGAGGTGCTGGTGTCCCAGCTGTCCCAGCTGTAGAGGACGTTGTCCCCTCTCGTTGCCGTGCAGTTGAGGGTGACGGTGCAGCTGCCGTTGGTCAGCACCCAGCTGAGGACATGGATGCTGGGATCAGACACCGGCTCTAGAAGAGAGGGAGGGAGGGAGGAGGCAAAGGTTTGTGTCTGGGGAAGGATGCAGACATTGCCTTGGCCCCTGCCTGGGAAATCCTTCAGGCCTCTCCTAAACCCCCGGGAGGTGGAAAGGAACCACTCTGGCCCTGGACCCGCTGCAAACAGCATTCGAGAGGGACATGCTCCGCACAAAGGCTCCTGGGGGTACCCAGATGGTGCCACAAGAGGGTCCTGGAGTCACTGCAGCACCTTGACATCAGAGTGATCATCTTCCCCCCCTCCTTGACCACCACCCACCTCCCAGGCCTGCTCCCAGCACGGTGCTCCCAGCGTGTCTCACCGTACACCTCCAGCTGTATCTGCCAGACTTTCTCCTCCGGCCCCTTGCTGACTATGTACTCGTAGAACTGCTGATCCTGCCGGCTGGTGTTCAGGATCTCCAGGGAAAAGTCCGACTTGTGGAAGCGCATTCGGTTCTCCATGTAGTTGGTGTAGTTGCCGTCCGCGTACTTGAGCAGGACGAGCTTCCTCTGCGGGTCCTCCGTGTCCCGCTTCCAGACAGCCGCCCCGAAGCGCAGGGTCAGGTTCTGGAGTTCAGGGGGGATCCGCAATATCGTCGCCTTCCCCAAGGTGCCCAGCACCGTCTCCCTCGCCCCGCGGCCCGTGCCTGGGAGGAGAGCGGAGAGAAGGGCTGAGGCGGGCAGGGAGGGACAGGGGTCTCGGAGTGTCCATCCCCCCCGCCATCCCAGCTCTTCCGGAGGAGGGCAGATGCGGGCAGAGCTGCAGTTGCCAGCAACAGCATTGGACCCACCCTGATAATCCGCAGATTGGGGACAGCTTGGGTTCATGAGATAAATCATCAAAAATTGATCAGATTATCTAAACCGAGAGCTTGAAAACACGGTATCCACCACATCCTGCAGCAGCCATTGCGGGCGGGTGGGAACAGGAGCCGTGCTGTACATCAGGGCTCAGTGCGAGCTCTGCCCCACACCCACCCCACAGCACCATCCCCAAAACCAAGGGAGCGACCCCCAGCTCTCAGCCCCACACCCTTGACCCCAAAGGATGGGGGTTGATGGCTTGGCTCAGGAAGCGTTGCCTTCCTCTGCTCTTCCTCCCCACTCTTGCCTTCCCAGAGCGAGGAGACAAAGTCTTCATTTGCACCAGCCTCCGCACGCTCCCGCGTCAGGCACCGCTGTGCGCGACGGCCAAATCCTGATTTAAGGCTCTGCGCTTTCCGTTGGCACGACAGCCGGCGTGGTGGAACATCACCCCACGGAGTGGGGCTGCCTCGAGCAGGGGAAGGCGCTTGCGGTCCCAGTCTGGTGGGGATGCTGGTCCTGGGAGAAGGGTGCTGGCAGCGGTGGGACCAGCCTGGAGAAGTCGTGGTGACACCAGAGGGAAGCGATGCTCGGTGGCTCTTGGCCAAAGCCTCCCTCATGCGCTTCAGCTCCAGAAATCTTCAGTGGGACTTTCCTTGTAGAAATTGCAGGAAGCACGAACCCCTGGAGGTGGGCTCAGGTGTAAATCCCAGGTTGTCCTCCTGGTCGAGGTGGTCCAAGGTGTATTTCTTGGTGGCCACGGAAAAGTGCTCTTAAGAAGAGGAATGCAAGCATCTCCCACGTGTCCCACAGCATCTCAACCACCTGAATTTCCTGGAGAGCATGCAGGAGGGTCTTCTCCCCCAAACCCTTTCCTGTCTTTTGCTGCAAGGCAGTGATTCATATTTGCCCGCACACCCGGGCAAACAAGTTTGTTTTTGTAGGAAACAGCGTGGGGAGAGGTGTCAGCTCACCGCTGCTGCCAGCCACTGGCAGTGGGACCGTGGAAGGGACTCCACCACGTCACCCCTCTGTTTCCTACTGACTTCTTTCCATCAGGGTGAGACTTTGCCCCAGAGGGGGGAAAAAAGAAAGAGGGGGAGCTACCCCAGAAGAACAGGTCTGGGGAGGCCCAGAGAAGCCCAGTATCTCTCCTGCGGCCCACATGGTTCCAGTAAAAGCCACATCCGACATCCTGCTCATCATTTCCCCCTCTGTAGTACAAAACACAGCAGTTTCTGAGCTGTCCCTGTGGACTCCATCTCCCCAGCATCGAAGCAGCCATGCGGACACAGCCGTCATCCCACAGAAACCCCACGGCCTGGCTCACCCGCTGCCTCTTACGTGTTTTGCCGGTACTTTTACTGTAAAACCCAGTGCACAGGCCGATGCTGTATTTGCTCAGCAATATGTCCTTTTGACACGCAGCGGTTAGGCTCCTCATTAATTACCAAATGGAAAAGCCCTTTTTACATCACGTTAGAAAAACCCTTTGCCCCAACAAGGAGCTTCTCCTTGGCAGGGAAGACAACTCGGCTGGAGCAAGGTTGCAGGAGGAGGGATGTAAAAAGGTCTGAACCCGTCCATGGCAAAGCCCCAATGGAGGCTGGAGGAAGGGAAGCGATCCGCACTGGCGCAGCGCTGGCTCCGGAGCAGCCCTCACATCAGGCCTTGGGCTCATGGGACTTCCAGTGCGCTGGCCAGGCAGAAAACCCCGGGGAGATTTTAAAGGCAGGTGTTCTAGTAACAGTGAACCAGCAGAGCTGAGGAGAAATCCCGGCTCTGCCCAGGTCTCTGGTTTCCTGGACGAGCCCTTCGTTTGACAGCCAGTAATCACACTGATGCAGTGGCGGAGGGCTCATGGGGCTGCAGGGACACACAAGGAAAGAGAATGGGCATCACTGGCACCAAGAGGAGGGTCAGGATTAGTCTCGGCTCCCTCTACTCTGCTCAGAGGCCGTGACTCACCCGAGCGTTTTTGCGCAGGCTCCGCTGGCACAAAAAACAATTTTGCAACATCCTTCCGCAACTGCTGACGGGCTGGGAGGAGATGACCCAGGAGCCCTGGGGGGTCTGGGTGCTCCTCGCTCCCTCACCAGCGGGTCTGGGGCGGGATTTTGACTCGTCCCCAGGACACCATCCACAGCTGGCCAGGGCTCTCCAGGCACCCAGAAAACAGGCACTGCCCCGCTGCCGGTCCCGTTCCGCTCGCCTTATACACATTTCATTGCTTGGGCATCATCTCCCAGCCCACTGGCACGTCTTGATCTGAGACACTCGGTATCGCAGAGAGTGACACAATCCACCAAGGACCTTCATCTCAAGTACCCCCATTCACATCTGGTACTAAATTATTTGCTCAGTGTTATTAATACCCTATTAAAACATACAGTAGAGTGCTTCACTATTGCAGCTACACTTTGTCCATCACCGTCTTTGTTCATTCATCATCTTTTATTCTCTCTCCCCTCAGCCTGACTAGTAGAAGCATATTAGGGATGCACCACACATCCAGCTTGGAGTTGCGAGCCATTTATCTTCTATATGAATATTTATACTCAATCATCCGCCTGGCACACAGCTCACGATTTTGAAAGGTCTTAATATCTGACAAAAATCCCCAAACAATCTGAAGCGAGTATTTCACGAAGGGCAAGCATACCTACCCCAAACACGGCCGAGAGAGATCAGCAGCCAGAGACAGACGCTGCAGCCCATGCCTCGGTTCACGGAGCCCCTGCTGCAGTGGAGTTAGTATCTGCTGTGCTCATTATAAGAGCAGGTGTACTCAGATCTGAGATGTTGCACAGGATTATGGGTTTCCTGTTTTTTGGCTGAATGACTCTTTTTATTTTCTTGAGTGGAAAGTATTCAAAGCACCGAGTCGTGAACGCTTCACCAGAGACAGCCCTGGAGACCTGCAGGAGGAAACAGAAAATCAATTTATAGTTTGCACCAGAACTGCAACAGTCTGCCACAGTCCTTAACCCAACACCAAGAGAAGAGGAAACACCAGCAAAAAAAAACAATTTCACGTACAGTAACAGCTTCCCGGGGCTGTACAGAGCCTTCAAACCCTGCTACCGCAGCAGCGGGGGAGGCGAGCAGCCGTTCCCCCCGCACAGCAGCATCCGGACTGCTGCTGCTCGATCCCAGCACCGTGGGGCTGGGACCCAGCACAAAGTTCATCCAGAGAGCCAGCGGGCACCAGCGCTCACGGCCACAACGCCCACCAGTGCAGAAAAAAACCCCAAACACTCTGGGATTAACCCACAGCCCTTCTTCGGGCTGCACGGGATCTACAGCGAGGAGGAGGAGTATGGGTGGTCTTTGAAAACTCGCCGAGGAAAAGCCCAATCCTTGTTCTCAGGCTGAGCGCTCGGGGAGGTGATCTGGGGAAAACACCGCTCGCTTGTTCCACTGCTGGAAAGGGGTGAGAAAAGCTTGGTTGTTTTTTTGTTTTTAGTGGAAGGAATTATTCACCTCCATCGGTGCTTGGCCTGCATGGCTTTAAAATGGGAGAAGGGTTTGTTTTTTTTTTTCCTATTGCTTTCTTCAAGTCTTCATTGCTTTTTCTGGTTTTCAGAGGAGAGCAGAGGTGACAGCGTCAAGCGAGAATCCCTCCGCTGTTTCAAACCAAATTTGAGCGCCGCAAGGAAATAAAGAGTGAACTTACATCCCATCGCTGTTCAGTGGTGCCAAGCTCCGAGACCTCCATGAGTTTTGTTGACAATAAATTATTTCTAATGCTAAAAAGCCTAAAACCCACCCTAAACCACCCCAACATAGACTTCTCCTTCCTGCTCAGAAAGCATCTGGCCGAGAAACAAGAGAAAACCAGAACCAAGCCATTTCCCAATAATCAGCTGTTCACAGAAGGGAAGAGCTCAGCAGAGGCACGAAAAAGAAAGGATGAGTAAGAGCAGCACGAGGAGACTCGGCTCCTTTCCTCGCTGCAGACACACCTGGAGATTCAGCTCAGCAGAAACGCTGCGGTGGTTCCTACGGGAGGCAGCTGGGTCCTGGACCGAGCGCTTGGCCAGATGATGGAGGGGCAAAGACATTGTCTTGGGGTGTTTTGCAGAGCAGCAAACTGCCGCGGGACAAATCCCACCCGAAGAGCTGGAGGGTCAGGAAGGTCTCCAGTGGATGGGCTCCACCAGCTCGGCTTCCCTAGGCAGGGCAGCAGGATGGTCCCCAACCCTCCCCTCGCCATGGATAAGTGCCCCGCACTTGAGTGCGGGCTGTGCTGGCACGGAGAACACCACCAACCACAAACTGGTCCAGGAAAGAGCCCCAGTATAGCCCATGGGGCTCTACCACAGCAGCGTGCTCCAGGCTGGGCTGGCACCAGCCCGGAGAAATGGGAAAAATTATTTAACAAGCAAAACCATCAAGAAAAAAATCCTTCCAGAAAGCATCTGGGGGCACAAAAAACATTAGAGGCAGTCACAGGAAAACCTCCTTTAACCAAAAATAATGATCCTAAACGCCTTTACTTCCCCCATCAGCCCAGGCTGAAGTCTCCTGGCTGGAAAGATGACTGAGGCATGACACTGGGCTCCCAACTGATTCATCACAGCGTGGTGATGATGGTGCTCAGCAGTCATTCTGGAATCTGTGAGAGGCAGAAGAGCCCCAGACCTCCAGACGGGAATGGACTAAAACGCAAGCAAATATTTTCAAGGGAGGGGGGATTTCTGCAAAAATATACATTGGTGCTAAAACCATCACCCACCCGACAGGAATTACCCATTAGACCCGGGAGCTGGAACGACTCGTGCTCTTGACTGATACTTCAAACGAGCCAACACGGTCCCAGCTGACCCTTTGATGAATCTGCCCTTAGGAGTCTTTGCTTAAAGATGGCTCTGGAAAGTGATGCCTCTTGGGTTTTACAGAGGTTAGAGCCTGGTTCTCCTCTTTCTTGGGCTGGTTTGCTGGAGCAGCAGCATCCCAGGGCTGCGGGGGCCCTGAGCCATGTCCCCACCCCTCCTTGCAGGCTGAGGGACCATCTCCATCATTCACGAGACACATCCTCCCACCCCAAAGGGCCCGACCATCTGGAGATGTCTCCTCCTGTGGGGGACAACTGTGGAAGGGCTCCGTCCCCAGCAAGGGTGTTGGGGGGCAAACATGGCCCCCTCCATCATCCCCCAGTCCCCGAGTACTCGCTGCGGCTGGCCCCAGGCCAGAGGAGAATGCAGAACAGGCACCTGAAAATGTGGGGTTTAAGGTTAATGTTAATTTAATGTGCACACAGACATTTTGGAAGGCAGAAACCATACTCGCCCTGCCCAATCCTTCGCTGCAGGGAAGGCCACCTCAGCTCTGCCCCCTTGAGATGTTTTGGTGCTTCAGACCTGGAGGCTGGGCAGCAGCCAGCTGCACCCGTGCTGGTGTCAGCAGTTTCAGGCAAAAGGCATCATGCACTGTCACACTGCTCCTTGGTCCCCTAAATTGCAGCACTGACAGCAGGTGATGGCTGAGGACCCCCCAAGTCCACAGGGAGCCCTGGGAAAGGCTCAGATTGGGTCTCCCCGCAGATCTCAGGGATGAGGAGAGGAGGATTTCCAAGCAGTTAACTGTTAATTTAGCAATTTAAATTCCTGAAAAACGATTGCAAGAGACTTCATCAGTTCTGTTTGGATCTAGAGAACGTGACCTCTGCTTAAAGCAAAGCAGAAAAGGTGAGGAGGGAACCTGAGGCACTGAGCTACCCTGAAGGCAGAGGCAGAGCAGTCGGACACAGGGCTGGTGGGAAGCAGGTGGCTCTGGCTGGGACCAGGTGGGTGCTGGTGTAATGGACACTGGTTGTAATCCTTCCCCCGAGTAACTGCATCTGTCTGCACCCAGGCAGTTTGGGGGTCTCATGCAGGCACGGGTCCTGCAATGGGGGGTGATGAGATGAGGAGAGATGTCAACCGAAGAGCGTCCTTAAGCCTGAGTGAGGAGGAGGAGGAGGAGGAGGTGTCCCAGGACCACCAGCATGCTGGTGGTAGTGTGTGATGCAGAAGACTCACCTGGAGGCAGAGGAAGACCCGGGGAGTGAGAAAGGCTGTGGGCTGCCCGGCCCTGGTCAGGGACACCCCAGCTCCCTCCCCAGGTGGGCTCCTGCCACCCACCAGGCCACGATGCAGGGGAAAAGGGACCCACCACTCCTAACCCAGGGGCCACCTTGCAGGGACCTACTGTCCTCAGGGTCACCGCCATGGGTCCAGGGACCCCCCAAAGCCAAGGGACACCTTGCAGCCCATCCCACCCGAGTTTTGCTGCCTCGTGTGTGTGCCATGGGCGGTACCTGTCCAGGAGCAGGGGTGCCTGTAGGTCAGCGAGGCGTTGTTGGAGGAGACAGGGTTGCTGACTTCGCAGGTGTAGGTTTCCATCGAGGGGTTGAAGAAGACGCGCTGCTCAGAGGCACCCACACTCTCCGGTGGGAACTTGCTGTGGGGGATCCACTTGTAGGTCACCCCTTCGAGCCCCACCGAGCACTCCAGGATGGCTTCACACAACTCCGGGTCAGCACTGATCACTTTAGCACTCACAGTGGGCTTCGGGACCAGATCTGCAAGAGGTGGCGGGATGTCACAGCCTCCCTGTCCCTCCATGGGGCACAGGGACAACCCTCCCGTCCTCCCAGCTCACCGTACACCGTCAGGAGGATGCTTTCGATCTGCTCCTTGCCCGCCTCATCCTCCAGGTACACCTGGTACATGCTGCTGTCATTTTTCTGCAGATAGCTGATTTTTAACGTGTTATTGGGAAAGAGCTCCAGACGTCCCTTGTAGGTGCTGTTGGGGTACTGGACCTTCGCCCTGCTGTTCCTGCTGGCGATCTTCACAGAGTTGTTGCGTCGCCAGTGGATTTGGTGGAAGGGCTTCTGGTTTTGCAGGCTGGGGCTGAGATACGCCACCTCATGAACAACACCGACCACCTTCGATGGACCGTCTTGTGCCCAGGCTGCTGAGAAAGCCAAGACTGAGGCTGCTTGGCTGACCAGACACAGACCACCCTCCCCTAGAACTCATCCCCACTTGGGGACCTCAGATTCCTCCCAGACACATGGAAAAGGCAAATTTCTAACATGTTTTCACTCTCTCGGCCTCAGAGGCACGTTGCAACCCTACAGCTCATGGTGGGATTTCCGCCTCCCCGCTGTGAGCACAGGACTGCCCGAGTCTGCCAGCGAAGTTTTTTAACTTCACTTTCATTTTTGGCTGCCTCTCCCCGCTCCAAGCTCACCCGGAGCAGCGCCTCACCCCCAGTGTGGTGGTGGCAACACCGGGGACTCTGGTGGGAAGAGAGTCAGCAGGTTGCACCTCGGGTATGGTGCCACAATGGAAAAAGCTGAGAAAAAGAACAGGGACAGGGAGGGTTTACCCACGGGCACATCCCCAAGGTCCCCCACCGTCCCCAAAGCCATCTCCCACCCCCAACCCAGCACCCTCACCCCGGGGAACCAGCCGCCCTACCTTTCATGATGAAGAGGAAGAAGAGCACGGCTGTAAGCCCCATCGCCATCTTCTCTGCGTGTCTACGCCCAAACCTTGGGGCGGAAATCCTCCGCACCAGGCAGCTGCTCACCAAGGACCCCCCCGAGCCTGCAGCCCCCACCACCGTCCCTAAAGTCAGGGCTGGAGGGGCACGGCAAGAGAGGGGCTTGGACAGCACGGCTGTTATAGCTCAGGAACCCACACTTCCGTTTTCTTGTCTCACCCACACCCTCGCGCACACTTCCCCCCCGGAGAGAGGCAGTAAAACTGAGCCTTCCTGGGGACACCACACACAGCACCCCCTCATCAGAGTCACCCCACCATCCTGCTGGTAAATGAAACGCTGATCCCAGGGGTCACATCCCACAGGGTTCCTGTTTCTTCACCTACAAACCCAGCTTTGTGTCCTCACCACGGTCTGAACCCCCGAACGTGCCACCGAGCAGCCCCAGCTTGAGCAGGAACCACCAGCACCGGCACTGGGGCGTTCCCATGATCCCCATTCACAGGCGACCAGCACCAGTGGGAAGGAGATGGGAGGGATGATGTGCTGATGCTAAAGCTGCAGCTCCGGCGCACCGGCCTCTGACCAGGACAGATGCTTAAAGGGAAGGATTTTAATTACAGCCTGGATTCCTTCCTGAAAGACCATATTTCAGGGTCTTTGTTGACCAGCGGCTGAGGGAAGCGCAGGGCAGCGAAGCCAGCACAGGCCCCACGTTGGGGGCAAATGGCCACCGGCATCTTCCCACGCACCACCCCGGCCCCGAGCGAGGAGCACTGGGGCTGACCCCGACCATGAACAAAGGGTGACGGCAGCACCCGCTGAGCCCTGACCCAGTTTAATTTCAGCGCTGGGCAGCCCCCGTCATCATGGGGGGAGATCCGATGTCAGCGCCGAGCGACATTAGCACCTGATGATGCTGTGGCTGGATCACTGGCGCCCATTCAGTGGCACCGCGGTGCTGAGCACCCGCCGGCTGATCCCCGCGCCCAACTACACCGCACTGACAGAAACTGGCGGAGATGGGAAAGCAAATTTCCCTGACAGGGAGCGAAGTGCTGCCTCAGCGCTTGCAGCGAGCACTGCAAATTATCTCCAATATGCAAAAGCAGGTCATTAGCATAAATTACAGCACCGTGATGGAGCGTGGCTTCAGCAGGAGCCCGACGTGCTGATGGATGCAGCAGCCCCCGGGCTCTGTGCTGTCGCCTTCAGATGTTTCCGCTCATCAGGAGCATGGGGACCCGGCGTTTCGAGCTGCAAAGGGGCTGAGATGCGCCTCCTGCCTTAGCCCCTGCTCCCAGGCAGCAGCCGCAGCCAGCAAGGACTGTCACCGCATCCCCAGCACTGTGCTGAAGGATTTCCATCCTTCCTGAACTTTTCCAACTGAATTCAGCCAGTCAAAGGTCCCGCTGCCACCTCTCCCCCAGTGCCGACTGCTGCGTGCAGAAGGGGATGCCACAGTGCAAGATGTATTTGGCTTGTGAAAAGCAGAGGATGGGGCTCGGGAGGGCGTAAACCAGCCCGACGGCAGCACCGCCACGCTGTGCCTGAGCCCCCATCCACACCAGCCCAGCCCCCTAAATTCCCTCATTGTGGCAGTCAGACACCCCCTCCCTCCCTGTGCTGGCCTCCCGGTGTAGCTCCCGGTTAATGATTCCAATTAATGCTCGTTTCACAGGGAGCAGCCACAAAGCTATTTTGATCCGGGGACTCGGGCGGGAGGGGAGTGTTGCGGAGCCGCCGCCGCTCCCCATGCTGCCATCAAAGTGTCACCTTTCATTTTAATCCCGAAGAAAAGCCCTTGATCTTGCCTTTGGGAAGATCTTTGAAGCCAGAGCCCCTCTTCTTTCTCCACCTCCTTCTCCAAGGGCCGCTTGTGTTGTAGGAGCAGGGGATAACTTAGGTGGGAAGGGACGTGGCGGTGTTTTGGGTCTCAGCTCACCGTGGGGCACCCGGGGCCATGCCCAGCCCAACCGGGGCAGGCAGGGACCATCCTGCCCAGGGATGATGCCCAGGGCCACCTCTCCCCTACCCGACACACACAACAAACTCTGCAAAGTGCATCTCCTCATGAGACTCAGACCACTTCAGAGCCACAAACAAGGCAATTTCCACTCCCTCCCCATGCCCAAAGTACATTTTGGGCTACAAATAGCCAATTCAGCGAATTAAACAAGCACCACAATTGCCTCATGAAGTTCAGCTTATATTTGCACTGAAAAATAAAAATAAATTCCAGAGGTGTATTGAACCTGTCAAGACCTCAGAAACCCCACAAGATCACATGTTGGCACTAAACACACGTGTCCTCTCCCCACCACTCCCCCACTTGTCCAATTTCACATCTGTCTCCTCCGAAGACAGGTGTCCGTCACCGAGTCTTTCCTCCTTCCCTCACAGGAAAGCCTCCAAGGCACAGCTGGGATCTGTGTCCTTGCAAAAAACCCATGTCTGACCGTTTCCATCCCAAGCGAGCCCCCGGCTTTGCCGGGTGGGGTTCCAGCAGGTGCCGGAGGTCTTTGGGTGCTCCGGGAGAAGAGGCCCAAAGGGAAGGGAAGGTCTTGCCGAGGCAGTCCAGGCACTAGGAGAGATGGTGGCTGGCAGGAGCTGAGGGCGAGGTCTGCACCGGGGAGCACCAGCGTCTAGAACCCCCCATAGCCTGCAAGGAAATGGGTAGGGTTTAGCACACAGCGGCCCCAAAAAGCTGAGGAGTTTTTGAAGATAACCAGAGCTCATCTTACCGGTGCGATGCTCGTTACCTCTACGTAGGCGGTGGAAACCAAAGCTGGGTCCAGCCTCTTCTTCTTGAGAGAAGGAGACTGTGGAGCAGAGTGAGAACCTGCCGTTAGGCAACACACGAGCAGGATGGTGAACCCAGCACCCAGTTGATGAACCGAGGGGACCCGGGTTTCTGTGCCCCTGCAGAGGGACCGGGGGTCATAGCGGGGCAACCTCACCCTCCTGGTGGGCTGAATCGTGGAGTAGATGGTGCGGCTTTCGGGCTCCTGAGGGCAGCTGGGTCCCTGCCAGGGAAAAACGGTCGAGATGAGTAAAGAAAAACAAATTTGGGGCAAAATGGGTGGTCTTGGCAGCTGCCATGGATGCATCCAGTCCAGGGGCTGCACAGCCAAGGCCATGGGGCAGCTCCAGTCCCCCCCACCGCCACACAACTGACCCTACCTGCGTCTTGTTGCAGACAACGGCGTAGATGGTGTTTCCACCCACAGTGGCCTCACTGGTCCCATTCTGGGGGAGAAAACAACCCCAGGCTGGTTAAAGGACACAACCCGAGGTGACAGACATTTCCAAACAGAGGTCCCATCCCTCCAGGCAGCCTGGGGACAGGGGCACCAAGGGGCACCCCCCAGCACTCACGGGGTTTTGTCTGGTTCGGGCTTTGCCCACCTCCTCGTAGACAGTCGTCATCTCCTCGACGTGTCCTGGGGAATTTGAAGGGTCAGTGTAAGACGGCTGATGTGTTAGAGCCCCCAGACTGGGGGGTTCAGCCCTCAAGCAAAGCAAAGCAGAGGGAGAAAGAGGTCCCTTGGCAATGGAGAGGTTTTACTTTGTTGGCACCAGGCAGGGGCTGGGGAGGGATGTTCCTGCTCAGAATAAAATGAATATCCAAACCCAAACAGTCCCCCAGAGCCCATGGGATGAGGCCTCCAGGTCAGCTTGGGCTGCTGGGACGCTTCGTCCAGCTCATCAACCTGCAGCACCCTGCATCAGCAGGGATGGGTGAAGACTCTGAGGGCAGGTGACAGTGCCCAGTGGCTTGTCCCGCATCAGCCCCAGGAGGAGGGAGAACCCCGGGGCCAGCACAGAGAGTGTTAGGAGCGTGACAGCAGGCAGGAGGAGGGCAGGGACTGCACCGTCAAAACCCCATGGCTGCCCGTCCTGTGAGCCACCACGTCAGCCCCAGGGACAAACCTCCCGGGGAGGCCTTTCCTCGCTTCCTCTTCGAGTACCAGACGACAGCGAGGGCTACGGAGAGCGCCAGCCCCAGGAACACAGCGACCGCCAACCACGGAATGATGTTGGAAAGCCCTGGGATGGAAGGAGAGGAGAAGGGGAGAGTTTTGATGCAGGGCAGAGCTCCAAGCCATTTCTAAACACCATCCCAGCCTGCAGAGGACAGCACGAGGGGAAGAGCTGGCCAGGAAGCCTCGGCCCTGGTTACTTCACCCACGCTCAGCTATCGCATTTCCTTTCCCAGGAGGGGAAGCTGCGCACATTTTGGCATCAGCATGACGTCCTCCGCAATTTCACAGGCCCAGGCAGGGAGACGAAGGGCCCCAAGAGAGGAATGGAAGCGCTGCAGCTTGTACATCCCCTAAATCCCACGTTTTACAGAGTTGAGGACAAATTACCCAAGGCCTCGGCGCGGCAGGCTGCCGTGATGTCGGTGCTGACCACGCTCCAGCTCACCGGGTTGCTCACGTTGCAGGAGCAGATGGTGTGGTTGTCGTCATCGTGGACCTGCAGATGCACCCAGGACCGGGGCTCTGGGTCTCCCAGGGGGGCCCCGCTGCAGGTCCAGCTGTAGGAGACGTTGTCGGCACCGAACACGGCACAGACCAGCGAGAGGTTGCACCAGCCCTGCTCCCGGTGCAGGACGTTTTGCTCCAGGTGTGGCGGGCGGACGGGCTCTGTGGGGACAGAGCTGGTGAGAAGGGATGTGGGTGGGGGACACAGGGGGACGGGGTGATGGGGACGCGGATACTCACCCCACACCAACACGCGGAAGCACGAGGCAGTAACAGCACCTGATGTGTCCTCAAATTCCACCCAATAGACCCCACTGTCTGCTGTGCCAACCACGCTGATCCACAGGGAGAGGTTATTCCGCTGGAAACCAGCTCTCACAGAAAAAGGACTCTTGGAAAATTGGTCAGACTGATTCTTCTCAGCTGTCAGGATCCGGATCTGGCGTCCTGAATCCAGTTTCACTCTCCATTCGACCTTTACCCACCCCCGCGGGGGGTTCTCTGGCAGAAGCCGCAGTGTCCCACTGACAGACACGGCTTGTTCCCGGCACTCCAGGGCTCCTAAAGCAGAGAGGGGTGAGCGAAGGCCCGTGGCCCCGGGAGATGCTCCACAGCCGGGGAGGGGGCACAGCTTCTGGAACCCTCCCTGTGCCCCAGGCCCACAGCCCCCAGCACAGCCCCTCCTGCTCCCCAGGGCGAAGCTCTGCCTGGCTCCCCATCACAACCCCCATTTGGGGGTGCCCTTCTCTCTGCACCGTCCCAGGCTGGTTGTGTCTGGCCACACATTGCAGGTGCTCACGCAATATCCTCTGCCCTGCCCAGAGCAGGGGTGGCTGATCACGGCCTCTCATTGCTCGTTTGTTCCCCAGCTCCTTCCCTGCCCATCCAGCCTGGGGAAGAGCCAAAATTTTGCCCGTTGGACCCTTTTTTCTTGAGCTTCTCTGCTTGCCTCCCTTTTCTCAGTGCAACCCCGGATGTCAAGGGCTCTGGCAGAAGTGAGATTAAAAAAGCCCCTAAAAACAAACAAACACCGCAGCCGAGTGTGCACAGAAGCCTCACGGCTTCCTCGGGGCTGCGTGTGGTCAGGGCAGCGCCGGGGGCTGCCTCAGCCGTGCACGGGCTTTGCACGGTGCAACCCCACACAACCGCCTGTTTTTGTAGCCCTCAACAAAGTCTGGCTTGCACAGCCGTCAAGGTAAGCGTAAGCCTTGGGGAGCTCAGCTTAGCCCCCCCATCCTGCAGCCCCCGGGGGGGACTTTGCCTCGGTGTCACCGGTGCGAACACGGAGCTGTGCCACCAGATTTGGTGCCTCCTGGTACGGCCAGGAGACCCCAGGCAGCTCCAGCTTAAACCTTGTCCTTGTAAAGCCACAGGCGTGAGGATGCCTTGTCCTCAGCGCATCCCGGGGTGCGGACGGGACATCCCTATGCTCAGCAGATCTAGAAATACAAGAGGCTGGAGCAAGCAAAGGCAGAAGCATCCTCCCATGGGGAGCTCAAGGGGCAGGCCCCAGCACAGGCACTATTTATCAGTTGCCACCTTGATGGCTCACACCTCCCACCCCTCCAGGTACTAAACATGGCGAGAAATAGGGATTATCACCTACTACTGCTCTGCAAGCATCTAGTGCTCCAAAAAAACATGTGAGGGCATCTTAATGCCCTCATCCTAGGCCACTGGAGCAGCCCCAGCAAGGAGCTGCCCCGGAGGGAGGGTGCCAGGACAGTGGGTGTGCAGAATTGGGAAAAAAAAAGATGCAAAAATACGTCCCGTAGCCTGGAGATGTGGTTGTACACCCAGCCGGAGCAACGCTGGGCCGGGCAAATTCAGCACCATGCAGGTTAACCACATCTGTTTTGCAGCTCCGCTGAGCCCGTGGTTGCTGCAGGTTCTGCTGCTTCAAGCCAGCAACACCCCATCTTGTGCACCCCTGAGCAGCGAGACCCCCCCAGCCCCGCACCATCTGGGTGGGCAACAGGGCCGGGAGATGCGTCTTGGGGTGGCGAGAGAGGGGAGGTGGAGGTGATGCTCGCCTGGGCTCCCCGAGAGCGGGGAAGGGTGGCACGGTGGAGGTACGGGGACACCGCCAGAAGATGCTCCAGGCACCGAGCTGGCCCCCAAACTCAGGTGTTTCTCTGTTCCCCCCATGCAGAAGTTGCTGTTTTTAGGAAGAAGATCCTCAGCCACCCCCAGCTCCACTGAGATCATGGTGGAAAGGTGCCGTGTTTGTTCAGTGGAGAGACCTGGCCTCCAAAAGCTGCATTTCTGGGTGCGGGAAAGGTCAGGGGTGTGGGTGCTGCATTGGCAGGGAAGTGACTTTTCTCAGCCAAGCCCCGTGTGCTGCTGGCAGCAACGCTGCCTGCAAAGGGGAACCGGCGCTGCCTGAGAGCCCTCTGTGCTCTGGGCAGGACCCAGCGCAGAGAAATGAAGAAAAACTGAAAAAACCCCACCCAGCCCCGCTCCATCTCCCCAGGGACCCCGCGCCCAGCTCGCTGCCCGTGACCCCGCAGCCCTCCGCGGTCTGAGTTCCTGCGGATGTCTTCGTGCCGGCGGCACAACCGGCTTTTTCCCGGCACCCAGCTCCCGGGACAGGCAGCAGCAACACCCCCCGCCCCGTCCCTGCACCCCTCGGACGCTGCCAGCGCCGGTGCCTCCCCACCAGCACCCTCCCCTTGGCGAGGCCCGGCGAGTCCCCATCCTCCCAGCGAGCCCGGCACCGCGTCCCCTCCTCACCTTGGCCACCGGTCGTGGCCAGCAGCACCAGGCACAGCAGCACCAACAGTGCCCGGGGGCACCAGGGACCCCCATGCTGGTGCATCTCCGGGTGGCACCCGAGTGAGCTCCCTGCAACCAGGGAGGTGCGAAACCCCTCCAAGAGCCAGCGACTGGCCAGCCGCAACTTCCTCTCCCGCCTGCGGTTCCTTCGCACCCTCCGCCTCTGTGATCTCCTCCGCGCTGCCACTCTCACCCCCGCTGGAACCCCCCCCCAGCCCAACCTGCCACCGGGGTGGATGTCGGGGTACCCCGGGTCCCCGCGGGGCAGAGGACGGTGGAGAAGGACGTGCTGCCAGCTGCCCCGGAGAGCTCGGTTGCAGGGCTGGGCGGCTGCAGACCTCAGAGGAAACTAATTTTAATTACTCGGGGCGAGAGGGCGGGGGGGCAGCGGTTTTGGGGGGTTTTGCTTTCCCTTTGCAGCTCACTCCAGGAGGAGAAGCTGTGCTGGGCGCTGCACGGCAGCGGTTTCTAATGTGTGGGACGTGTCTGGCGGCTCCGAGCAGCAGGATCGGGCCCATCAGGGAGCGGTGCCCAGCCCAGAGCCCCCCCCCCACCCTGCACCTCGGGGTCAGGGAGCTGGGGAGCAGCACAGCCCATGGGGGGGCTCCCAGGGGTTGTGGGGGGCTGCAGATGTAGAGCTGGGGCCTGTCCTGAGCTTCCACCCCAATTCCCACCTTTCTCTGGGACAGCCATGGAGCACGTCATCCTCCTCCTCCTCTCCCTCTTCTTCCTCTGCCAAGCCCAAGGTAAGTGCGGGTGGGCAGCACCCAGCTCTGCCACGAGGGCTGCAATGAGTTGTGTCCAGCCTCTGCGCCAGGCATCCACAGACACCTGGCAAGTTCCTTGGGAAAATGCTTTTAAAAACATGCCTGGGGTCAGCACTTGGCTGCAGGTTGGGTTTTATTTGGGTTTTTTTCGTGCAAACCAGCAAGCACTGGCTTGTCACAGGCCCACAGCAGTCTCTTGGGCTGTCAGGTGAGAAAAAAAAGCCCCACAAACTGAAGCTGAAAGCAAAAGGCTATTTTTGAGGGTCAGAAAGCCTCAGCGCTACGGGTATTGCTTAAATTGGGCCATTTAGATGGAATTATTGTGAAAAAATGTCCATTTTTTTTAAGAAAAGGCTGCGTGTCTAGGAAAAAATGCTCTGCTCATGCGGATTTGACTTGCTGTAGGAGGCACAGGGGAGGGCGGTGAGCGACGGCTTCGTCAGAGCTTCCCTTGTGTTTGAGAAATGGGATTCCCTTTCTATTAGCCAGGATAACAAATATCTATTAGGAGAAAATAACGGCCACGGGGCAGAGCTGCGAGAGTCTGTTCCTCACCAGCCAATGGTCAGTAGAGGCAGAGGGGGAGAGAGAAAGATGAACTGAAAACAGTTTCCCAACCTGCGCTCGGCCGCCTCGGGGGGAGCCAAGGGAGGGCTGAAGGTCCCCGCGATGCCGGAGGCTCTGAGCCCCAGATCCCCAGGGGTGGACAGAGCGGGGCTGTGTGGGACTGTGCCCCCTCCCCGGCCGTGGAGCATCTCCCGGGGCCACGGGCCTTCGCTCACCCCTCTCTGCTTTAGGAGACCTGGAGTGCCGGGAACAAGCCGTGTCAGCCGGTGAAACGCTGCAGCTTCTGCCGGAGAAACCCCCGCAGGGGTGGGTAAAGGTCAACTGGAGAGTGACACTGGATTCAGGATGCCGGATCCGGATCCTGACGGCTGAGAAGAATCAGTCTGACCAATTTTCCAAGAGTCCTTTTTCTGGGAGAGCTGGCTTCCAGCAGAATAACCTCTCCCTGTGGATCAGCGCGGTTGGCACAGCAGACAGTGGGGTCTATTGGGCGGTATTTGAGGACACATCAGGTGCTGTTACTGTCTCGTGCTTCTGCGTGTCGGTGTGGGGTGAGTATCTGTGTCCCCATCACCCCGTCCCCCTGTGTCCCCCACCATGTCCCTTCTCACCAGCTCTGTCCCACAGAGCCCGTCTGCCCACCACACCTGGAGCAAAACGTCCTGCACCGGGAGCAGGGCTGGTGCAACCTCTCGCTGGTCTGTGCCGTGCCCGGTGCTGACAACGTCTCCTACAGCTGGACCTGCAGCGGGGACCCCCCAGGAGCCCGGGACCCCCAGCCCCGGCTGCATCTGCAGGTCCATGATGACGACAACCTCACCGTCTGCTCCTGCAACGCGAGCAACCTGGTGAGCTGGAGCGTGGTCAGCACCGACATCACGGCAGCCTGCCGCGCCGAGGCCTCAGGTTTGTGGGACTGATGTTTATGGGGGGAGCTGCTGCCCTTCCAGCTCTAAAATGTGGTTTGGGACTTAAATCCATTAAGCAGGAGGTGTCGCTGCGGGCTGGGGGGGCAGAGCCACGTCAAGGTGCTGCGTGGCTGGGAACCGCTGCTGGAGGCGCTGGGGATGTGGCAGGATCGGTCCCACCAGAGCTCTGAGCCTGTGCTGTGGGCAACCCGGCCTCGGTGCCCCCGGGGGGGCAGGGGATGTCCCCCCCATCCCCAATTTCTCTCTATTTACAGGTATTTTACAGTCCTACTGCCTGGTGAAGGGGCTGCTCTGCCTGCTGGTGCTGGGCAGCCTGGGCGCAGCCGTGGCCGTCACCCACATCCTCGTCCAGCGGTGGGGACCCCCTTCCCGCGGCTCTCCCGGCTCTTTGGGTGTGGGGTAGGACCCCCCAAAGTGTCTTTGTGCCTCAAGTCAGGCCTCAAAAACTCCCCAACAAATGAGCTGCTTTTAACCGCGCTTGAGCATGGATTAAAGAAAAATCTACATTTTTTTTCGCCCAGCATTATGTATTTCATGTTCTTGACAAAGTTCTGGGTTGTTCTGTGGAGAGGACAGATCAAACGGGCTGCAGAGGATTTCACCCCAGAAGATGAAGCTCCCCTTCAACAACACAGGGCTCCCGCCACCCCAAAAGACCCCCCCCAGGACAGGATTGTCCCTCTGGTTTTGAGCAAACAGGGACACACTCCACTGCCCGGCGTCCTGCCGGACCCCCCTGGGATGGAGCCGTCCCGCTGGGAGCGGGATGCGGAGACCGAGCAGCATCACCCCAGCCTCACGTGAACTCTCCTCGCCATCCTTTAACGAAGCAGATCAGCACGTCGCCTGCTCGTCGCCGGAGATTTAGTCCCTCTGCCAAATTTCTTAATTCCAGATCTGCCGCGTGTAGATAAACTGCACCACGTGGAAGGAGCATCGTGTTCTGTGGGGGCAGCAGCAGTTTGTTGGTCCCTTATCTATCCAACAGATACCACCTCATTAAACCACTGGTAGATATTAATGAGCTTGTCCTGAGAGTGATTTTACGACGATCTCAGCTTTTCCTGCCATATCAGGGATGCCCAAGCCCAGCACAGCCCCACTGAGGCCAGGTGACCCCGTGCCCGCACTGTCCCTTGCCCGGCAACATCGTTCGGGGCCGGTGGCTTGTGGGAGCCACGGAGCCGCTGGAAGAGAGCAAGAGGCACCGGGGCCAGCGGCCCCTAATCCGATCTCCCCACCGTCTGCTTCTGCCCTCCGATCCGCACCACTAATCACCTTACGGTAAGCTCATTGCCTCCGCGGCGGCCCCAGCCCTTCGCCGGCCCCGCTGCCGGGTTGGACGCGGGCAGGGAAACCGCAGCCGGGAGCTGGGGGATGCGTGGGATGAGCTGGGGGTCCCCGCTAAGGAACAGCCCCCCCAAGCAGGAGCCGTGGGCTGGTTCTGCTGGGAACTGGGCAAACGGGGGGGAAAAGGGGGAAATTCCCAGCAAAAGTCTTGGAAAAAAGGCCATAGCGCTGGGAGAAGAGAGGGATGGGATCTGCTCAGCCTCTGCGGCAGCCGGAGCAGGTTTCCTGCAGCGACCAGGGGGCAACAGCTTCAACCTTGTCAGTGGGGGAAACTGAGGCACGGCCTGACCACCCCCCCCCAAGCTCAGACGGAGCCGGCTGGAGGAGCTCCAGCATCTTTCCCTCCCCACACGGTGCCCCGGCAGTGACGTGGGACACGCCGGCTCCCACGGCCCCTTCCTCCCCCTCGCAGGCAGAGGAGCAAAAAAACTAATTAAGGCTACAAAGGGAAAAGCAGCATTTTGCAAGGTTGAAAACCTCAGCTCCAGAGAAGGGGCTGAGCCGATTAATTAGAGCTTTTGTCTGCGGCTCCATTCAACATGTAGGGAACAATTTACATCAAGGGGACCTTCCTCGGGCTGGAGGAGCTTTGCCCAGGGAGCGCGAGAGCGGGGAAAAAAGGGAAGGGAATGAAAGGGAAACATTTACCACGTTTCACGGCCCGCGTTGAGGAGGAAGGGAAGACGCTGCATACTTGAGGCACCGCATTGCAGAGGGTGTTTTTATTCAGCGCATCATCCGCGGTTTCTCATTCCCCTTCCAGCTAAATTTGGCCCACGAGATGCGCCGGCGAGGAGGGCGGCGGAGGGCTGGGGGGGGGGTTCTGCGATGGCTCAGGGACTTTTTCCCAGCTCCGACATCCCTCCAGTGTTCGGGAACGCGGCCGGCGCGGCCGAACCAGCTGCGCGGGGCAGGTGATGTTGCAGGATGGGGAGCGGGAAGCGGGGGCTCGTCCCACACGAGGCTTTCACAGAAATGTCACCATCAGGGTCCCCATGGGGACCCCCACAGCCCTCCCCCGTTCTCAGACAGGCAGATTTTTAAATACTTTTCTGTTTTAACCAGCCTGCAGCCCATCCCCGCAGCATCTCACCTGTGCTCGGCTTGTAAACCGTGGAGGGAGGAAAAGCCACATTTTTTTTTTAATCAAAATACTCTCCCAGACCAGAGCGTGGCTCTGCCCGAGAGGTGGCAGCATGCGACCACGCTCGGTGGCAGCCAGGCTGGGTTTATTCCTGGGGGGGGCTTAGGCCTGGCTTTGGCCGGGGTCCCTGAACCCCCCCAGCACCCATCCTGCGGGAGCTGGTCCCAGATCACTCGGGGAAGCAAGAACCGGGTGGGAGCCTTCGCTCTGGAGTGGGACGGGGCTGGAGGATGGGCTGTGCAGGGATTGCGTCCAGAGGAGAGCAGGTTTCCACCGAGAGCGGCTCATACAGTGACTGAGCCTCCCCCAGCTAAAATTCACCCGTCCTGCAGCCCCGTCCCCGCTCCCAGCTGCCTCCCACGGGAAAAGGGCCGGGATGTGCAGGGGAGGGACCCCAGCTCTGCCCAACGTGCCCTGGCCGGGATGTGAAACCCCCGTGTCCCCTCTGCCGCCGGCCCCATCACCGCCGCCCGGTTATTCATCATCGGCACGAGGTCTGGGGGAAGCGGGAGCTGCCCCTTCTCCTCCCGTCCATCCCGGGGCAGAGCCAGGCCCTGGCACACCCTGACAAACACCAGCTGCTGCTGCTTCCTCCGTGAAGCCCGTCCCACCCACCAAGTCACCCCTTCCCTCGCCCCACCAGCACCCGTGGCCCTCCCGGCGGTGAGCCTTGTGCAATCCCTCTCTGTCAGCGCTGCCGCCAGCCCCGACGGAGGTTTCCTGGCCCTGTCGGGGCTCAGTCCCATGGCTCGGGGGCTGTAACATCTGCTCAGCACCCCCTCACCCCCAGCCAGCCCCACGCAAGGAGGGGACATGGCCGGAGCCTGGGCCACGCTTCTCTGCCACGTGCTGCTGGTGGCAGCCGGGGGTAAGGATGCTCCTGGGGCTGGGGCGGGCGGTTTGTCGCAGGGTGCCAGGGCAGGTGGGCCCAAAGAAGGGCAGGTGCTTTTTTTGGTGGGAAGGGGGAGATAGAGACCACCCTCATCCTTGCAATAGTGGCGGCTGTGGTCGCCCCCCACCAGCCATCTGACAGCACCCCGTGCCTTGCAGGGCTGCCTCTCTCCTGCGGCATCGAGCTGCTGGAGGGGCTGCAGGGACAGTCCGTGTCCTTCCCAGCCCTGCACCCCATGGCTGAGGACATCGTGCGGGTCACCTGGAGGTTCCAGGGGACCCACATCGCCGAGGCCAAGCCCAGGCAGAAGATGTTCACCGTGGACTACCTGCCCCGCTTCCGTGGCCGGCTGTTCATTCACCCCGCCAGCCTGTCCCTGGAGATCAGACTACTGAAGCCGGGGGACGGCGGGAGGTACGAGGTGGTCATGGACACCTTCTCCGACCCCACCAACCCAAAGACATTTTCCTGCTTATTGCTGGTTAACGGTGAGTCCCAGGATGGTGGGAGGAGGGTCACGGGGACCAGGCTTGGGTTTGTCCCCATGGGGATGGGCTGCCGCTGCGTGAGCTCCCCGGCCCCAAGCCCACGGCACCCCCCAGCCTTGATCGTGTGAAGGAGCCCACGATGGTCATGTGGTTGGTGGAGAAATTCCCATTTCCTCTTTTGGTGCCCGCGCTCACCCGCTGCACCCACTGCACCCAGCCCCGGTGGCACCCAGACCCCACCCTGGGGTGCTGCACCAAGCCCCAGTGGCACCCAGAACCCCCCTGGGGTGCTGCACCCACTGCACCCAGACACCTCCGGGGTGCTGCACCCAGCCCCGGTGGCACCCAGACCCCTCCTGTCCCTGAAGCAGCCTCCGTCCCCATGGATCACGCCGTGCCCCGTGCCCACAGGTGACTCACCCGCAATGACGGCCGGGCCCGGTGACGCAGGAGGACACAGCGGAAGCATGGCGGGACCCCGGGCAGTGTCCGAGCCCCCTGCTGCTGACACCGTGACATGGGGCGCAGGTGGGGGGCAGCCCCCGGGCAATGGTGGGGGGTCATGGGGGTGCGGGGTGCAGGACCAGTACTGCGTGGTGAAGGGCTATCTCATGGCCGCCGTCTTCGGGCCGCTGCTGATGCTGGTGGTGGCCATCCACATCGTGACCAGGGACAAAGCCACTGAGCTGGGGGGGCTCAGTGGGGCCGAGAGTGGGGTCTGAGCCCCCCGGCATCACCGCGCCACAGGGACCAGCCCCACGGCAGCGATGAGCCCGTATCCGGGGCTGCGGGAGCGGTGGCTGCTCTGCCTCAGTTTCCCCAGCCGGGGAAAGCCAAAATCACTCTAATGAAAACTCCTCGAGGATTCCAAGCGAAACCCAACTTCCTCATCTGTTGCACAAGCAGTTGCCCCAAAATGTGGCAATGCCTCTTCCTCCCGGAGGCCACCACGGTGGCCAGCAGTCCCCCGACACCCAGCAGGACCCAAACACATCCTGGCACAGCCCCTGCGCTGAGCGCGCCGCAGCGTCGGGCCTCAGCACACCCGTTCCAGGGACACCTCCGATACCGGGACGTCATTGGTTTCATATTTACAGCCCCGAATCCAGTGTGAGATAATAATTCAACGTCTCATAAAACCTTCTATAGTTTATAATAAGTGAATTATTTACTGGTGACCCTGACTAAATGCTGCGCAGCATAAATTATTGAGTGGCAGATCTGTCAAAAAGTTCTCATAAATAAGTTATCTGGTGCCGTCTTAATGTTCCCAGTAAATTACTCATTCAATCTCCCGTCTAAATGCTCTCCTGGGGAAATTACTCGCGCCTGCTGATTTATGAATTAGGCCTGGGCAAATCAGGACGATTAGGAAGGAGAGCCCTGCCAGGACACCCGAGGGTTTCGCTTCACCGTGACGTTTCATCCCAAGCGCATCCATGGTGCTGCCCCGTCCAACAGCCGGGGTGGGACGGAGCCTGGTCCGCCCTATGCGCTACTCCCAGAGGGACCGTCCCCACCCTGGGGTGCTCAGCACCCTCCTGCCAGCCACAGGCAGCAGCCAGGCAGCTCCCCACAGCACTGCCTGGGGAAGCAGCGCCTGCTCCCAGCCCCGCTCCGTTATTCCCCATCGCAGGAGGGAGCCAGAGGGGCTCCCCCCACCCCACGAGCGCTCCCCACAACACCCCAGACACCTCAAGCAACCCCGCGGCAGCCCTGGGCTCGTTACCTGTGCTTTATGGCCTGCAGACCACAGCACACGGCGCTGGCCATATGTTTTATTGCCATTATAATCATCGCCCAGCAAGCACGAGTTTCCATCTCCCCCAACAAGCCTAAATCCTCCCCGCCAGCAGCCTGGGGTTGCTCTCGACATCTCGAGAGCGCCGAGAACCATATTTCTACCAGGTCCTGGGCGTAATTAAAGTGTCGCCCGAGGAGTGTGACAGCCACGACCCTGACGCGGAGGCAAAGCACGAAGTCACGAACCCCGGGAGGGGACTCCTCCGGTTAAACCATCCCTCTCCCCGTCACCGGCGCGCGGGAATTGCAGTCGCTTTCAATGAATCTCTTTGCCTCTTATTGAGTAAAAAATGTTTCTATAAATACATTAATAACAAAAGGAGGGTTAAGGAGAATCTCCATCCGTTATTGGATGCGGAGGGAAACGTAGTGACAAGGGCTGAGGAAAAGGCTTAATGTCTTCTTTGCCTCAGTCTGTAAGAGTAAGACTGGTTTTTTGGGGGTACCCACCCCCCTGAGCTGAAGGCAGGGAGCAGAATGAAGCCCCCAGAATCCCAGGGGAAATGGTTAGTGACCTCCTACACCCCTTAGACACGCACAAGTCCATGGGGCTGGATGGGATCCCCCCCGGGGGTGCTGGAGGAGCTGGTGGAAGTGCTACCGGGCCACTTCCCATCATTTTATGGACAGTCCTGGCTCACCGGGGAGGTGCCAGGTGGTGAGGTCGGCAAAGGTGGCACCTGTCTACGAGAAGGGCTGGAAGGAGGATCCGGGGACAGAATCACAGAATCCCAGAATCATCTCGGTTGGAAAGGACCTTGAAGATCATCTAGTCCAACCGTTAACCCAGCACTGACAGATCCCAACTCCACCAGATCCCTAAGCACTATGTCGACCTGACTCTTCAACCCCTCCAGGGATGGGGACTCCCCCCCTGCCCTGGGCAGCCCATTCCAACGCCCAACAACCCCTTCTGCAAAGAAATCCTTCCTAAGAGCCAGTCTGACCCTGCCCTGGCACAGCTTGAGGCCATTCCCTCTTGGCCTGCCGCTGGGTCCTTGGCTCAAGAGACTCCTCCCCCCTCTCTGCACCCTCCCTTCAGGGAGTTGGAGAGGGCCAGGAGGTCTCCCCTCAGCCTCCTCTTCTCCAAACTAAACAACCCCAGTTCCCTCAGCCGCTCCTCGTACGACATGTGCTCCAGACCCCGCACCAGCTCCGTTGCCCTTGACGTGGCACGTACAGGACAAGCGGGTGATGGGGCCCAGTCAGGACGGGTTTACGAACGGCAGGTCCTGCGTGACGAAGCGGATCTCCTTCCATGACAGGGTGACCCACTTAGCGACTGAGGGAAGGGCTGTGGGTGTTGTTTAGCTGGACTTTCGTAAAGCCTTTGGCACTGTTTCCCACAATGTTCTCCTGGAGAAACTGGTTGCTCAAGGCTTGGACGGGTGCACCCTTCTCTGGGTAAAATCGGGCTGATGGCCAGACCCAAAGAGTGGTGGTGAATGGAGTTAAACCCAGTCAGTGGCTGGTCACAACTGGTGTTCCCAGCGCTTGGTACTGGGACCAGTTCTGGTTAACATCTACCACTGATCTGGATGAGCAGATCGAGGCACCCTCAGTCAGTTTGCAGATGACACCACGTTGGGTGGGAGCGTTGATCTGCTGGAGGGTCGGAGGGCTCTGCAGAGGGGTCTGGCCAGGCTGGAGCGATGGGCCGAGGCCAGCTGAGGTTCAACAAGGCTCAGTGCTGGGTCCTGCGGTTGGGTCACAACGCTACAGGCTAGGGGAAGAGTGGCTGAAAGCTGCCAGGTGGACCTGGGGGTGTTGGTCAACAGCTGATGGAATATGAGCCAGCAGTATGCCCAGGTGGCCAAGAAGGCCAACAGCATCCTGGCTTGTATCAGCACTAGCGTGGCCAGCAGGACTAGGAGAGGGATCGTCCCTCTGTACTCGGCACTGGTGGGGCTGCACCTCAAATACTGGGTTCAGTTTTGGGGTCCTCACTGCAAGAAAGACCTTGAGGTGCTGGAGCGTGTCCAGAGAAGAGCAATGGAGCTTGGGAAAGGGTCTGGAGCTGAGGAACTGGGGGGGTTTAGTCTGGAGAAGAGGAGGCTGAGGGGAGACCTCCTGGCCCTCTGCAACTCCCTGAAAGGAGGGTGCAGAGAGGGGGGAGGAGTCTCTTGAGCCAAGGACCCAGCGGCAGGCCAAGAGGGAATGGCCTCAAGCTGCGCCAGGGCAGGGTCAGACTGGATATTGGGAAAAATTTCTTCCCTGAAAGCGTTGTCAAGCTCTGGAACAGGCTGCCCAGGAAAGGGGTTGAGTCACCATCCCTGGAGGTATTTGAAAGACGGCGCTTAGGGACACGGTTTAGGGGTGGACTTGGCAGTGTTGGGTTAACGGTTGGACTCGATGATCTTAAAGGTCTTTTCCAACCTCAGTGATTCTATGATTTTATGATAATTCCAGGAGCAGAGCTGATTAAAATAATACATTAAGCACGACTCGACCTCGTGGGGTGATGGGATGGGGAAGTGCCTTCCCCGTGACGAGGCACAGCCTGTGACAGAGACAATTAAATCAATGTTGGAGGATGGTGAATTTGGGCCGGCGGAGGCAGGAGAGAGGAAAACTCACGTGTGAGAGCTGGGGGGTTAATGGGAGACGGGGATGCCGCACAGTCGTTCGCGGTGGGACAACCAGGTTTGTCCCTGCGGAGGGGATGGGGATGGGGACGGGTCTCCCTGGGGATGCTCCTGCTTCAGCGCAAAGGCCACCCCGGCCGCTCTGCCGGGTCCCCACGGGAGCCCCGCTCACCCATCACCCCCACGCCAGGCCTGCGCCGGTGTTTGCTTTAATAATTGAATGCCAGTTTGGGGGACAATTATTTATTTAAAGGAAACAGCGTGTTAACAAGAACACAATCTAATCCCCGGTGACAGATGTCTGCTTTATTAGCACCTCTGTCCGAGAGCCGAGCCCGGGAGGCAAACAAACAAACACGACAAATAAAACCCTCGTTAGAAGATGTAAGCACACGCCAGAAATTAGTGTGAGGGGGGAAAAAATAAATATTAAAAGGCGGTGGAACCCCTGCGATGGCTGCTCGCACCGGCGCTGGGCGGGGTGGAGGGAGGTGATGCTCGGACTGGCCTCAGGGTGATGCTGGATGTGGAGTTTTGGTTAAATCCACGGATAAATGGCACCTGGCACCCCCAGGACCAGAGGTGCTGGGGGGATTTGTGTCCCCTTTGCGCCCCGTGACACCCAAATCTGTTCTCCTTGCCTGAGCCCGGCACCAGGGAGCAGCAGGATTTGGGAGATGGGGAAACTGAGGCACCGAGGGGCAAAGGGACCAGCCTGCGGTGCCCAAGGGCCACGTCTCAAAGAGGCTTTTGAGGACAAAACCCCGATTGTGGTGACGGGGAAGGACAGGCAGCGCAGGCAGCGCAGGCAGCGCAGGCAGCGGGTTACGGGGACAGGATTAGTGCCGGCAAAACAGGCTCAGGCCGGGGGGCCGAGGGGAAGGAGAGTGGATTCTCCCCCCGCGCAGGATTAGTCCAAGGCGCTGTCAGGGGGTAGCTGGCTGAGAGGTTTGGGGTGCTGGGGTTGGGGTCCCAAGGGTCAGGGCAGGGCTGGGTCACCGTCACCCCCTGCCCGCCTGCCTGCGCCACGGCTCGGCTGAGAACGGCGGCGATCGAGGCAGCGATGGATGCCACGGCACATCGGCCCCGCGGGGGCTCTCTGGCACGTCCCCATCTGTTCGGTGTCCGTTTAGCAAATGCCTCCGTGAGGACCAGCTGCGAGTTGGCACCCAGCACCCGGCTGGCACCCAGCACCCGCTGGCACCCAGCACCCACCCCGAAACCGGCTGGGGAAGCCAGAGCGTCTGGTCCCCCTGGGAGCTGCTCCAGGGCTGCAGTCCCACCTCGGCCACCTCTCCCCGGGACTCATCTGTGCGCCAAAAAATAAAGGAATTAAAGAAAAACGCCATCAGCGAGTTGGGGAGGGGGGTTTCCAACAGCGCCCGGCGGGGATGCTCTGATGTCTAATATAGGGCTGAGCCTACCGAGCGTGGTCCCGCCAGCTCCGCTCTCCCTTCTCGCCCCATCTCCTTTATCCCGGTGACTTTGACCCGCTTATGAAATTTGTTTTAAACCAGCCAAGGAGTTGAGGAGTTATCGGCAGGGGGAGGGAGGCCGGAGCAGCGAGAGAAGCTGCCTTTTCTTAGGAAATCGAGTTTCCTGCAGTTCTTCTCAAACCACCATCCGCCGAGCAGGCAGGAGCTGGGCAAGCAGCGCCCGCCGCAGCCCCTCCTGGAAGGCAGTTAATTACCACGGAATAGAGGTCACAGCGGCAGGAGCGCACGGAGGCAGGCAAAGAGGCTTCCTCGTAATTGCTTTTTAAAAAAAAAATAAATAAAAATAATAATAAAGAGACCTAACGCGGGTCTGGAGGGCCGGGGTTATAGACTCCTCCAGCCTGGCTGCTTATTTAAGCAGGGAATTCACCTGCCTTTCCCCGCCGAGGCGCTTTTCATAAGCCAAAAAAATATCTCAAATTATTTTTCTGCTGCCTGTTGTTGTGCCCCGGCGAGCGGGAAGGCGAAATCCCTTCCCCTCCATCCCGCCTCGGCCGCAGCGGGAGCATCGGGTGTTACAACTCCGCGGGGACCCCCCTAGTCCTGACCCAGCACGGACCGGGGCCGGCTAACGAGCGGCTTCGTTAGCCATTCCGCTCCAGCGCGTCGCTGGTAATGAGGAAAGGCGAGCGGCTGCCTCCAAATGGGTTCTGGAAGCTGCTCGGAGACATTAGGCTCTGTATAAATATCATTATGATTGTTATTATTATTGGCGCAGATGGGCTTTCACGGCCCGCCGCGCGCCGCGGGAGAGCCCGGGCTGCCTCCGGTGCTTGGCGAGTGGCAGAAAACAAATTGCCGATGCCCGTCCCGGCTCTGCGTGGTGTTGGGGGGGTGCTGCACCCCCCCTCCGCACAGCCTGGGGACAGTGGGGAGGAGGGACCCCTCGCCTCGCACCGCGGGGACGATGTCACCAAGGGTGTCCCCAGGGCCGCCGGCGTCAACCCGCCCCGACGCGGCGGTGGATGGGGCTAAGGCCGAGCTGGCCAAGGTTTTGGGGGGACTTGGGGGGCCCACGCTGCCCCCAGCCCAGCTCAGGCCCCCGCTCCCGCTCACGGCAGTTTTCTCCTCTTCCCCCGTCAGCAAATTCCCGGCCGCCGCCGCTGCTCCTCCCTGACCTCTCTCCCCATCCTCCGTGCTCGACAAACTCCTTCGTGTTTCTCTCCGCTCCGCAGCCATCTCCTCTCCTACTCAAATTCCTCGGGGCGGCCAGGGGGTGGGTGGCAGCTCCGTGGGGCCCCTCAAGCCCCAGGAGACCCTCCAGCACCAAATTGGGAAGAATTTGCCCAGATCTGGGGAAAGAGAAGCCCACGGGGACGGTGATGCCCAGGGCCACGCTCCCCTCATTGTCCCCCCCCTCCCCGTGCCGATCCAGACACAACCTGCGTCGCCCACAAGCCGCCTCCCGAGGAGAACCGCTGTTATTACTTTTAATAAAACATCCTTTATTTTCATCTTTTTTTTATTGCAATCATCCGTCTCGGCTGCTTCGGAGCCCGGCGCAGCCGCCACGGAGGCTCCCGGTGCCCCCGAGCGCTGTGCTGGCGGGGGGGGTTTGGGGGTACCTGGGTGAAACCCCCCCGGGAGAAGCAGATCCCCTGGAGAAAAGCTGCAGCTGAAGGAAGGCCCTGAGGAAGAGGAGGGAGCGTGGAGCCCCCCCCCGAGCAGGGAGCCGGTGGGGGGGAGCCCGGACAACACACACCGGCGATGCCACGGCCACCGGGACGGGGCGCGGGACCCCAGCCAGCCCCGTGGCCAGCGGGGAAAAAAAAAAAAAGTCTTCTGGAAATCACTGTAAGAGCCAAAAACTCGGCCTTTCGGCTGTCGCACGGGGGGGCCCAGCGGCCCCAGCTCTGCCCCGAGTCCCCCCCGGCCGGCGCTGCCCTCCCACCCCCTCGGCCACGCCGGCGGAGCGGGGCGCTGGCGGCTGACGCAGGCGCTGGCTCCCATTTGCAATGTTTTCTCTCAGCCCCTGAGGGCTAGAAATTCTATTTAAGAGGGGAAAAAATAATAAATAAAGAAACCCAACAACAAGCAAGAAAAAAAAATCCCCAAAACCCCAAAGCTGAAGCTTCTGGCTCCACACCACGGGCTCGGCCCACGCCGTGGGGCCTGGCACAGCCGGGAGACGCTGATGGCCGACGGCCGGGGACTTCAGCTGGGGCTTCTGGAGTGGGAGAGGGAGGGGAAGGGGAAGGGGAAGGGGAAGGGGAAGGGGAAGGGGAAGGGGGAGAGGGAGAGGGAGAGGGAGAGGGAGAGGGAGAGGGAGAGGGAGAGGGAGGGGAAGGGGAAGGGGAAGGGGAAGGGGAAGGGGAAGGGGAAGGGGAAGGGGAAGGGGAAGGGAGGGGAAGGGGAAGGGGAAGGGGAAGAGGGAGGAAGGGGGAAGGGGAAAAGGGAGAGGGAGAGGACTGTGCCCTGTCCTGGGGGTGCTGCGGGGCTGCAGCGTGTACGTGCCCAAGCATGTACACACACACACACATATGGACACACGCACACGGACACACACACACATGGACACACACACACATGGACACACACGTGTGTGTACACACCGACGTGCAGCCCCCCAACACGCCTGCACCGGTGCGCACACATGGGGATGTGAACAAAAGCACCGAGCGACCCTGCTGCACACACACGTGTACACACCCCAACACGTGTGTGCACCCATGTGCGAGCACAGGCGTGCCAACGGGCACACGCAAAGCCCCCGACACCCCAACACTCATGTTCACACCCCAAACGCACACCCGCACGTGTACACCCCAACACACACATTTACACCCCAACACGCGCACACACACATGTACACCCCCCAACACACATGGACACATCCCCACATGCGTGCTCACACCCCAACACGTGCACACACACATGTACACCCCCCAACACACATGGACACATCCCCACACGTGTGCTCACACCCCAACACGTGCACACACACATGTACACCCCCCAACACACATGGACACATCCCCACACGTGTGCTCACACCCCAACACGCACGTTCACACCCCAACACGTGCACACACACAGGTACACCCCCAACACACGTGTACACATCCCCACATGCGTGCTCACACCCCAACACGTGCACACACACATGTACACCTCCCAACACACATGGACACATCCCCACACGTGTGCTCACACCCCAACACACACGTTCACACCCCAACACGCGCACACACACATGTACACCCCCCAACACACGTGTACACACCCCCACATGCGTGTTCACACCCCAACACACACGTTCACACCCCAACACGCGCACACACACACGGACACATCCCCACACGTATGTTCGCACCCCAACACACCCGCCCGCTCCCCTCCGCGCACAAAACCACGCGTGACCCGCGTGAACACCCCCGCCCCCCCCGCAGAACCCCTCCGCCCCCCCTCCCCTCCCCTCCTCCTCCTCCTCCTCCTCCTCCTCCCCCCGTCCCGCGTGGCCGCCCCCCCCCCCGCCCCGCCCGCCCGCCCCGCCCCGCCGGCAGCGCACTCCGGGGCTGGGCGCGGAGCGGAGCGGAGCCGGCGGAGCCCGCGGCCCTTCCCGGCCCCTGCCCGGCCGGGCCATGCTCTAACGGTGCCGGTACCGGGGCGGAGCGGGGCGGCGGAGCGGGGCAGCGGCCACCCCCCGCGCCCCCCGCCCGGAGCGCGGCCGGGACGGGAGCATGCGGATCCTCCTCTTCCTCTGCCTCCTGACTCTCGCCGATACCCACGGGCAAGGTGGGTACCGGGCACCGGGCACCGGGCACCGGCAGCGCGGGGCTGCCCCGAGTGCGAGTCCCAACTCCGCGGGCAGCGGCTCCGGGTCCCGCCCGGCCCCGCGGGGGGGGAGGGTGAGAGCGGGGCCGGGCGGGGAAAGCGGCGGGTTCGTCCTCCGGGAACCGGCGGTTCGGTGGGACACCCCCCCCCCCCCCCCGCACCTCCTCCTCCCCGCTGCGGGTCCGGTCCCCGTGTGTCCGTCCCCCCCCCACCTTTATTGTGGGTCCTGATGGAGCCGGGTCCCGTTCTCCGGCCCCCCGCCGCCCCGGGGATGCGTCGGTTCCCCCGGTTTTGGTTCTGTTGATGCCCCGGTGTGGGGTCAGTGAGGTCTTGTTGCCCCCTCCCCGCTTTTGGGGTCCTGGACCCCCCCCCCCCCCCCGCCCCGGGGCTGTCGGGGTGCGGGGCGGGCAGCGGCGGTTGGACGCGGGAAGTTGTGGGTGGCGGGAGCCGGGGGCGGGGGGGGGGGGGGGGACGACACCCCAGGGTCAGCGGGGTGCCCCAGCAGTGAGGACGCGACCCTGGGCACCCCAACTGCTGGGGGCGAGGGGTGGGGGGCTGAGGGTGATGGGGGGGAGGACCCGGCGATGTGGGGGCTGCCGTCCGTCTGTCCGTCCATCCGCAGGGAGCAGAGGGGGTGTCTCGGGGGGGCAGCCCTTGGGAGAGGGGCCGGAGGAGCGTGGGCCACCCTCTTCCCCCCCCCACTTGCTTTCCAAAGCTCGCAGCACGCCGGGGGGGGGCAGCCGAGCCCCCCCCCCCCCCCCCCAAAGCCCTGTCTGACCCCCAAGGTCTGCGCGGTGCCTTCTCGGGGAAACTGAGGCACGGGGAGATGCTGGGCCAAGGTCACGCAGAGCAAGAGGAGCAGAGCGGGGGGGGGGGGGACACACACACGACACACACAGTCCCGCTCCCCAAATCTCGGCCTCCCCGCCCCGCCGGGCGAGGGGAGCGGGAAACCCGCCATGTGTGCAGCGAGCTGGCGGGGTCTCAGCCTTCAGTCCCTCCGCAGGGCTGGAGCCCGCCCGGCCTCGGCTCCTTCCCCGCTGCAAAATCCAATCTAATTTTTAATTAAGGGGGCGGCGTTGCTAAGATGCCAGGAGGAGGGGGGGGGGGGGGGGGGAGAGGAAAAAAAAAAAAAAAACCCACAACCTAAAAATTGAGTCGGCTCGGGGGTTTAAGAGAAGCGTGTAAAGCCTCTTAGGGGGCCGGGGGGGGGCAGGTCCCCCGCACAGGGCTGGGGGAAGCGTCGTGGGGCTCCGCTGCCCTCCCAGGAACAAAAGCGCCCGCTCTCCCGCCCGGTGCCATGTGGATCCCGTCGGCGAGAGGGGCCGAGCTCCGGCATCGCCGCTTCGGCGCAGGGACGAGCCGCCAGGCTGGGCCGGGGGCTCCCGTGGGGATGGGGGGGGGGCGGGTCACATCGCTGGTGGAGACCCCCCCTGAGCAGCCCCGGCCCGTCGCCGTCCCTCTTAAGTTTTGCTCTCGGAGAGAGGAGCCTTGCTCTAAACCGGGGTGCTGGGGGGGGACGGGGGGGGTCCTGCTGCTGGCAGGGGGGGGAAAAAATTTGGGGTTCTCCCCGCTGGAACCGGGGCCGTGCTCCACGCGGGGGGGGCGGGGGGGGTGCCGGTGCCATTCATGTGGTTGCACACAAAGATGTTGAATGGGTTTCATCACTCTTCATTTCTCACTAAATAATTTTCTGTATCTTATCTAAATGAAACCCATTATTCTTCCCCCCGTTTCAATCACTCGCCGTGATTGCGCCTCAAATTGAAATATTTATTCATTTTCTGGGCGATTCTTCTTCTCTTTCTCTCTGTGGGTTGTTTTTTTTTTTTTTATCCCTTCCCCCCCCCCCCCCCCCCCGCCCTCCTTTTCCCTCTCAAAAGCAGCAAAATTGAAATGGTGAAGAGATGGATGGGGGCTGATGGAGGAGTGGCAGCGGGGGCTCGTCCTGGGGGGCTCATACCAGCCCCTCGTGGCTCGTGGGCCACCCCAGCATGTGGCTCTGAGCCCCGGCACGCTCACTGCATGCCCCGGCTGAGCCCCGCTCCCCCGGGAGACGTCACCGCTGAAGGAGCAGGGGTGGCACCGGGTGGTTTGAGGTCAGGTTGGTCCCTTTGCTGGTGACTTTTCCGGGATGGAGCCGGGATGGAGGGATGTGGCCCCTTGGCCTCAGATTTCCAGGGCAGGAGGGACGATGGTGCCAGGGCCACCCCAGCTGGCCCTGCTCCGGGACGTTGATGCCCTCGGTGGCTCCCTGAGGGGGATGGAGGTGATGGAAGGTCCTGGCACAGCCTGGGGGGGGGGGGTGATGGGGCTGGTGGTGGGCACCTGCCTGTCCTGCGGTTTGTAAGGTGACCGTTGTGGGCTGCGGGGTAATAAAAGCCCCCGGGGGGACACTCTGGGGCTGAGATGTGGAGGTGGGGACAACGGTGACCCTCACGCCCCCCAAACCCCCCACCGGAGCCGGTGGCGTTGGGCATCGCGCCCTGGCCGTGGCTGTTCGGGGAGTGGTGGTGATGCTGGTGGCCCTGGGGCTCTGCCTGATCCTGGGGGTCCCCGGGCTGCCTTTGGGTGCTTCCCTGGGGTGACCCCCCTCCATCCCCGTGGCACGTGGTGCCTCGGCCCAGCGCTGCCCTCCTGGAGGAGCTGATCCGGCTCCAGTTTGGCCTCGCCATGCAGCATGCCCACCCCCCCCCCGCCCCGGTGCCACGTGGACCCGTGCCAGCCATCCCCCACATCCCTTCCGACCCCCATCCCTTCCACCCATGGGTTTTGGGGGGGTCACCCCGCAGCAGGATGACACCCGCAGCCGCCCTTCAGGAAACCATTTTGGCAACTGGGATGGGGCCTCGCGGGCACTGGTGGGGTTTTGCCGCCGCTTTTCCCTTCTGAGAGGCGGGAAGGGGACGAAGCCCCTTCCCCGCTCTGGGGGTGCCCCCATCTTTCCGCCGCGGAGCCGAGCGAGCGAGGGATGTGCCGCAGCCCCGCGGGAGGGGTCTGGCCCGGGGGGGGGGGGCCAAGGCAGCCTTTGGGACGGGCCCGGCCGCGGCAGCCACCGCCCCGTGCCAGGACTTGCCTGGGCAGCCCGTGCCAGGGCTGAATCACCCGCTGCCGCACCGGGACCCGGTTTACTGGTGGGGAGGGAGCCAGCCCGACCGCGGACCCCCCGGCAGCGTCCATCCCCCCCCACCTCACACCGGCAGCAGCATCCCGCCCGTTTTCTGCAGGACCCGGAGCCGTCCGTTTGTCCATCCGCAGTGACCTCTGGCAACCCAACCCTCAGGAGGTGAAATCAGGGTCGTTGGGCACCTCTCTCCCACCGACCAGAGCCGAGCAACATTAATTAATTCCCATCCTTTAATTCGGGATTGGTTTAATCCTGAGCCAGCTTTCCTCCTGGCCTAGATCCTACCTGGGCTCCCACCGCCCGGCTCGCACGCCCGTCCCGCTGAGCGCATCCCCGGGGATGCCGGAGCCGGGCTCCGGTCACGGGCCCGCGGCACACGGCGACTGCTCAGCCCCGGTGCTCCGCTCCCGCCGTCCGTGTGTCCGTCCGTCCACCCGCCACGCAGCCCCCGCTGCCGCCGCGGGGATTAGAGCTAACTCTCCATAAAGATTCCCCTAATTGCTTGCCTTACCTCAGGTTTTATCATCAAAGCATCCGTTATTCCCTCTCTAGCCTCCTTTTCTTTTTATTATCTCTTAATTAATCACTCTAGCTTTCACACTTAGCAGATAATTACAGTCTCCTGGGCACACAGCTCATTTTCATAACCTCCTGCTCCCAGCCAGGAGTGGGCACGGCGCGGGAGTGTGGAAGACGGAGGGGACGGAGGGACCATCCCGCGCTGGCACCGGGACCCCCCCTCCCCACCCCATCACGTCTCTCGGTGGCAACCAGGCCACCACGTCACCCTCCGGAGCGGCGAGCGGGCAGGGCCGGCTACCAGCCCCACGGGGAGGATGCTCGGGCGAGGCGCGCGATGGGGCAGAGTTAAGGGTATTTGGAAAAGGGATGGAGCTCTGGGCCGGGCTCCCGGTGGCGCTTCGCTGGGATGGATCTCTCAGGGCTGGAAAAGGAGCTTCTTCCCACCACACACCCCCCCCCGCCCCAGTCCCGTCGGCGTGGCATCGGACGTGGCGCAGCCGGTGACGCCAGGCCCTGGTGCCGGGCTGGATCCCAGCGATGCCGGGGTCGCTGCCGCAAGGGGATGGCGGGAAGGAGGGATTTAAAGAGCAAACCCACTTGGGGAAGGCGCAAGGAAGGGAAAAAGGGGGAGAGAGGCCTTTTCTGCAAGGGCTGGGACATAAAGGGCTGCCAGCGCTGCCATGGCAACGGGCGGATTATGATCCAAATGGAAATCAAAATAAGAGGGGGGGGGAAGCGAAAGAGTGGAGTAAAGGAGGAGGGGAGGAAAAACAACTTTTATTTCCAATCGGAGAGCGGTTGTGTGCCTTGGAGGGGTTGCCATAGGAACAGCAAAGAAAAGGAGCCGGGGAAAGTGTGCGTGCGGGCGTGCAAGGGAGCGTGCGGGCGTGCAAGGGAGCGCGCATGTGCGGGGCAGCGCGAGGGAGCGTGTGGGTGTGCGAGGGAGCACGTGCGGGCGTGCGAAGGGGTGCGAGGGGGTGTGGGTGAGCCCCCCGCCCCGTGGCCGTGCTGGGGGGGCTGCGGGCCAAGCGGCGGGGCGATGCAGAGGAGCGGGACGAAGGCCGCGGGCCCCATCGCTGGGGTCTCCTCCGGGTGAACGCGTCGCCCTCGGTCCCTGATGCCAGGGACGCCCCGTGAGGTTCGTCCCGTGGGAGCTGCGGGATTGGGGGGCACCTGGGCTGCCCCCGAGCATCCCCGCGGGCGTGGAGGTGGGAATATCCCGGTGAGGTGCCAAGGACAAAGCGGGGCTGGTCTGGGTGCCCGGTGATTCCCATCGCTCCCCCATCGCTCCCCTGGGCAGAGCAGGACCCTCAACCCCTTATGGAGGGGGGCGGGGAGGCTCCAGCCGCCTCTTCTCATGGTTCCTCCCTTCCCTTTTTGCTTTTTTTATTTTCTAATTCAAACCCCCCCGACGTTTCAAGTGGATTTGATTGAAAATAATAGTTTTAAACGTTCAAGAGGGGATTTCCCGTCCTGCATCGCTGGCAGCCTCGGTTCGGGGCATGTGGGGCTCCGGCGCGTGTCCCCCGGGGAGGGCTGGGGGTGCTGAGCCCCCCCTGGCCAGGCCCGTGGTCTGCTGGAGGCGTCTCGGGGGGTCGTGGTGGGCCGGGGGATGCAGGGTGCGAGGAGGAGGCAGGAGAGCAGCAGTGGGGGGAAACTGAGGCACAAAGCGCTTCGCTTTCACCACCGACGTGGGCAACCCCGGTGCAAGGCGCCGGCTCGGCACGTGGCGCTTGGCCCGAAAAGCTGGGGAGCAGCGAGAAGCAACCCCCCCAAGGCTACATGTTCCCCCTCAAAATGCCCCCCCAGCCCCACCAGCCCCTTCCCGGGGGTCCCAGCCCCTGCCCGCTGCGGGGAGCTGAGGGTTAAGCTCTGGTTTTTCTTTCTCTCCCTCATCTTCCAGAGAGCCTTGGCAGGAAATTCCTCAAATTCCAGGCTTGTGGGATCATTGCTGGGCTCTGACCGCAGGAGCGGGGAGCGGGAGCCAGGGCTGCTCCCTCCGGCTCCAGCTTCTCCTGAGCAGGATTTGCAGAGCCCCAGAGGGGAGGGAGGGCTCTGTGTGTCCCCCCCCGCCACCATCCCCAAAAACCCGGGGTCACCCCAGTCAGAGACACGATGCTCGTACCCCCCCCCGAGTTGCGGGGACCCCAGCACCCAGTGTGGGGTGAGCAAGTTGGGGTGGGGGTGGCTGGGCTCAAAATTCCACAGGAATCCCCCCCCCCCCCCCCCCCAAGACATCCCCAGTGGGGTGGTGGGTCCCTGGGTGACCCAAGAGCCCCAAATCCTCACAGTGGCAGGGGGGGGCACGTGGCTGGTTTGGGGTGCGACGTGGCAGCTGGGCCGTGGGGAGCCCTGTGGGTTGGGTGGGCAGCTCTCGGGGCGGGGGGGGGGGGGGGTCCCACCCCACCGGGTCGCCCCAACCACCGCCGCCGTGCTGATGCCTCCGCAGCTGGGCAGGGGTGGGGAGGGAGAAGCTGGTGGGGGACGAAGGAGCTGAAATTCCGACCCATGTTCTCCCTGTGGGAGCCGGGGGCGAGGGGACACCCAGGCCAGGGGGGTGACCCGGGGTCCCCACGCTTTCAGGGTGCAGCCAGAGGGTGACGCCAACCCGTGCCCCGTCCCCATCGATTTATTTTTTTCCCCTTCAAACCCATTTCCTTCAGGATTAGGGTGTTGTGTTTTTTTTTTATTAAACCCCGTTTGCCGGGGATGGAAACTGCCAACTCGTCAAATTTAACCTCATCTCCTTCCCGACGCTCGCGGCGCCGGTCGGGCCTCGAGGTGCCCGTGGGGAAACTGAGGCACGGGGCAGGCAGGGCCCCTCGCACCCACCATCCGACGGCTCCTGGGGGGCCGCAGGCGAAGCCGGGGCTCGGCCTCTGACTCATCCGATTCCAGACGTTGGGACGCGGAGGCCCGTATCGGAGCCTCGCGCGCTCACAGCTGCTTGTCCCGATTCAATGTGAATGATAATCCCATTATTAAGAGATGTCTCATTAAGACATCTGTAACGAGAGCGCTTACCAGCAGCTTGGTGGAAGGATGCCAGCGCTGTTTAAATATTTTTTTTTTTTCCCCTTCATTAATGATTAGGGATTTTTATTTCCCCCCTCCCCGTTTTCCCAAAGAAGAGCTCCCCTCCCCCTCCGTGTGCACACACAAACAAAAGTCTTAATTAGACATTGTTCCTAACAGGGATATTACACAAATTAATTAAACTCAAGCCAATAAACAGCGCTGCTCCATAATTCTGACAGCCCCAGAAATGAAGAGGAAATAACAAGGGGAGAAGCTCCGCCAGCTCCTTCTGTCTGCTGGGGGGGTGCGGGGCACCCGCACCCCTGGGTTCCCCCCCCCCAGCAGTTTGGGGGGCTCAGGCTGGGGGGGGAACTGAGCTGGGGACCTGCTGGGAGGTGCTGGGTGTCCCTGGGGACATTGGGTGGGGTGGGATGCGCTGGGGGGGGGGGCGGGGGGGGGGGGGGGCTGAGCTGACCCCAGGAAAACCGGGCAGGAGCAACATCTGTAGCGTCCCGCACATCTGCAGCCCAGGCCTTTGTCTGGCAGCGCCGGGAGGAGGAGGAGGAGGAGGAAGGCTGGGGTGCAAAGGCAGCTCCCACCCGCGCCCTCGCCCCTTCTGCAGGGCCTCTGCCCCCCCCCAGGGGTGCTGCGGGGCCCCCCTGGAGCTCATTTGGGGGTGGCGCAGGGGTGTCCATCCTCACCCCAGGGTGTGCACGTGGCTGCACACGCGTGTGCACACACACGGCCCCCGCTCATGTGCCCAGAGCTTGGAGACACAGACATTCCCGTGCAAGCACACGGCTGGCGCACACACGCGTGTGCACACACACGCACACACTCCTGTGCAAGCCCACAGCTGGTGTGTGCCCCCCCCACATTGCCCCTTGTCACCCCTGCACACTGGCCTTGCCCGGTGCCCCCCCCCCCCCGGCCCCCCTCAGCCCTCCATGCCCCCCTGACCCCTGCAGCCCACCCGTGCCCCCCACAGTCCCCCATAGCCCCTCCATGCTCCCCCTGTGCCCCCCACAGACCCCCACAGCTCCCTGTGCCCCCCAAAGCCCCCTGTGCTCCCCGCAGACCCCCACAGGCCCACGTGCCCCCCGTAGACCCCTGCAGCTCCTCGTGCCCCTTCATGTCCCTGCAGCCCCCCTGTGCCCCCTGCAGCCCCCTGTGCCCCCCAAAGCTCCCTGTGCCCCCCCAAAGCCCCCCGTGCCCCTCCATGTCCCTGCAGCCCCCCTGTGCCCCCCAAAGCCCCCCATGTCCCCTGCAGAACCCCACAGCTCCCCACATCCCCGCAGCCCCCGCATGTCTTTCCATGTCCCCGCAGCCCCCCCACAGCCCCCCTCCGTGCCCCCCCATGTCCCCGCAGCCCCCCGCGCCGCCCCGCTGGGGGCCGGCCGAGCCCTTTGTCTTTCTGCCTGGCTGCCCCCTTTCACCGGGATTAACGGCGGGAGAAAGGGGCCGAGTTTTTCCACCAACTTTGGGCGGCCAACGGGTCCTTCCCCAGCGCAGGGCAGGTGGGAGGGAGACAAAGACCCCCCCAGACCCCCCTCCAGCCCCTGCCTGCACTGGCGGGGCCGCAGCTGTGGGCAGGAGCGGGATTTGGAGGGGACAGAGATTCCTGCCGGGACCCCCAAACTGGGGACCTCTTGGGATGAACCCTCAGGACCTCTTCAGGGTGGGGGGGGGGGGCTGTTCCCTACGCTGGACCCCCACGTGTGGCCTTGGGGACATGCACCGAGCCCTGGGGGGCAGCAGAGGGCTCCCTGGGGGGCAGCAATGGGAGGGCGCAGCCCCCATGGACCCCCCCGCCCCGGTCTGGCTCCTTTGCCATACCGCACTACAGCAATTCATTTATTTTCTTCTATATTTTCCTCTCTCTGCCCGGCGCTGGTTTATATTTTATTGGCATCTTTGCAGCGCTGAAAGTAATGTAATTACGAGGGGAATTTATATGTTGTTTCGTAAGTCGGGAGTTCATTTTTTTTTATATTATTATTATTAGGTGGGGAATATTTAAGGCTCCTCGGGAAGGAAAAATAGAACCCAATTCCACCACGTCATCTCCCCCGGTATTTATGCCTCTTCCCAACGAGATTTTAATTGAAAATTGTTTTGCATGGTCCCCGCGTTGCGGACTTTTACCCTGCCTCTAACGACGACCGGGGGCCTCGGCCCGTCTCCCCCCGCCGTGTGCCCCGGGCTGGTTGTAAAAAAGCAGGAGATTTAGGTGAAAAATTCAGGGGTGGGTTGGGAAGAGGAGCGTGGGGTCACGCCGGCGGCGGAGGGGACGGGGTTCCCTTCTCCCGTCTCTCTTTGGTCTTCCCCGTGCCTCAGTTTCCCTGGGAGGATGCTCAGCATCTCCTGGGGACCATGGCAACCGGAGGATGCTGCTCCGGGGAGTGGTACCCGGGGTGCCAAGGCCTGTCCCTGCCGCTGGTGGGGTCCAACACGGCAGCGCCCGTCTCCCCGCCCGGGGAATAATCGAGGCGGAATATTTGATGGGCTGGGAAATGAGCTGCTAAATTTGTTGGGAGATTGGTGTCACCAAGCGATGGCGACCGGGCCGGGAAATGAGAAATCGGGTGGTTACGGCAGATGCCGGTGCTGCGGCGTGGGGGGGGGGGGGGACGTGAGGCAACGGTTTGCTGGGGATAGGGAGGGACGGCAGAGCCGGGGTCACCGCGGGCGCTGGGGTGGCACGGAGGGGATGGGGACCCCCGGGGCTCCGGGGGATGCTGTGCCGGGGGGGCCACGGTCAAGGTGACCCCAGCCAGGGCGCGGGGAGATGGTGGGGACCCGGCGCTGCCGAAAGCGGGTGGGGAGGGGAGGTGGTGGGGCCGGGGGAGGGGAACCAATCTCCTCCTCATTTGTTTTTATAATTTTGCCTTTTAAAAAATGAAAATAACTGGAGCATCCTTTCCCCGGAGAGCTTCGCTACCACTGGCTTCGGGAGCGGGGAGCGGAGGGGGGAGGCACGGAGCGGCCCCCGCCAGCACCCTGCCAGCCTGCTGGGGACGCTGGGGACACCCATGTCCCCAGCCACGGGGAGGGACGCGCAGCCCCGGGGGAAACCGAGGCACAGCGCAGCCATGGGGGGGGGGGCGGGCATGAGAGGTTTGCGGGGGCTCCCGTGCCCCCCATGCCTGGTTTTCCCTCTCGGGGAGGGGTTTGGGTTAAAACAGCCCCAGTTTCGCTGCCGCCATTGCACACCCAGAAGTATCGGGGTCAACCATAGCGTCAGCCGGGTGAAGCGACACCCCCAAAATGGTGGGGGGGGGGATGTTGGGCTGGATGCGGCCCCGTCCCGGTGCCTCCCGAGCCCGGGCGCTGGGCGCTCGCCAGCGATGTGCTGGCGTCATATGATGGTGTTGAAATACTTTCCGTTCCTGCCGGGATGGGGAGGACCCGCCAGCGCCGGGAGCAGAGCCAGGGCCCAGGGTCCGGAGCAGCCGGGATGGGGACAGGGACAACGGGCCACCGAGGATGCTGGTCTGGCAGGGACAGGGACAACCGGCCACCGAGGATGCTGGCACGGTGGGGATGGGGACTGGGATGGGGACAACCGGCCACTGAGGATGCTGGCACAGTGGGAATGGGGACAGGGGGCTACTGAGGACACTGGTGTGGCCAGGACAGGGACAGGGACAACCAGCCACGGAGGATGCTGGCACAGCAGGGATGGGGACTGGGACGGGGACAACTGGCCACCGAGGACACTGGTGTGGCAGAGATGGGGACAGGGACAACCGGCCACTGAGGATGCTGGCATGATGGGGATGGGGACAGGGGGCTACTGAGGACACTGGTATGGCCAAGACAGGGACAGGGACAGGGACAGGGACAACCGCTACTGAGGATGCTGGCACGGTGGGGACGGGGACAACTGGCCACCGAGGACATTGGTGTGGCCGGGATGGGGACAGGGATGGGGACAACTGGCCACCGAGGACACTGGTGTGGCCGGGATGGGGACAGGGATGGGGACAACTGGCCACCGAGGACACTGGTGTGGCCAGGCCAGGGACAGGGACAACTGGCCACCAAGGATGCTGGCACAGTGGGGATGGGGACAACTGGCCACCGAGGACACTGGTGTGGCCGGGATGGGGACAGGGATGGGGACAACTGGCCACCAAGGATGCTGGCCCGGCAGGGATGCTCCCAGCTCCCCGCGCATCACGGAGCCGCGATGGCGGGATTCAATTAATGAGGAATTAAAGGATCGTAATATTCAATTAATGTCAATCAGAACGGGATTACAGGAGAGAGATTTTGGTCAAACGGGGTCGGTGCCTTTTTACTGAGGATGCGCCGGGGGCCGATAACGAAGCCGGGAATCGGGGGGGGACACAGAGATTTGACCCCCAACCGGTGCGGCCGGTCTCCGGCTGCTGGTCCCCCCCTGGTGTCACCACCCCAGGGTCCCCCCCCCGGAGCCGCTGGGGCTTTGCCACCCCCCGTCCAGCCCCGTTAGCGTTAAAAAGCCGAAAGAGAAGAAAATAGAAGAGGGTATTGAGCGACTTCGAGCGGAAGCGGCTCCTCCTGCCAAGCTGCTGCGCGAGCGGAGGAGCCTCAGGAATTGTGGACGGCGACGGGGACCCTCTCCAGCAAATACCAGTTGACATGCTGGGAGCTGCGGGCGAGCGCTGGGCCAGGCCGTGTGGCCGCTGGTCGGGGCCTAATCAGGGCCGGTGGTGAGCGGGGGATGATGCGGGAGATGCGGGGGGCACCCCCAAAGCGAGGACACCCCCCCCATCCCATCTGGGAAACCTCTGCCGCAGCCCCCAGGGTCAGGATGGGACCCCAGGGACACGCAGCATTGGGGGGTCAGCGGCTGCCACCAGCCCCCCGTGTCCCTGCCCTGAGCCAGCGCCGGGTTTAGCTTGAAAAACCAAAATTGTCGGAGCCTAAAATAGCCCCAACGGCGCGGCAGGGGGGGGGCGCGGGGACGTGCCAGGACCCATCACATCTCCGCACCGGCACATCCCCGCGGCGAGACACGGCACCGCTCGGCCAGCGCCCGGCAGGATGGGACCCGCGGGGGCTGCGGCCGTGTCCCCACTGGGACCCCTCAGCTGGGACGGAGCTCAGCCCCCTCCCGTGCCTCAGTTTCCCCACGCAGCCGGTCGCGGGGTGCGCGGGGTCCCCTCCATCCCCGCTGGGTTATTGAGCTTTTTTTATTTTTTCTGTACCATTGCCTCGCGCCGGGTGACGAGTGGCTCTGGGCGCTGGCGCTGTGACAGCGCGGGGACAGCAGCGGGGGGACAGGGGTAGCAATGGGGGGACAGGGACAGCAGCAGGGGGACGGGGACAGCAATGGGGGGACGGGGACAGCAATGGGGGGATGGGGACAGCAATGGGGGGACAGGGACAGCAATGGGGGGACAGGGACAGCAGTGGGGGGACGGGGACAGCGGTAGGGGATGGGGACAGCAGTGGGGGGACGGGGACAGCAATGGGAGGACAGGGACAGCAATGGGGGGACAGGGACAGCAGTGGGGGGACGGGGACAGCGGCAGGGGATGGGGACAGCAGTGGGGGGATGGGGACAGCAATGGGGGAATGGGGACAGCAGTGGGGGGGATGGGGACAGCAATGGGGGGACGGGGACAGCAGCGGGGGGACAGGGACAGCGGCGGGGGGACGGGGACAGCAGTGGGGGGATGGGGACAGCAATGGGGGGACGGGGACAGTGGTGGGGGGACGGGGACAGCAGTGGGGGGACGGGGACAGCAATGGGGGGACGGGGACAGTGGTGGGGGGACGGGGACAGCAATGGGGGGATGGGCACAGTGGTGGGGGGACGGGGACAGCAGCGGTGCCCCGTCCGCAGCACCCAGCCGCGGCCTCATCCTGCCTCCGCTCCCGTCCCTCCCTTCCCGCTCCGCCGGGCAGGGCCCCAGGGAAGCCAAATCCTCTTTTCTCTCCCGCAGAATAAAACCAGTGGAGGGTTTTGGGTTTGGTTTGTTGTTTTGGTTTTTTTTTTTTTTCCCCTCCCTGCCTAAATTTTTTTTTTTTTTTTTTGGTCCATATAAATAGAAGCGAACAACTTGGGAAGAGGCAAAAGGGGGAAAGGCTTAAATTTAAAAGCAGCGAGAAGAGGAAGGGGAGGAGGGAGAGAGATAAAATAATAATAAAAAAAAAAAAAAAACCTCCAGCGCGGGGAGATTTCGCTCCATCTGAAAGCTGTCAGCGCGAATAAAAAGCTTTTCTTTGAACCCGGAGTTTAATAGCGAGAGGAGAGAGAGGGGGATTGGAGCACCCGCCCCGGGGCTTAATCAGCCTTCGCCGGAGAAATGGAGGGAGACAGGGCCCGGAGTGGGGCTCCCCGGCCCCCCCCGCCGCCACGCGTGGGCCCGTCACGGCCCCGGAGACCCCCCCCAGGCCCCCCGCCCGCCCAGCACACGCGTGTTCGCCTGCTCGCGCGTCCCAGCACGCGTGTGTGTGTTCCTGTGGTTGTGGGCGGGCGCTGCCGGGCACACGTGGGTGTTCCCATGGATACAGGCGTGTTCCTGTGCTCACATACGTGTGTTCCCATGGACACAGGCGTGTTCCTGTGCTCACATACGTGTGTTCCCATGGATACAGGCGTGTTCCTGTGCTCACATACGTGTGTTCCTGTGCTCACATACGTGTGTTCCCATGGATACAGGCGTGTTCCTGTGCTCACATACGTGTGTTCCCATGGATACAGGCATGTTCCTGTGCTCACATACGTGTGTTCCCATGGACACAGGCGTGTTCCCGTGCTCACATACGTGTGTTCCCATGGACACAGGCGTGTTCCTGTGCTCACATACGTGTGTTCCCATGGATACAGGCGTGTTCCTGTGCTCACATACGTGTGTTCCTGTGCTCACATACGTGTGTTCCCATGGATACAGGCGTGTTCCTGTGCTCACATACGTGTGTTCCCATGGACACAGGCGTGTTCCTGTGCTCACATGCGTGTGTTCCCATGGATACAGGCGTGTTCCTGTGCTCACATACGTGTGTTCCCATGGACACAGGCGTGTTCCTGTGCTCACATATGTGTGTTCCCATGGACACAGGCGTGTTCCTGTGCTCACATACGTGTGTTCCTGTGGACACAGGCATGTTCCTGTTCTCACATACCTGTGTTCCCATGGACACAGGCGTGTTCCCATGCACACATATGTATTTCCATGCACACATACATGTGTTCCCATGCACACATGCAGAATCCATGCACACATGCACATTCCCATGCACACGTGTGTATTCCCATGCACACATGCATGTGTTCCCATGCAGACATGTTCCCATGCACACACACACAATCCACGGACACATGCATGTTCCCATGCACATGTACATGTTTCCATGCACACACGCACGTGTTCCCATGCACACAGACACACACTCCCATGCACACAGGCACAATCCATGCATACATGTATGTTCCCATGCACACAGACACAATCCATGCATACATGTATGTTCCCATGCACACAGACACAACCCATGCATACATGTGTGTTCCCATGCACACAAGCACGTGTTCCCACGCACACACGCGCAGTCCACGGACACACGCATGTTCCCACGCACGCACACACACGTTCCCACACACACAGGCATGGCCCCACACACGTGTACCCACGCACACACGTGTGCATGCACGCTCAGAGCCCAGAGCCACCGTGCCATGCGTCACGGGGGTCGGCGTGGCGGGATTGGGGGGGGCCGCTCCTGCCTTTTAAGCCTCCAGCCCTTGGGAAGCGCCCGTCTCCTCGGCGTCATGTCAAGGCCCCGCGACACGGAAAGACTTTCAGCGCTCGCTGCGCCGCGGCAATCGCTTGGCACGCGGCCTCCCCCGCGCGTCGCCCTCCTCCAGACTAAACAGCCCTTGGCCCGGCAAGACGGGCAGCGCGGGGGGGCGCTGGATGGGGGGAGACATTAAGTCCCCCCCACCTTGGTCGCTTGGGGCACCCGGTAAAGCCCCTTCGAGGCGGGGAGGGGGGCAGAAGCGCTGCGGCGCTGCCGGCTCCCACGCTGGGACAACCCACTGGTGACCCCCTGCCTCGGCTGGCACTGGGGGGGTGGCACCGGCACCCACCACCCCGGTCCCTGCCGCGGGGAACCACCGCCTGGGTGCAGGAGGGTCCCAGCGATGGGTGTTTTGGTGCTTGGTGGGCACGGGGGGGGCTGGTGGTGGTGGCAGCCCCCCCCCACACCGGGTGGGTACCACGGGGTGTCCCCACTGCGGCGGTGCCCTCGTCCTTGGAGGGGGGGAGGGAGCTGCCTAAACACCCGCCGTGGCCGGTTGCCCGCTGCCAGGATTAGCAGCCCAGTTGGGGTTTGCTGGAGCCGGGGCCGGGCAGGGGCAGCAGCCCCGGGGGTGCTGGCAGGGCGGGCAGAGGGCAAAGCACCCAGAGCGGGCAGCTCCTCGCTGCCTGCCGCTGTCACCGTCACCTGCCGAAGATATCACCCGTGCTGTGCCAGGACAGCCCGGTGCCAGCCCAGTGCCATGCTAGCCCCATGCCAGGCCAGCCCAGTGCCACCGCAGTGCCATGCTAGCCCCATGCCAGGCCAGCCCAGTGCCACCCCAGTGCCATGCTAGCCCCATGCCAGGCCAGCTCAGTGCCACCCCAGTGCCATGTTAGCCCCATGCCAGGCTGGGCCAGCCCAGTGCCATGCTAGCCCCATGCCAGGCCAGCCTGGTGCCATGCTAGCCCCATGCCAGGCCAGCCCAGTGCCACCCCAGTGCCATGCTAGCCCCAAGCCAGGCCAGCCCAGTGCCATGCTAGCCCCATGCCAGGCCAGCCTGGTGCCATGCTAGCCCCATGCCAGCCCACCCCAGTGCCATGCTAGCCCCATGCCAGGCTGGGCCATCCCAGTGCCATGCTAGCCCCATGCCAGCCCACCCCAGTGCCATGCTAGCCCCATGCCAGCCCAGCCCGGTGCCAGCCGGTGCCAGGCCGGCACTGCGTGTCACACAGGCAGAGGGCTGGGGGTCCCCCCGCGCTGTCTGGCAGGCGGCCGCCGCTGCCTGCGCCTCCTCCCGCCTGTCTCGCCCCCCCTTCCCCGGCTCTGATCTTCCCTCACGCCCACCACCTCTCTCCAGGCACCTTCCTCTTTGATCTCCGCTCTGCTTTTTATTTTCCCCCTCCCCTCGGCCCCCCCATTCCTGCTCCATCCCTCCCCTCCTTCCCCCGCCTCTCCCGCTCTCTCCTTCCCTTTATCTTCCTCCATCCCTGCTCCATCCCCTCCCGGGGGGCCATGGGGCCGCGCAGACGTGGGCTGGGGCTGGGGGGGGCCGAGGGGGTGGCACGGGGTCACCCCAGGGTGGCCGGGAGCAGTGACTGTCCCCAGATCACCGTGGCAGGCTGCAGGTCCCTGGGGCACAGGCCAGCGGTGCTGAGAGGGCTGGGGTGCCCCATCACGAGGATCCCGGGGTGCTAGATCTGGGGGTGTCCTATCCCCGGGGTCCCTGGGTACCCCATCCCAGGGATCCTGGGGTGCCCCATCCCGGGGATCCTGGGTGCCATGTCCCAAGGATTCTGGGGTGCCATGTCCCAGGGATCCTGGGGTGCCATGTCTCACAGATCCTGGGGTGCAATGTCCCAGGGATCCTGGGGTGCCAAGTCTTGAGGATTCTGGGGTGCCCCATCCCAGGAACCCTGGGTGCCATGTCCCAGCAATCCTAGGGTACCAGGTCCCAGGGATCCTGGGGTACCCCATCCCGGGGATTCCAGAGTGCCATGTGCTGGGCATCCTGGGGTACCCCATCCCAGGGATCCTGGGGTGCCATGTGCTGAGCATCCTGGGGTACCCCATCCCAGGGATCCTGGGGTGCCATGTGCCATGTTCTGGGTTGCCATATCCTGGGGTACCCCACCGCAAAGATCCTGGGGTGCCACGTCCCAGCAATCCCAGGCTACGAGGTCCCAGGGATCCTGGGGTGCCATGTGCTGGGGATCCTGGGGTACCCCATCCCAGGGATCCTGGGGTGCCGTGTCCTGGGGTTTTGGGGCTGCCTGATGCTGACTCTCACTGTACCCGTTGGCACAGCTGGACACCCGGGGACATCACTCGTACCCCACCCCGCGCCAGCACCCGCGGGCAGACACCGGATCGGTCCCCCGGGCGTGGCGAGGAGGGTGCTGGGAAGGGAGGCAGCAGCCTGGGGCCACGGTGCGGGGATTTCGGGGGCTAGTGGGGGGGTTGTTTGTAGGATCAAAGGCAGGAGGAGCCCCCGGCTCTCTGGGGACCCAGCACACTCTGGGGATGAACCGGAGCGGGTTGGGGTGCCCGAGCTGTGGCAGGGGCACCCCGCAAGCGGCACAGTTGTGCCATGCCAGGCCCAGCCAGGCCACAGGCGGAGGCCGTGCTGGGGGCTTAGCGGCTTCGTTATCCACAGCTCACTCATCCCCAAAAGGGATTTCTGCCTCCCCCTCTCCCGCGCCACGGTGGAAATAATTTGAATATTTTAGGAAATAAACCTTTTAAGGGGGGGGAACCGCCAGTGGAGAGGTGGCTCCTCTGCCGTGACGCCCCTCTCCCCGCTGCCCTCCCGGGGTCCCGGTCCCCATCCCCTGCCGTGTCCTGCTGCACAGGGCTGGGGTGCGGCAGAGCCCGGTTTGGGGGGTCCCACACTCCCGGCAGCCCCTTCAGGGACCACGGGCAGCTCTGGGGGGGGCCCTGGTGGGGCCGTGCTGGAGGCAGCTCCGTGGCGCTGGAGCCGCTGGCGTGATGGAGCACCGGGCGCTGGCGGCACGGCCGCTGGCATGTGGGGGGCACCCCCAAGCCCTGGCTGACCCCCCTGCTCTGTCCACAGCGGCACAGACGCGGTTTGTGGAGGAGCCGGAGGACCAGACGGTGGTGGCCGGCCAGAGGATTGTCCTCTCCTGCGTGGTGCTCAATTACTCCGGGATCGTGCAATGGACCAAAGACGGGCTCGCCCTGGGGATGGGGCAGGGCCTCAAAGGTACCTGTCCTGTGTGCTGCGGGGTCCCGCGTGCCCTGGGCAGCCCCCGTGTGCCCGGGATCCCGTGGGCACCAAGGATCCCACGTGGGCCAGGGATCTTGTGTGCCCTGGGCATCCCCTGTGTGCCTGGGATCCCGCGTGTGCCCAGGATCCTGTGGTCACTGGGCATCCCACATGTGCTCTGGGCATCCCCTGTGTGCCCGGGATCTCGCGTGTGCCCAGGATCCTCTGGTCACTGGGCATCCCACATGTGCCCAGGGATCCCCCGTGTGCCAGGGTCCCGCTGGCTGCCCATGTCCCCCCCAGGGGCTGGCAGTGGGCTCAGGCACAGCCCCCCCCTGGCCCTGCCCGGGCTGTACCCAAACAGGCAGGAGCTGCTCCTCCATGAACAGGGAGGGGGGTTCCCATCCACACCGTCCTCTCCTCCCTGAAAAAGTGGCCTTGGAGCATCCTCCCAGCCCTGCAGAATTTGGGTGAACCCCCATTCCCTCCGTGCTGACCCCCCCTCCCCGTGTCCCCGCAGCCTGGCCGCGCTACCGCATCGTGGGCACGGCCGACTCGGGCCAGTACAACCTGGAGATCAGCGACGCCGAGCTCTCCGATGACGCCGTGTACGAGTGCCAGGCCACCGAGGCCGCGCTGCGGTCCCGCCGGGCCAAGCTCACCGTGCTCAGTAAGGAGCCAGCAGCCCCCCCACTGCCCCCCACGTCCCCCCCCACTGCACCCCGCGTTCCCCGCAGGCAGCGTGGCTGCTCGCAGGCAGGGGAAAGGCTGTTGCTGCCTGCGCTGCCGCCCTCCCCCTTCCCTCCAGCAGCCGGGATGTGCCATTATCTTTAATGCCTTAATCTATATTCACGCCGCGGCTGAGTTACGGGACCTACGAGTGCAGTAACTTTGATTTCCCTGACTTTTGTGTCTTGTAAAAAAAAAAAAAAAAAAAAGGAAAGAAGATGCTGGAGCCGCAGCGGAAATGTTGCATGAATGGGGTTTTGGGGCGGATTTCTTGCTTTTCTTAATTTATTTTTTTTTTTCTCCTTCTTCCCCTGGCATTGAAATTCCCATTAGAAAGACGGGAGAGAAAAGGCGCGCGAGCGGGAGATGTGGCCGGGGTACTGATGTGGCACGGCAGCCACTGGAGCAGGGAGGGTCCCCCAGGGACCCCCCCAGCCCGAAAGGGCCACATTTGGCCTGGGGGGGCTGTGAGTCAGTGGGAACAGTCCCCCCCCACCCCCCCCCGAGTCTTTGGGGTGGCACTGCCAAGGCTGGGGGTACCTGGGGTCTCCTCCTTACCCTGCCAAGCTCAGCGGGGCCCCCTGCATCCCCTGCCCAGCGTGGGGCTCAGCTGGGGCAGGGCAGGGGGTTCCCCAGGTGGGGGGGTCCCTGGGCAGAGGAGGCTCCTGCGGGTATTGGGGTCCCCAGGCAGGGAGATACTTGGGCTCAGGGGTCCCCAGGCAGGGGGTTCTCCAGGGAGAGAGGTCCCCAGGCATGGGGGTCCCTGGGCAGAGGAGGGTCCTGTGGGTATTGGGGTCTCCAGACATGGGGGACCCCCCTGCTCCACCCATCCTACTACCACCAGACAGCCAGTCCCCATTTCCATCCTTACCAGCTCCCCGGGGCGGTTCGCAAACACGCACCCAGCTCCTCATGCATGGCACGAACCCCCTCTCCACGAGCCCCCCTCTCCAAGCCCCCACCTTGGGGACACCCCAAATCAGGCCACCGCACCCGGCTCGTGCCTCCTGCCCGGCTTCTGCCGGCACAGGGTTCCCTTCCCGACGCCAAACGGCGCCTTTACCTCTCCCCGAGAGCTGAGCCCTAATAAATCAGTAACGGGGCTTTAGCTCCTGATCAAAACAGGGATTAATACCCAGGTGGTGCCGGCCCAGTTGAGGCTCCTCTGCCAAATGCTGCCTGCACTTGCAGGCAGCAGTGAGGAGATCTGCCTCCGCTGCCCGTAATGGCTCTCCCGTTATCAGAGCAGCATCAATTTTTCAGCGTCATGTGGCGCGGAGCGGGGCCTGCCTGTCCCCGGGCAGCTGGCACCCACCCGGTGTCCCCTCGCCCCTCTGCAGTCCCCCCCGAGGACCCCACCATCGACGGAGCCCCTGAGATCCTGCTGCGTGCCGGGACGCCGTACAACCTGACCTGCCGGGCACGCAGCGCCAAGCCGGCGGCCACCATCGTCTGGTACCGGGACGGGCTCCAGCAGGACGGAGCCGTCACCAGCACGGTAACGGGGACATACTGGGACCCCGCGTCCATCCCCTTCGCCCCACGCTGTGCTTTGGCATCCCCGGCGCGGTGCTGGGAGCCAACGGGGACTGTCCCCTCTCCCTGGCAGGAGGTGTTGGCCGACGGCAAGCGGGAGACGACCACCAGCCAGCTCGCCATCAACCCGACCGACCTTGACATCGGGCGGGTGTTCTCCTGCCGCAGCACCAACGATGCCGTCCCGGCGGGCAAGGAGACCTTCGTCAAGCTCAACGTTCACCGTGAGTCGGTGTCGGGGGCGGAGGGGACGACCCCTGCGTGTCGGGGGCATCGGGGTGTGGCTGGGGCAGGGAGCGGGAGACGAGTTCTTGGGGTACGTGGACGTCGTGGGGTGCCCGGGGTGCCCCAGCCCTGTGGTTGGAGCTGGGTCTCCGGGGGGGGGATTCGCCCAGTCCCACCCGGCCGGTGCCGGCTGGAGCCTGGGCTGGGACTTGGTGGTGAACACCGACCTCCAGTGGCTGCTGCGGGAAGGCTCTGCCGGGCAGGGGCCTGGCACCCACCACCGGCACCCACGGTGGGTGGGGATGATGGGTACCCACTGCAGGAAGGGATGCTGGGTGCCCACAGCAAGCACTCACACCGAGAAGGGATACTGGGCACCCGTGGGGAGCACCCACACCAGGCAGGGATGGTGGGTATCCACACTGGGAAGGGATAAGGGGTACCCACACTGAGGAGGGATGCAGAGCACCCACAGTGAGCACCCACGATGGACAGGGATGCTGGGCACCCACACTGCGAAGGGATACTGGGTGCCCATGGTGAGCACCCACACCAGACAGGGATACTGGGTGCCCACACTGGGGAGGGATGCAGAGCACCCACAGTGAGCACCCACGATGGACAGGGAGCCCACACTGAGCATCAGAGCTTTTGGGACCCCCCCCCACCCCGGTGGGCCATGCCCTGGGTGTCACCATGGGGAGTGGGTGACACGGGCAGTGCCGGGCAGGGGGATTGTCCCTTTGTCCCCTCTCCCTCTGCCCTGCCAAGCCTGTGGCACTGCCCGTGACGGCTCCATCCACCCCCCCACCCCCCCCCCCGCAGATCCCCCGACTGTCACCTTGTCCATCCAGCCCCAGACGGTGCAGGAGGGCGAGAGGGTCGTGTTCACCTGCATGGCGACCGCCAACCCCGAGATCAAAGGCTACAGGTGAGGGGCCCGCGGGACCCCAGGACGTCCCTCCCCAACCTCCTGGCTTGGCTTCAGCATCATGCGGGATGGAGGAGGTGGGGGGGGGGGGGGTGTCAAACGGGACCCTGGGGGTCCTGCGTGCCCCCTGAATGTACCCGCCTTGCGTCTCTGCCCTCCCCCCCCCCCAGGTGGGCCAAGGGGGGGGTGATCATCGAGGATGCCAAGGAGAACAAGTACGACACGCAGGTGGATTACACCTTCTTCACGGAGCCCGTCTCCTGCGAGGTGCACAACGACATCGGCAGCACCAACGTCAGCACGCTGGTGGACGTGCACTGTGAGTGGGGCAGCTCCCCCCCCCCCTCCCCGGCACCCCCAGGCTGCTGCCATGCCCCGAACTCTGCCCCTCACCCTCTCCCCCATCTCTCCAGTCGCCCCTCGGATCGTGGTGGACCCCAAACCCACCGTCACGGACATCGGCTCCGACGTCACCTTGACGTGCGTGTGGTCCGGCAACCCGCCGCTGACCCTCACCTGGACCAAAAAGGAGTCCAACATGGTAGGGTCTGGTGGGGGGTGGTCTGGGGGGGTGGCAGGGGGGGGCTCTGTGTACCCCCTCCCTGATGTCCCACGGCGCTTGCACCCAGGTCCTGAGCAACAGCAACCAGCTGTACCTGAAGTCCGTCACGCAGGCCGACGCGGGGCAGTACGTCTGCAAAGCCATCGTCCCCCGCATCGGCGTGGGCGAGCGCGAGGTCACCCTCTTCGTCAACGGTGAGTGACCCCCCACCCCAGGGGAGCCAGCCCCAGCCCCCTCCCCGTGCCAGCCCCGCGATGGATTGATGCGGTTGCGATGCCCGTGACCAGCCCGCGGTGTGTCCCCCCCCGCCACCTTCTCAGGGTTTCAGGGTCAATCCCCCCCCCCACCCCACTTTGCCTCCCCCAGGACCCCCCATCATCTCGAGCGAGGCCGTGCAGTACGCGGTGCGCGGGGACCGCGGCAAGGTGGAGTGTTTCATCGGCAGCACGCCGCCCCCAGACCGCATCGTGAGTGCCGCGGCGGGGGGCCGGGGGGGTGCTGGGGCCGGCGCTGAGCCGCGGGTGCTGACACAGCCCCCTCTCCCCCACCCCGGCGGGACCAGGCGTGGGCCTGGAAGGAGAATATTTTGGAGGCCGGGACGCTGGAGCGGTACACGGTGGAGCGGACTAACACGGGCAGCGGGGTCCTCTCCACCCTCACCATCAACAACGTCATGGACGCCGACTTCCAGACCCGCTACAACTGCACGGCCTGGAACAGCTTCGGGCCGGGAACCGCCATCATCCAGCTGGAGGAGAAAGGTAGCGCCGGCTCGGCACCGGGGCTTCGGCGAGGGCAAGCGCCCTCCCGCCGCGGCCACCCCTTGGCGGTGCCACTGTCCCCAGCTAACGTCTCCCCGTCTCCTGTAGAGGTTTTGCCCGTGGGCATCATCGCCGGGGCCACCATCGGGGCCAGCATCCTCGTCATCAGCTTCCTCGTGGCGCTCGCCTGCTTCCTCTACCGGCGCCGGAAAGGAAGTGAGTGGGGGGGCACGGGGCGGGGGGGCTGCGGCCATGGCAGAGGGGACCGTGGGTGCCACCCGTGGGAGGATGCTGCCAGCGGCCACCTCCATCCCCGGTGCCACATGTCCCCAGGCCGCAAGGACGTCACCCTGCGCAAGCTGGACATCAAGGTGGAGACGGTGAACAGGGAGCCCCTGACGCTGCACGCGGACCGCGAGGAGGACACGGCCAGCGTCTCCACGGCCACCCGTGTCATGAAGGCCATCTACTCAGTAAGGGACACCCCACGCCAGGGCAGGGGGGGTCACCCCACAGCACCCTTCCCCACACTGGGCCGGATGGGACCGTGGAGGAATGAGTGTGTCTCTCCCCCCACCCCTCTCCTGCAGTCGTTCAAGGACGACGTGGACTTGAAGCAGGACCTGCGCTGCGACACCATCGACACCCGCGAGGAGTACGAGCTCAAGGTGCGGGGATGGTGCTGGGGCGCGGGGGGGGTAGAGGAGGGGCAGAGCCCGCTTTTGGCCTGGGAAAGGGGCCAGGACTTTCCCTGCAGAGCCGGGTCCCTGCCAGGCTCAGCACAACCCCCTTCTCCTCGCAGGACCCCACCAACGGCTACTACAACGTCCGCGCCCACGAGGACCGTCCGTCCTCCCGCACCGTCCTCTACGCCGACTACCGCAACCCCGGCCCGGCGCGCTACGACACCCGCCCGCCCTCCCGCCTCTCGCACTCCAGCGGTTACGCTCAGCTCAACACCTACAGCCGCGGCCCCGCGTCCGACTACAACGCTGAGGCGGCGCCGGGTCCCGGACCCCCTCCCGGGACGGCGGGCGGGGAGACGGCAAGCCAGCTCTCCTACGAGAACTACGGGGGTCACGCCGCCTTCCCGGCCGGCACCGGTTATGCCACCTATCGCCTGGGGTACGGCCAGCCCCCCCCCAGCCTGGACCGGGCCCCCTACGACGCCTACGACCCCATGGGCAAGTACGCCAGTGCCACCCGCTTCTCCTACACCTCCCAGCACTCGGACTACGGGCAGCGCTTCCAGCAGCGGATGCAGACGCACGTTTAAGGGCGGGCAGGGGCTGGCAGGCAGCGCCGAAGCCGGTGGGGGGGGTGGTGCAGGCAGCGGGGGTCCGCAGGTACCTCACGACTGTCCCCTGATATTCAGGGGCTCATCCTGACCCTCCTGCCCCGCTTCTCCTCCGGCGGCTGGACTCCACGTGCTGGGCCAACCCCCCCCTGCCCACCCCGCCCCGGGGTTTGCTGGCAGCGGGGACGTGCCCCGAGTCTCTTCGAGCTTCCACTCATTCAGTTCTTTCTTTTTGGTACCTTCCTGGAGGAGGGAGAGGGTTGGGGGGCATCCTCCTGCCCCCCCTCCATTCCCACCCCTGTCCCCCCCCATCTCCATCCCACCCAGTCTCAGCGGGTGCGTGCGGCTGTCGGGGCCGGCTCTGCAGCCTCTGCTCTCCCGCCACCCCGGATTCCGCCCCCACCAAAAGCTCCGCGGGGCCAAATCCTCCCCCGACGGGTCCCCCCAGCACCCCTGAGCCAGCAGGAGCGAGGGGCTGCGCAGAAGCTGCCCCCAGAAACCCCCCCGCACCCCACCGAGACCCCCGGGTGAGGGAGCAGGGAGGTGCTATATGTGTGTATATCCGTGTCTGTATGTACATACATATATGCCCGGTTTCTGGTTTTGCCCAAAAAATCCCCATCCCAGCCCATTTCCATTCCCTGTGCCTTGATTTTGGAGACAGCCCCCCACTCGGGGCCAGCCCTACCCCCCCCCCAACCTTTCCCATCCATCCCACCCACCGACAGCCCCCCACGCCCACCCTCCGAGCCGCGAGCAGGGGGGGTGCCCGGGGGTCGGATGGGCAAGTCCAGAGCCGCAGACCCCCGGCACCCACGTGTGTGTGTGCCCCCCCCCCCCCGCCTCCGTACGCACACTCGTACCTATGGGCCAGGCAGCAGTGGGTGTCGCCCATCCCGCTGGTGTCACCCTGACCCCAGCCAACACCCCGAGCAACACCCAGTTGGACCAGTCGGCTCCATCCCACCACCGCTGGTTTGGGGGTGCGGGGAGGGGGGGGGGGTCCCTCTTATGAATGTATATAAAGGTGTATAGAAGGGGTGTAAGCACCCTCCCAGCCACCAGCGTCACCGCTCCGCACCCCCGGCCCTGGCACGCCCCGGCCCCGAGGGTTTGGTGAATGTTTTCAGCCTCGGCAACCAAACCAGCTGGGAGCGGGAGCTCAGCTGGTCCCCCCAGTTCCAGGGACTGGGAGGCACTGGGCAGCCAGGGACCCCGATTCTGTGTGTGTGTGTGTGTGTGTGTCCCCAGTTTCGCTGCCTGCAGCCATAACGCTCGCCCGGCTGCTGGTTCAGGAGCTGGGGGACGGGGGGGTCTTTGGGGTGCAATGAGTTGTGGTGGGTTTTGGCTGGGGTCATGTTGTTGCCCCAAGTGGTCCCCCAGGATTAGGTACGAGACACACACACACACACACACCCCATGTGTGCACCCACCCCGCGGGGTGTCCCCCAGGGAAGGGACATGCTTCGGGGTCCCCGGGAGCCGGCCCCCAGCAGGCTGGATCCGGCCCTGTGGCGAGCAGGTACGATTTTGAGGGGGCTGCCAGGAGGGTTTGGCAAAGCCGTGCTGCCGACGCAGCCCAACGGCACGGCCGGGGGGGTTTCCCTGCCCCCCTCATTTCCCCCTCAACCCCCCCGCCCCCCAAAAAAAAGGTACTGTCAGGATGGGCCAAACCCTGGAAGGTGCTGAGCCCGCGCCCAGCCTGAGCCTCCGACTGCAGGACTGCGTGCCATTTCTTGCAATGGTGCCTGATTTAACCCCCCAACACCCCCCTTCTCCCCCCGCACCCTCGCAACCCCCCCCCTCGGGGACAGCCCCGTTTCGGGGGGCTCCCGCCCCAGGTGCTGCACCCCCACGTCGATAGCAATAGCCACCGCGGCAGCGCGGGACGGGCGTCCTGCCCCAGCCATCCCCGGGTGTCGTGAATCGAAGCCGAAGCTTTAAATTAAAACTTTCCCGAGGGGGGGGGGAGGGGGGGCGGAAACGGGGCCCCCCAAGGCCACGGCTGAGCCCCCCGGCACCGGGCGAGCAGGTCCCTTCCTTAGCACAGGCTGTTTTAGACCCCTAGAGACACGTATCTGTGATCCCCCCACCCCGCCCCAACCTCCCATTTTTTATTTTTCATTTTCCTTTTTTTTAAATATTATGTACTATATTTTTAGTCTTAAACACGATATATTATATATATTTAATTTTTTTATATATATATATAAATATAAATGTTAAAAAAGGGGCTGCAGGTCGCCTTTGTTCTGCGGGCGCATCGTGACGGGGTGAACGCGAGTGACCCCCCCCATGGCACAGAGTGGCCGGGGGGGGGGGGGGGCGACCCAGCGGTGGCACGACCAGTGGCACTGGGGACGTGGGATGGGGGGGTCCGGTGGCCCCACAGACCCCAACCAAGCAGCCGAGGGGGGGGGCAGGATGCACGCGGGGCTCCGCTGACCTATTTCACCGAAGCTTTTAAGCGGAGCCGATGCCAGGAGGAGCAGGGGAGGTTTGCCAGCCTCTCCACACCCAGCCTGGCTTTATTTTATATATATAATTATTTTTTTTTCCTCCAGAAAACCTTGCAAATAGGCTCGCTTAACGATTTTGTTTCCCCACAAATGTAGCCTATTACTCGGTGTGTTTCCACGCCTGGTTTATTATGCATGAACCAGGCAATTTGCCTGCTGCTCCCGGGGACCCATCTTTAAAACAAAAAAAAAAAAAAAGAAAAAAAAAAAAAAAGGTGCTTTGTCATTCTTAATGGCTTTCGCTGGAGCGAGGAGCGGGCAGATGGAAGCCCGGATCGACGGGTGGATGGACACGGAGGAAAAGAAGAGATATTAAGTTTCTTCGCCGTCCGTAACCCCTCGAACTCGAACGCCGCCGTGCGAACCACCACGCCGGCGGCTTCAAAGCGATCGGCTCCGCTCCGAAACCCAAGCCCCGGAGGTGTCTCTACCTTGAAGAGGCAACCTCCTTTCCCCAGGAAACAAATCTCCCCTCCTCGCCATCCAGCTAATTTATTCCCGAGATGTATTCTAATTTATCCCCCAGGACGGCGGCAGGCTCACCGCCTCCTCGCAGAAATCTCTCGCCTGGTTCTTCCTCTCGCTTCCCTTCCCTCGCGGCCTCAGCCTTCGGCGGAGCAGGGGGGCGGAATTTGGGGTGGGTTGCGTGATTTTCTTTCGCTTCCATCCCCGTGTGCCCGCTCTCCCCTCGATGCGACGGAAAAGGAGGGCGGCAGGCGGGAGGGGAGCGTCTCTGCCAAAGTTTGGGGGTGCAAGTGAAAACCCCCCCCCGGTGTTTTCATGCCCCCCCAAGGACCAACACCCCCCCGCTCTCAGATCTCAGGCTTTTCTCCAAAATCACAGAATCATCTCGGTTGGAAAGGACCTTAAAGATCTTCTAGTCCAACCGTAAAAAAATCCACCCTGCGCCAGCAAAAACTTTACCAGGGGATGCAAACAGCCGCGATTTAACTCCCGAATCGCCCTGACAGCTGCAGCAGGTTAAAAAAAAAGATAAAATTAAATAAAGATTCCCTCAAGAAAACTGTAATTTGTCTCTCAGAGCCCAGTGCCCGATAATAACACGCTGTAACCAAAGAGAGATATGATTCCCATCCCTTCCCTCATCGCTGACTGTCATGCTGGAATTTAATCTTTCAGTCCTCTGTTCCCCAAGCCGGTGATAAAATATAATTTGATTTTGCTCCTAATAAATCACAAGCTCTTGGAGAGAAAAAAAGACAGAGAGAGGGTTGAAAGTTCCCTGAGTTTGTCTGCGTGGCAGAAGGATGGAGAAGTAGGAGTTAACGCCAGCACCCCGGCTCGGTGGCACCCCAGGACGCAGCGAAGCAACACCGAGGTGACAGGGAGGTGCTGCCCACGGGCCTCAGTGTCCCCTCTCGCAGGGGCCAGCTCAGCCCTGGGAGTAAATCGTGACGCGGGGACTGTGGGACAGCGGGACCCAGCGGCCACCCCTCCAGGGCCTGCCCGCGGCAGGACGGCTGTGGAGAGGGGGCCTGAGGGACAGAGACCCCCCGCCTTGGCGCTAGGCCTCAGCCCTCACAGCCCTCAGGAACAAGCCTCAGGCTTCAGCCGTGCCCCTTCAGGGCAACCGCCAGGGCTCTCCCGAGCTAGCCTGGGGACCTGTCGCCCTGGGGACCTGTCGCCCCGAGGAACCTGCGCTCCGGACACCTCCTCACCCCGGCCTGCGCGGGCACTGAGCGGCGCTGCCCACAGCGGGGCTATTTATAGACTCTCGAAATCTCGCGAGATTTGGGCGGGGCCGCCTCCAGGTGAGAACGAGGCGCTGGGCGGGGCTTCGCCTCTCAAGGGGGGATCCCGCCCACTGCGTGCGTCATCATTCGGCGCCCGGCGACAGCCAGGCCGGGGGGGCGGCCCTGGGACCCCGCGGGGGGGGGGGGGGGGGTGAAGGGGCCCTTGGTAGAGCCTGGGGGGGGCCGGAGGCTCCAGGGGCGCTCTGGGGGGACACAGGGGAGTGCTGAGGGTCCTGAGCCTGGGGGCACAAGGTTGGGGGGATCCGCGACCCCCATAACCCTGAACCCGCCGAACCCCATAACCATACAACTGTGTGAGCTTCACTAAGGGCAAATGCCGGGTGCTGCCCTTGGGCCACAACAACCCCCAGCAGGGCTACAGGCTTGGGGAGGAGTGGCTGGAGAGCTGCCAGTCAGAGAGGGACCTGGGGGGGATTGGTAATGAGCCAGCAGTGTGCCCAGGGGGCCAGGAAGGCCAATGGCATCCTGGCTTGTACCAGCACTGGCGTGGCCAGCAGGGACAGGGAAGGGATCTGACCCCTGTGCTCGGCACTGGGGAGGCCGCCCCTCGATGAGTGGGTTCAGTTTTGGGCCCCTCACTCCAAAAAGGCCCTTGAATGACTCGAGCGTGTCCAGAGAAGGGCAACGGAGCTGGTGCAGGGTCTGGAGCACAGGTCTGATGGGGAGCGGCTGAGGGACCTGGGGGGGTTTAGTGTGGAGAAGAGGAGGCTGAGGGGAGACCTCCTGGCCCTCTGCAACTCCCTGAAAGGAGGGTGCAGAGAGGGGGGAGGAGTCTCTTGAGCCAAGGAGCCAGCGGCAGGCCAAGAGGGAATGGCCTCAAGCTGCGCCAGGGCAGGGTCAGACTGGCTCTTAGGAAGGATTTCTTTGCAGAAGGGGTTGTTGGGCGTTGGAATGGGCTGCCCAGGGCAGGGCGGGAGTCCCCATCCCTGGAGGGGTTGAAGAGTCGGGTTGACCCAGCGCTGAGGGATCTGGTGGAGTCAGGAACGGTCAGTGCTGGGTTAACGGTTGGACTGGATGATCTTCAAGGTCCTTTCCAACCCAGATGATTCTGTGATTCTGTGAGTTCGGCTCCTTCGCAGAGGGTCAGAACTGGGACCCAGCCCTGACGCTGGTGGGTTGAGCTCTGGCCGTGGCAGCGCGCAGCACAAGCACCCCAGTTTATGTTACCGGCTGAGCCCCTTCTGGTTTTAAACAGGTGGGTTTTGGTCACTAGCGTGTGCTGGAGGGAAACAGGAGCTGGCCCTGGCTTGGCTTGTGCCATCCTGGCCCTGGGTTCAACCTCACGCTTCAGGGTGTGAGATGGCGGCACCGGGGTGAGACCCCGACCCTGCGCTGGGGCAGGGCGGTAACGGGGTGGCTGTGGGGGGGGTACCCCATGAAACAGGGGCTGGAAGCGAGGCCCTGGGCTGGGGCAGCCCCATGGCACCTGCAAGATCCCTATAAAATACTATTTTCTGTCTGCAGCGGGTGAGGAGTAGCGGTGACTGGCACTGGGTCCTTTCCTGAGGCCACACTTCCCTCTGCTGGAAGGCCACACGGACGCATCCTTCTCCATCCCGGACATCTCCTTTACTGGGAGCGGTGGGAAAACCCCGGAACCCTTCTGTCCTCAGGTCGTCACCTCCAGGGAGAGAAACAACCGTGTGCTGGGTGAGGAAAACGTGCGGCGGTGCCTCGGCCGTGGCGCTTTGGCTGCTGGCGGAGGCAATTCGAAGACGACGCTGCTGGCGGGGCTGAGCCGAGCCCACGCTCTGAGCAGGCTTTGTCACTGCTGCTGTGACAGCGATGGGGACAAAGAAAAGTGGGCTCTGACGCCCAGGACCCCCCTTGCTCACCGAGGCTTGGCTGGGGGGGGGGTGTGACACCATCTGGCACCCCCAGAGCCACGGGGGTCCCCTGGTTTTGACGCAGGGATGTTGCTTCTCAACCTGAGTCACCTGCTCCCTCCTTGCCTGTCTGGCAGGGGCAGTGCCTGGGGGGCACGGCGGTGGGGTGGGGGGGCACAGCAGGTAACGTGGCGTCCCCTCCTTGTCCCCCTGACCCTGCTGATGTGGGGACAGCAGCACAGGAGGTGACGGAAGGTCTCGCCGAGCTGCGGGCTGGCAGAGATAGGCAAGGTGTGAAACCACAGCGGGGGGGTTGCTGTTCATAGACACAGGGTGTGAATGTGGGACACCCCCCCCTCCCCGTCCCAGCTTCGTGCTTTCGTTTGCCGCCATGCGAGAAGGCAGCGAGGGTCAAGGATGGGTGCATCTGCCTTTTCGGGGTCCCTTTGCTGGCCGCAGCCATTGGCTTCGCAGGTGGGTGAAGGGTGAGAGCGGGGGGGGGTCTGCAGAATGGCCGGGGATGGGGGGGCTCATTTCAGCCGCAGCGTCCCACCCCCGCATGGCTCCGACCAGCTCCTCCTGCCCCAGCCATCGGCTCCCCCGCTGCGGGTTTTGGGGTCCCCCGTCGCTCTGTGCCTGCAACCCTGGGGTGAGGGACGAGGCAACAGGCTCCTGGGACCTCCCCCTCTTCTGCACCAGGTTTTTCTGATGCTCGATCACCCCAAGCCTGGGCACAGCCCTGGGGGGGTCCGTGCTGCTCTCCCCGGCTCTGCCCCCCAACAAGACGGTGAAGGAGATCGAGTGGAGCTTTTCAGTCAGCGCCAGTGCCACCATTCAAGTGGCAGAATTTGGCCCCGGTGGCTTCGAGCGCCCCCACCCCAAGGACCAGTTCAAGGACTGGCTGGAGACGGCGCTGAAGATCGGGGCGGGGGGAGGGGGGTGCCCTGGAGCCGGCTGACAGGGGGGTCTACAGGGCTTGGACTAAGCTGCACCCGGCACTGGCGGAGGATCAGTTCTTCAACCTCTCCGTCTCCAGTGGGTGGTTGCAAAGGGGGGGATGGAGATTACAGAAATTCTTCAGTTTTGGCACTAACCGCCAGCACGCCCGGCCCCTCTGCTAGAGCAGCTGGGATGTTCCCAGCCCTGAGAACAGATTCGCCCCCGTGTCCCCCTCCCTCCGTGTGTGCGAAGTGACGATTTACGGTCACGTCGAGCTGAGTGCTCAGCAAATTCTGTGGTTTTCCTGGCTGCAAACAAGCGCGGTCCCTGCCCCAGCCCCCTCCTCTCCCTCCGCCCGCCTGGGGCTCAGCACCGCTCCGCATCGGCCACGCACCGGGTTGCGGCTGCGTGCCAGGGCCCTGCTCTCCCCGACGCGACACGCAGGCGCTCGCTGCTCTTCACCCACCGAACAGCAGCTGCCGAGCCGAGGCCGGCGAGCACGTAGGCGGCTCCAGCTCCCCGCTCCCCGCGCTGTTTCCTGACCTCCTGGCTCCGGCACGCTGCAGCCACGCTGGGCTTGAGCTAACGGGCTCCAGCAGCTGGCTACGGCACGGGACGTTCGGCTGGTCCCCATGGCCGTGGTGGTTGTTGGGCCACATCCCGCCTGCTCCCAGCCTTCCAGTCACCCCTGAGCCCCCCGGGACAAGAGGGCAGCGGGGGGAGACCCGCTTTTACCAATATATAGAATCCCCTCCCGTTGCAGCAGCGCTGCCGGACCCCAAAATCCCGAGCTGGCACCTTTCCAAGAGCCCCGTGTGGTGCCACTTTGTGCCGCAGCAGGACCGGAGGCACTGTCAGCTGGATGAAACCCTGCGGGGAACTGGGGGGGTGTCAGGGTGCATCCCTGCTGCAGCGGGGTGCTCCGTGTTGGGGTGCAGCCCGGCTCCCCCCCAACACCCCCCTGAGCTGCGGGGCCTGGCGTGTGCCAGGGGAGAGGAACCGACCCACAGACCTGGCCAGCGTGTGCTGGGGCCGGGGGGAGAGTGAGGCTCTTGGGGGGGTCTCTGGTATCTCCAGGCACCCACGAGCTGCCTCCTACCCCGCAAAGGGCTGTTTTGGCAGCCAGGCGTCCCCCCACCGTGGTCTTTTCCCCATTGCAGGCTCCTGGCAGCCTCCGCCGCCACGCTGGAATTTGCCAAAGTCCCTCTGTGGCTCCGTCCCTGGTGAAGAGGGACGTGGTGACAGCTCAGACCTCCGTGTCTTCACCAACGCTCTCAGCTTTGCGCTGGCGCTGCCCGGCTGCCCCTTTGGGCCGGCTTCCCCCGTGCCATGGGGACATCCCTCGCTGTCACATGCCAAGAACCGCAGCCCGTTCCCACGGCCGGCCGGTCCCAGCCGCAGGGAGCGGCTCTGGCAGTGACACGTGCCAACGGGAAGGACCTCACTCCAAAAAGGCCATTGAATGACTCGAGCGTGTCCAGAGAAGGGCAACGGAGCTGGTGCAGGGTCTGGAGCACAGGTCTGATGGGGAGCGGCTGAGGGACCTGGGGGGGTTTAGTGTGGAGAAGAGGAGGCTGAGGGGAGACCTCCTGGCCCTCTGCAACTCCCTGAAAGGAGGGTGCAGAGAGGGGGGAGGAGTCTCTTGAGCCAAGGACCCAGCGGCAGGCCAAGAGGGAATGGCCTCAAGCTGCGCCAGGGCAGGGTCAGACTGGCTCTTAGGAGGCATTTCTTTGCAGAAGGGGTTGTTGGGCGTTGGAATGGGCTGCCCAGGGCAGGGGGGGAGTCCCCATCCCTGGAGGGGTTGAAGAGTCGGGTTGACCCAGTGCTGAGGGATCTGGTGGAGTTGGGAACGGTCAGGGTGAGGTTCATGGTTGGGCTGGAGGAGCTTCAAGGGCTTTTCCAACGGGGATGATTCTGGGATTCTGTGACCTTGTGATGCCAACCTTGGGACTGGTCCTGGGTCCCACAGACACCCCAACATCCCCCCCCAGAGAACCAATTTCTCAGCGTGATGGTGGGGGTGTGACGGACCCAGCAGCTCTGCTCGGTGTTTCCCGAAGTCCTGAGCCAGCGCCCGGTGCCTTCAGCCCACCCGGCAGCGAGCGGCTGCCCCTCGCCTGGGGAGCGCGGGGGATGTCCAGCGCAGCGATGCTTCACCTCGCTGCGGATGTCCCAGCCCACGAAACCCCTCAGCGCCGGCTCACAGGCGGGAGGATTTGGCAGGAGGAAGCCCCTGCCCTGCACAAGAGCCGGTGTCAGTCCCAACGAGCGCCTGCCGCGGAGCCCCGTCTCCGATGCTTGACCTTCGTGCCATCAGCCGCCTCGTTCTCCTCTTCCTCGGACCCACCGATTTTCCCCATTTGCTGGAAATTTCAACTCAGCGACTTTCACTTCCCCTCTGCCCTCGAGGAGGAACTGGCAGCGTGGGCAGCGTGTCCAGCCCCTGCTCAGCTGCCCGCTCGCCTCGGGGGGACCCCGACGGACAGTTTTGGGGCGTTCACTGGCCGTAAACAACCCGTGTCCCTCCCCACCCCGGCCTCAGTTTCCCCAGTCGTTCGAGGATCCTCATTTGAAGGTGCCCCAGGAGAAGGGCTAGAGTTAACAGTCCCCTCGGTGCTTTCACTCGTAAGTGGGGAGCAGCAAACGCCGTCCCCGCCGCTCCGTCCCGCTGCGGGGAGCGCAGCCCTGCTGCGGAGGCTGCTTCCCCCCTCCCTGTTTTCCACTTTGAGTTGCTGGAGGTTTTAAATAAAAAATAAGCTTTCTGTGCTGCTAATGGAAAGTTCTTCCTTCCAGCCACAGCCCCCGCAGCAGCTCAGGGCTCTTAAATCATGGCTGAGAGGGCTCGGGGGGGAGAGCGGGGGGGGCTTTTCTGCAGCCTCCTGAGGGGGGAGAGGTACGTGTGGGAGCGGGGGGAGCCCATGGGGATGGTTTGGCAGGTCCACGGCTGCCTCAGCACCACCGCCGACCCCTTCCAGGGCATCTATTCCCCAGGTGTGACCCCTGTGATTCATCCCGGACCGCGCATCTGCTTGGGGACGTCCCCTCCCGCGCTGTTTTCTGCACCCAAGGGTGCTCGGGTACCCCCATACCCTCCCCCGGGAGCAGAGCTGCGGGGTGCTCCCACCGTGTAGCTCCAGGGTGCTCCCGCTGCCCTGGGTTTCCCCAGGCAAATGCTGTAGATGCTGGGAAGCCCCATTTCAACGAGCCCTTGGGCCAGCGCAAGACCTGGCAGGGCCAGCGCTGATCCGGGCACCGAACCTGGGCTGGCGAGGGATGCCGCAGGGTCGGGGGTCACCCCAACAGCCCACCCCCCCCTCCCCAGCGCTGGCTTCGCATCCTCGGCGGCGCAGCTCTCGCGCGCTTCCCCCGGTCCTCTAATCATTTCTGGCGAGCTAATTAATAAGCTGTGCCCCGCGATGCACGGCTTCCTACGGGTTGCAGCAAGAGGCAGATTTGCTCCTCCCCGTCTCTTCTGCCGCTGACTCTGCCCACTGAGCCGCACGAAGAACCGAGGAGGAGAAATGGAGGGGGAATTGGCCAGGAGCAAAGCCCGGCTGCCCTCGCTGCTCCTGGCGCTGCTCGGCCTCGGGCCAGGTGAGTGTGTGGGTGGCCACCGCCGAGCCCTCGTCCCGCGGGAGCCTCGTGGCAGGGGGCTGGCGGCGGGGTGGGCTGCGGGCAGGGATGCCGACCCCGTCCTGCCTTCTCCCTGCCTGCTGCGGGCTAATTGTAGCCCACCCCAACGCTGCCCCTCCATCCCTCCGCGCTCCCGGCCAGGTACGGGAACGCCGGCTCAGCGGTCCAGCCTTAACGAGAGGTTTCATAACGAGGCGGCGGCCGAGCGGCCGCAGACCCCCCCGGCTCCGTCCCCCCACGAGGGTCCCTTCGCCCCTAACGCGGCTTCTGCCGGGTGCCGCTGTCGCCCCACGGAGCCCTTTAACCCCCCCACTGGGGCCGTGCCAGATCCGGCTGCGAAGCGGCTCCTTACGTAAAGCAGGAACGAGGAATCCCCTTAATTCCCAGCGTGCTAATCCACACATTTAATAATTCCCATAAAACCTCCAATTCCTACAGAAAGCATCTAATAGTACGGGCAGATTAGCGGGGGGGGGGTTTATCTTCCTAACGATTAATTGGCTTCACGAGTAAGTCGGGCTGTCGCCAGGCATCGGGCAGGAGGGCTGTGGCACAAGGTGCCAGCCTTGCCGCGCCGATGACAAATATCTGACCCAGCTAGATGGAAAATAGGTTGTTAATGATGCTTCGGAGTTTTCCAGCTGCTTGCTTTCATCAAAATTATTTGATAACAGAGCGTAGCCGGGGAGTGATGAGAAAGAGCAAAACCTGGGCTCGTGGTGAATAAACCCCGAGCTAAAATCTTCGGTTTTTAGGGTCTGACGGAGACCCGAGTTGGACTGATCCGGGTGCCGAATGCATCGTGATGCATCGAGCATCAACATCTTTATCCCCGTCCCTCAGCCACTGGATCCCACCGTGGGGTCAGGGCTGCGGAGACTCGGTTCCTGGAATCCTGGGGGTAAACAGGATGAGCCGGGAGGATGCCGGGGAGGCGAGGTGGCGGCCTGGCACCAGCCGCCTTTTCCCAGCTGTCATTTCCTCCAGCCGCTCGTACAATAGCGCGGGGGCGGCCGGCGGGGACCCCCCCAAAGAGCCGCGGCGGCCGGCGGATGTGCTGCGGGGCGCGGGGGGGGGGGGTGGAAAATGCAGGCAGGGGTGCAGGGAGGATGCCCGCGTCGCTGCCCGTGCTGCTGCCTGCGCCGCTGCCTGCGCGGGGCCCTGGGCGAGCGGCCCGCGGTGTGAAGGCGGCGGGTAGAGCCGCGTGGGGGGGACGGACAGATGGACAGCGGGCAGACGGGGCACACGTGCACCTCCAGGCTCCACACGGGGTGGGGGAAGAGCATCTGCCTGAGCCTCTCCATAAGAAGCTCGATGAGCTTCTGCAGGCCCCCCCCGCAGCTCCTTCCTGCCACTCGGGGCGGTGGGTGTCCCCTCCTGTCCCCCTCTGGACCCCAAACTCAGCGCCTCGGGACCCCCAACTTCCCCCTCACCACCCCGCTCCCACGCATGGGCTCAGCATCCTCTCTCCAGGCATTGGTGCCCATAGCTGGGGCAGCTTCAGAGGACCCCAAAAACTTCACAGTCATCCCGGGAAGTGTCAGAAATTTGGTCTGGTTTAAGATCCAGCCAGAAGAACGGGAATCGAGCCTGGGATAAGCAGGATCAGAGCGACAAAAGCTCCAGCGCTGGGGAGCGCTTCTTTATAAAGCAAAGCAAAGAGGCAGCTTGTAATGTGGGGCTGCTGGAGGGTTTTATACAAAGTAAACACTTGGATGTCTGTGTTTAATCTGCTTTAATATACAGGCACATCTGCTTCTGCCTCCTGCGAGCAGAGGGGAGCGGACGGGAGGCGGCGGGGGGTTGCAGGACCCCTCAACGCGGCCATGGTGGGGACCCATCCCAGCCGGGACGGGGGGCAAACTTCGCCCCAACTTCACCATCCCAAGGGTTGGGCATCCCGGTGCCAGCGTGGGACAAGGACAGGGAGAAGGGGAGGCTGTTCTCGCGGTGGCAGAGGGGCGTGGGGGGCCGCGGGGGCCGGGGCTGGCAGAGGAGACAGCTTGTAGGTAGGCGGGAGCTGCCAGGAGCGAGGGAGGTGGTGCCGAGCGGCTCCTGGCGTGATTTTGCAGAGAGCTGTCGATGCTGCCAAAAAAAAACCACGGTGGAGGCTCAGATGGAGGGACTGAAACCTGCCCCTCGGGCGGGGGGAGCCGCAGGGATGGAGGCAGCAAACTCCATCCCTGCGGGAATCGCCCTGGTCCGACATCTCAGAGGTGGCCCCGTCCCTCCTGGGTGCAGAGTCCCCACCCCGCAGGGACCCCCGCAGCCGTCCCCGCTCTCCCCCATCGCCTTAACCCTTGTCAATCTTTCGTAGGCATCTGGGCCGAGGCGCGTTTTAAGGCGGACAATGAGGTTTTGCAGCCGCTGGCTGGAAACTCCTCCCAGACTCTGTTGGAGCGTTGTTCTGGTGAGAGCCCGGCCGCAGCGCTGGGGACGGCAGCGTTCAGATGGGGCACCCGCATCTGAACCGGTAGATCCTTTGATTTCTTCATGGCGACCAGTCTCCAAGCCCGGCATCCTTCCCTCCCTGCCGGAGCAGGAGGCGGCTCCGCCGGGATACAGGGTCTTTTGGGGGGGACATCCCCGTCCCCAGCCCGGAGAGGGACCAGCCGGCGGAGAGGAGACCAGGCGGCTGCGTCAGAGCAGGGAGATGCTGCTTCTTCTGCCCAAAAAGGGACCTGTCCCCGAGGGTCCTCCTGTCCCCGTCTTGTCCCCACTGTCCCCGTCTTGGCCTCACGCATCCGCTGACTTTCTGTCTTGTCCACAGAGCTCCTCTTCGGCCAAGCCCGGGCGCAGCCCCAGCAGGTGAACGGCGTCCTGGGGGGGTCCGTGCTGCTCTCCCCGGCTCTGCCCCCCAACAAGACGGTGAAGGAGATCGAGTGGAGCTTTTCAATCGGCGCCGGTGCCACCATTCAAGTGGCAGAATTTGTCCCCGGCAGCTTCGAGCGCCCCGACCCCAAGGACCGGTTCAAGGACCGGCTGGAGATGTTCAACGAGACGGCGCTGAGGATCAGGGCCCTGGAGCGGGGTGACAGCGGGGTCTACGGGGCTCGGATTAAGCTGCACCCGGCGCTGGTGGAGGATCAGTTCTTCAACCTCACCGTCTACGGTGAGCGGCTGCGCGCTGGGGTTTGGCAGAGGCACTGGGGGCAAAAATAGAAATCCCTGAGTGTGAGCACTAACCCCTTTACAGAATCCCAGAATCATCTGAGTTGGAAAAGCCCCTGAAGCTCCTCCAGCCCAACCATGAACCTCACCCTGACCATTCCCAACTCCACCAGATCCCTCAGTGCTGGGTCAACCCGACTCTTCAACCCCTCCAGGGATGGGGACTCCCCCCCTGCCCTGGGCAGCCCATTCCAACGCCCAACAACCCCTTCTGCAAAGAAATCCTTCCTAAGAGCCAGTCTGACCCTGCCCTGGCGCAGCTTGAGGCCATTCCCTCTTGGCCTGCCGCTGGGTCCTTGGCTCAAGAGACTCCTCCCCCCTCTCTGCACCCTCCTTTCAGGGAGTTGCAGAGGGCCAGGAGGTCTCCCCTCAGCCTCCTCTTCTCCACACTAAACCCCCCCAGGTCCCTCAGCCGCTCCCCATCAGACCTGTGCTCCAGACCCTGCACCAGCTCCGTTGCCCTTCTCTGGACACGCTCGAGTCATTCAATGGCCTTTTTGGAGTGAGGGGCCCAAAACTGAACCCACTCATCGAGGGGCGGCCTCCCCAGTGCCGAGCCCAGGGGTCACATCCCTTCCCTGTCCCTGCTGGCCACGCCAGTGCTGGTACAAGCCAGGATGCCATTGGCCTTCTTGGCCCCCTGGGCACACTGCTGGCTCATTACCAATCCCCCCCAGGTCCCTCTCTGACTGGCAGCTCTCCAGCCACTCCTCCCCAAGCCTGTAGCCCTGCTGGGGGTTGTTGTGGCCCAAGGGCAGCACCCGGCATTTGGCCTTAGTGAAACTCCCCCAGTTGGCCTCAGCCCATCGCTCCAGCCTGGCCAGGTCTCTCTGCAGAGCCTCCCCACCCTCGAGCAGATCAACACCCCCTCAACACCCCCACCCAACTGGGTGTCATCTGCAAAGTGACCAAGGGGACACTCGATCCCCTCATCCAGATCATCAATACAAGTTGGGAAACTGAGGCACAGAGCAATGAGGGGGTTTACCAGCGTTGGGTTAGACCCCGACCGTTGCACCCTGGTGCCTGCAGCCCCTCAAGCTCTACAAAAGGCCAAATCCTGCCACCACAGGTGTCCCCAGGGTCCCCGTGCTGGGGACAAGCGTGACGGTGGGGGTGAGCAGGGTGGAGAAATCCCTCCCGTCCCGCGCTGATCTGTCCCCGCCATCGGCCACAGAATCGGTGCCGAGCCCGCGGACCCGCAGCCAGCTCCTGGCCAGCACCCTGGAGTGGTGCAACCTGACGCTGCAGTGCCAAGGCGCCGGCAAAGGCGCCGTCAATGTCACCTGGAAAAGGGACAACGTCATCCGGGAGCTGCCCTCCGACCGCCACCAGCTCTCCCCAGATGGGACCACCCTGCGCCTGGCCCTGTCACCCGCCGCCACCAACGTCACCTACGCCTGCACCGTCAGCAACCCCGCTGACCACAAAGTCGTCCTCTTCGACCTGCAAACCATCTGCCAAAGCGGAGGTGAGACCCCCCCCGCCCTGGGGATGCTGGGGAGGGGGGATCCGGCACCAGCCTTGGGACAGGGCGGGGCTCAGCACCTCTCTCTGCCCTCCCAGGGGGACAGACGTCCTTCTCAAAATCGGGGTACATCGTCCTGACCCTCATCCTGCTGGCGGTGAGCTTGGGGGGAGCCTTCTGGTGTTGGCGGATGAATAGCGAGAAGGCGGCAGACCCAGGCAAGTGAAGCCCCCCCCACACTTCCCCGAGGGCTCACACAGCTTGGGGGGGGATGGGGGAGTGGGGAGGGGGGTCTCCCAGCACACACACACCCCCTGACACCCCGCTCCTCTGCAGCTGCCACCCCCACGGTGCCCGCAGAGGAGAGCCCCGCCGACCCCCAGTACGCCGAGATCGTGCGCCGGAGCCCCCCGGAAGGTAATGACCAGGTGAGGCCCCGGGGGGGCTGGGGGGGGCCTGGCCACACCACGGTCATGGTCACGCTGGGAGTCACGGCCATACTGGGAGTCACGGACATACTGGGAGTCATGTACATATTGGGAGTTATAGCCACACTGGGAGTCACGGCCATACTGGGAGTCATGGACATACTGGGAGTCACGGACATACTGGGAGTCATGGACATACTGGGAGTCATGTACATATTGGGAGTTATAGCCACACTGGGAGTCACGGCCATACTGGGAGTTACAGACACACTGGGAGTCATGGACATACTGGGAGTCATGGACATACTGGGAGTTATGGCCGTACTGGGAGTTATGGCCACACTGGGAGTCATGGACATACTGGGAGTCATGGCCACACTGGGAGTCATGGCCGTACTGGGAGTCACTGCCACACTGGGAGTCATGGACATACTGGGAGTTATGGCCACACTGGGAGTCATGGCCATACTGGGAGTCATGGCCATACTGGGAGTTATGGCCATACTGGGAGTCATGGCCATACTGGGAGTTATGGCCACACTGGGAGTCATGGCCGTACTGGGAGTTATGGCCACACTGGGAGTCATGGACATACTGGGAGTCATGGCCATACTGGGAGTTATGGCCGTACTGGGAGTTATGGCCACACTGGGAGTCATGGCCGTACTGGGAGTTATGGCCACACTGGGAGTCATGGACATACTGGGAGTCATGGCCATACTGGGAGTTATGGCCATACTGGGAGTTATGGCCATACTGGGAGTCCTGGCCACATGAGTCCCAGCCCCACGGAACACCCATGGGTGCAGGCTGGGCTCCGTGCTGGGGCAGAGCACCCGCAGGGGCTCCCTGGGGCCAGGGAGCGGAGCGGGGCTGGGGGATCCCTCACCAACCCCCCAATTTCCGCCGCAGGGCCCCGGTCACCCCGAAAATAACCAGGAGCAGAGTCCGCCGCAGAAAACACCAGTCACCACCGTCTACGAGCAGATCCGCCGGGCGCCAGAGGACACGGCCGAGGAGGTGACATAGGCCCTCAGGTGCGGGGGGGCTGCCCCCAAAAGGGGACCAGTGCCGGGGGAGAGGGGGGGGGTCTGCATGTGGGGACCCCCCCAAACTCCGTCGCCGCACGCTGCAGGGGCTGAAGGGCTCTTCTCTCCCACAGGCACCCGCAGAGCCGGAGCATCGGGATTTCCCGGAAGGGCTGTAAAGTGCGTTGTGTGCCAAATCCGAACCCCCCAGCCCCCGTTTCGGCTCCGGGGATGGGAGGCACCATCTCGGGGTGACAGCCGGACGGACGCTTCCCCCCCCCCTACACACACACCTCCAGTTTCTCTCCAACCTCCTTGTCTGACGCCCTCCGAGACTGTTTGGGGAGTGGGATCCCGGACCGAGGCAGAGACGAGCTGGGGCACCCTCCGTGGTCCCCGGATGCCCCGGGATGCTCCGGGATTGGGGGGACCCCGGGGTTCACCTCCCACATGCCGCCGCTGCTGGGCTTGGCTGGGGCTGGGGACACTGGGGAGGGCAGGGGCACATGTGGGTCCAGAATGAGACCCCCCCTGGGGCAGATTGACCCCCCCCCCACCCCTCCCCAACTCCCCTCCCCCAGCCTCCGGCTCCCCCCGGGACCCTCTGTGGGGAGATTCCCGCCCCCAGAGACACAGAGGGGGGGCCCGGGTGGCATCTCCAGGGCCACGGAGGGACACAGAAGGGACCGTTGCCTGTGCAGATCCGCCGAGAAACACCCCTCCTTCCCCCCCGCCCTCCCCGTAGCTGTCGCCCGTGTAGCCCCATCGCGACGGAGGGGGTGTCTCACTGCCTGTGTGTCCAGCACCTACTGTCACGGGGGCCCCTCGCTCGGCCAGACCTCCCGCCGTTGTAAAAAGAGCAAATAAATGTTGGTGAGATCACAGGGAAGAGCTGCGGGCGGGGTGTGCACGCGTGTGCACGCGTGTGCGGGTGCGCTCACACACGCCTGTTTCTCTCTGGGCATCTGCACGTCGGACCCGTCACAGCAAAAGCATCCCCAGGGGCTGTGTGAACCGCCCAGGTCTGGGGCTGTGCCCCGAGAAACCCCAACCCGCTCCCCTCGTGCGCAGGGGGGTGACGCAGCCGCGTCTCGCTTCCCTTTTCGGAAAGGCAGCAGCGGGGTGACCTCTTCTTGTGGTCCCTACGCTGCCTGGGGCCATCCCCCAGCCCCCCACACACCCCCCAAAACTCAGGGGGCTCTCGCAAGCTGACTCTCCATCGCAGCCAGGACACGGCGGGACCCCCGAGGGGGTAACAAGCGGTGTGGGGACAGGGCTGGGCTGTCCCCAGAGACCTGCTCCTCTTTTGTGTGTCTCCTGCTGCTGCTGGGGGGGTGGTTCTGGTTCCGTGAAAGCTTCTTGAGTAAAAATTTTGCTGCTCATGGGGAGAAACTGGAGGAAATCCCAGTGGGAAACGCAGCCTCAGGGTGGGGGACAGACCACCCTGGATTTGGGGACAGGGCATCCAGGTGTGGGGGACAGGAGCATCCCGGGCGCTGGGGACACGATATCCCAGGTGTGGGGACAGGAGCATCCCTGGCACTGGGGACAGAAGCATCCTGGGCGCTGGGGACACGATATCCCAGGTGTGGGGACAGGAGCATCCTGGGCGCTGGGGACACGATATCCCAGGTGTGGGGACAGGAGCATCCCTGGCACTGGGGACAGGAATATCCCGGGCGCTGGGAGCCCAACCAGGACAATTCCGAGGTGACAGGGACCTTCTCCCCTCGGTTTAAACCCTCCTCGGGAGGAGCAGCCACCCCAGCTTGGCCCCGCGCTGGGGACAAGGACTCGTCCCTACCAGGTGCACCCACCTCCGCGCAGGCAGCCGGCCCAGCTGGCGTTATTTACCCAAGAGCAGGAAGCGACAGGCAGCATCCGGATCCTTCCTTTATTTACTGCACCCGGTTCCCGGGGGAAAACAAGGGCTGGGCAGGGGGGACCAGCTCGGGGGACCCAAGTCCCAGCTGGGGTCTTTGGGGACCAGCACCAAACCTTTGGTGCAGCGAGAGGGGAAAGATCCCACCGCCCCCAACCCCTGGCCGGGCCATGCCAGGTGGGGCTCAGTGATGTCCCCACGGTGTCCCCACGGTGTCCATCCCATCGCCACTCCCCTGTGTTGCTGTCTGGGGGTGGATTTGCATGTTCACTCCCTCCACGCCCGTGCGTAGAGCTGAGTTCAAGGCTTCGAGCTCGCAGCGTTGGAGCGATGGGGATGTCACCCGGCCGCCCCCGGTCCCCCGGCCCCTGGCTGCTGGCCCCACTCCTCGTGGTGGCAGGTAGGCATGAGGGGAGGGCAGCAGCCATGCTGGGAGGGGACCACGGCTCTTCCAGCGCTTGCAACCCCCATTTACAAGCGAACCCCCATTTCTCAGCGACCAGGCGGCGATGGGCGAGAGCTGGGGAGCGCGGTTTCGGGTCCCAGTTGCAAAATGAGCGTTAGCCCTGGGGGGTTAGAAAATAGGTGAAATATTAGGGGTGAAAACAAGATTTCCCTCAGCGAAGGAGCTGGGAATGATGCAGCGGGGGCACCTCGGAGGGTGAACTGGGGTGAGCTGGGGCTGCTTGTTGGCAGCCGATGGGGGAACCGATGGGGGGTGTTTCTCAGCCACCCCTCCTCACTTTAGTACCGGCATAAATCAACCCCCGAGGGGTTTACGGTCCCCGGTGGGGCTGAGACCCCCGGGGCTGGCGCCTGGGGCTGGTTGGTCCTTCTTCTGCTCCGCAGCTGCTGCTGGGCACACGCTGCTCGACCGACGCGATAGAGGAAAAGGGAAAATTAATTTTGGCGAGTCACAGAGGAAGGCAAGGAGGGGCGATCTCCCCTCTTTGTTTGCTGGCGCGTTTCCGTGAGGAGGAAGAGGGAGAGCGAAGGGCAGCTTGACCCCTGGCTGCTCCGGCCGTGCCGCAGCATCGCCGCTGCGTACCCGCTTCCTCCGGGCAGGGTGGGGGGGGGGGGGTGTATCCTACCGCCATCGGGGGCACCTGGAAGACCCTCGACGGGTGCAATGAGCGGGCAGGGGCTGGGTGCTGCCCGGCGTTAACCACCACCCAGCTGGGTGCCCCGGGGACGGCTGGGTCCCTCTCGCTCCTCGTCACCGCGCACGGCTGCGGACCCAAGCGTGGCATCCTGACGCGGTGGTACCCAAATAAACCCCACACACACTTTCTACTCCCTGGGTTGGGGGGGGGGTGCGCACCCCCTAAGCCAGGGGGGGTTTCCACATCTCGATGGGGCGATGAACCTCGCCAACGCTGCGCCGGCGCGTGCGGTTTGCCGGCCGCGCTCTTCCCCTCGCCTCGCCTTCCTCTTTGCAAACCGAAGTGGCTGCGGAGAGCTGGGGAGGGTGGGGGGCAGAGGTCAGAGCCGGCCCCAGAGCGCGCAGGAAGCGAGCGGCCTGCGAGCTGGGGTGCAGGATGGACCCTGCGGTGTGGGGACGCGGCTCTGTCCGAGCGTTCCCCCGCCCCGGGGGAGGCTGCGTCAGCTTCTCGCAGCGTTCGGGCGGCATCTTGGAGCCGCGTCCCCCCGGCGTGGGCAGCCCGGCTGCTGGGAGCGTCTCGCTGTCACCCCAGAAATAGTGGGGCTGCACCCCAAAAGCTCAGCGCTGAGCGGCTCCACAGCCCGGGATGGAGGGTCCCTGTCCCCACCAGGACCCGTGGGGACATTTCCCAAAGGTTTAACCTCAAACCTGTCCCGGTTTGAGCCCCACTTGAGCACAGGCGTGGTGGGAAGAGCATCCCCATCCTCTCCCTGAAGTCCTGGCTGGTCGCTGTCGTGGGGATGACCCGTGCACAGCGTGGGGTGACATGGGGACAACACAGGATGATGCTGGCAAAGCACCACGAGCGCCCGGCATCCCCCCGGGGGATGCTGGCAGGGAAGGTGATGGGTGTAGGATTAAATGAATCATCTCAGGCAGGCGCCGCACTCCCATGACTAAGGCACGGGTGGGCAGATGCCCACGGGTGCCTCGGGTGGGGGCTGTGGGCAGGAACGGGGGGGCTGCTGGGGGTCTCCATCCTCCAGGCTATCCCTGACCCGGCCAGGAGCTGCAGCGGCCCAGCCCCGGCAGGTGAACAGCGTCCTGGGGGGGTCCGTGCTGCTCTCCCCGGCTCTGCCCCCCAACAAGACGGTGAAGGAGATCGAGTGGAGCTTTTCAACCGGCGCCGGTGCCACCATTCAAGTGGCAGAATTTGTCCCCGGTGGCTTCAAGCGCCCCGACCCCCAGGATCAGTTCAAGGACCGGCTGGAGATGTTCAACGAGACGGCGCTGAGGATCAGGGCCCTGGAGCGGGGTGACAGCGGGGTCTACGGGGCTCGGATTAAGCTGCACCCGGCGCTGGTGGAGGATCAGCTCTTCAACCTCTCCGTCTACGGTGAGCGGCTGCAGAACGGTGGGTGGTGAGACAGGTTTACAGTGGGAAAGACAATAAAACCCTTCTGCACCGAGTTATCAGCACCGAGAAAGGGGAAGAGAAGTTGCTACTGATGCTGAACATATGTCACGGGGATTTTCCTGGCACATGACTAACCACAATCCACCCCCACCTGCGCTTCCCCTTCCCACACCCTCTCACTGCCCCTCCAGCCCAGCTCACCCTCCCTGGAGGACTGAGGGTGTCCCCAAGGTGTCCCCGGGGTGTCCCCGGCTCGTCCCCGGGCAAGCTGGGCCCTGTGACAGGGTTTATTTGCACCTTAAACAGGGCCGGTGCCAGCACCGGAGATCCAGCAAGAGCTGCTCTCCCTCAGCACCCAAGAGTGCAACATCACCCTGCGGTGCTGGGTGCCGGCCGGCAGCGACGCTGAGGCCGCCTGGCAGCTCGGCGGCTCCCCAGGGACGCCGTGGGGACAGCCCTGCGAGGACGCCTGGATGCTGTGCCTGGCCGTGCCCGCCAGCGCCTTCAACTCCAGCTACACCTGCGTGGCCCGAAACCCCATCATGGAGCGTCGCGTCAGCATCCACCTGGACACCCTGTGCCAGCTGCAGGGTAAAAACCCCCCCAGCACCCGCTCCCACCCAACCGGCGGGGTCCCGGCACCCACCACGGCTTGTCCCCGCAGACACGCGTGGCTGGTGGAGGTGGCACGTGTGCCCGGTGCCGCTGGCCATGGGCGTGGGAGCCCTGCTCGGCGGCGTCTGGCTGCAGAGGAAGAAGAGGAGGAAGAAAGCAGCTGAGGGAGGTGGGTGCTGCCGGGTCAAAGCTGTGTCCTCGCAGCCGGGATCGCTCGGCAAACAGAGCCGGGAAAGAGGGAACCGGCTTTTTCCTTTGCTGTGGCTCTGCCCCTGCCTGCCCCTGCCTGGACCAGGGTGGCTCCATCCCCCTTTCCCTGCATCCCGGCTGCCCCCCGGCACCCCTCGGCTCACCCCCGCCTGCTCCTCTCTCCGTAGTTGCCCTCTCCTCCCTCTCCAGCGAGGATGCTCCGTGCTACGCCCAGATCCAGATCGAGAGGAGACCCCCCCCGGCAGCGGATCAGTGGGTGAGGCTGAGGGGCCGGGGCCAAATTCACCTCCTGGTCCATTCCACGGTGATTCCGGGGCCAAATTCACCTCCTGGTCCGTTCCACGGTGATTCCGGGGCCAAATTCACCTCCTGGTCCGTTCCACGGTGATTCCGGGGCCAAATTCAGCTCCTGGGCCATTCCACAGTGATTTCGGGGCCAAATTTGGCTCATGCCAGGGCTGAGCTCTGGCTTCCAGCCCTCCCCTCCAGGCGCTGTGGCTGCGGGTCCCTCCGTGTCCCTGCAGTCCCCTGAGCCGGGGGGGGGGCACAGCCCCTTCCTCAGCCCCACTGAGGCTCCCGGTGTCACTCCAAAGCTCCTCATGCTTCACCCGGGGTGGACGGGGAGGGGCCGCAGGGGGACATTGAAGGGCACTTTCCAGGGCATCATGTCCCTGGGGGCTTGTCCCGGCTGGGGAGTGGCCACGAGCAACCCCCTGCGAAGGGCTGGTGGCTCAGGGCGGGGGGTTCTCCCTGTTTTCTGGCCCCCAGCAGCGAGAGCCCCCCACCACCATCTACAGCAACTTGCAGGCAGGCGCGGGCAGCCAGGCCGAGACGCTCGCCTAGTCCAGCGCAACCGGTGAGTACCCCCAGCACCGCGGCTGTGCCGGCACCGGGGGGGGGTCTGTCCTCGTCCCACCACCCCCGGAAGGACCTGGCTCTGCCCCCGCACTGACTGTCCCCCGCTTTGTGTCAGGAGCGACCGTCGCACGGTGCCGTGGACTGACGGACACTCATGTGTGTGTGTGTGTGTCCCCCTCCCCTCCGTGATGTCTCCTCCTGCCCCCCCCCTGCTCCATGTCCCCCCACCTCTGCTGTGGGAGCAGAGCAGGACTCCGGGGGGGATGGGGACAGCGAGTAGCGTCCCTGGGGGCTGCCACATCCCCTTTTCCCAAACCCAAGAGCAGGGACAGGGGTGTGGGACAGGCCCAACCCCCCCCCTCACCCCTCAGCTCACTGGTGGCTCCAATAAATGTGGGTGAAGGTGAAGTGTGGGCGGATTTATGGGGGCCAAAGCCCCCCCGGGGCACCCAGGGACATGGGGGCTCTGCAGCCTGGTGGGGGACCGGGGCTGCCCTCCCCTGCAGCCTGGGGGGACACAGGGTGATGCTCAGGACTGGGGCTGGCACCAGGATGGGGCCCCTCCCAAAGTGGCCCCCCCAGGAGCTGCAGCAATGGCAGGGCGGGGGCGTGGGGGGCAGCACCCACAGGGTGTGGGGGGGAATAGCACCCACTGTGCAGCGTGTCGGGGCCAGTCATGGGGTGCCCCCTCCCAGAGTGTGGGCCCCCCCCCTGCAGCCCCCAGCTGCCTGTGCCCCAGGGACAGATCCTGCACAGCTGGATCCCTGCACAGCTGGATCCCAATACAGCGGGATCCCCGCACAGCTGGATCCTCACTCACACTCCAGCACAGCTGGATCCTCATACAGAAACACCCCTGCACAGCTGGATCCAGGTAAAGTGGGACCCCCGCACAGCTGGATCCCCACCCAGCTGGACCCCCTCATTCCAGGGCCCCTGCACAGCTGGATCCTCAGTCACACCCCTGCACATCTGGATCCAGGTAAAGTGGGACCCCCGCACAGCTGGATCCCCACCCAGCTGGACCCCCCCCATTCCAGGGCCCCTGCACAGCTGGATCCTCAGTCACACCCCTGCATAGCTGGACCCCCACATACCAGGAACCCCACACAGCTGGATCCCCATATACTGGGATCATCACTCAGCTGGATCCCTGCACAGCTGGATCCTCAGTCACACCCCGCACAGCTGGATCCCAGTAAAGTGGGACCCCCGCACAGCTGGATCCCCATCCAGCTGGACCCCCTCATTCCAGGGCCCCTGCACAGCTGGATCCCAGTAAAGCACGATCCGTGCACAGCTGGATCCTCAGTCACACCCCTGCACAGCTGGACCCCCACATACCAGGAACCCCGCACAGCTGGGTCCCTGCACAGCTGGATCCCCATATAGTGGGATCATCACTCAGCTGGATCCCCGCACAGCTGGATCCTCGTACAGTCACACCCTGCACAGCTGGATCCCAGTAAAGTGGGACCCCCGCACAGCTGGATCCCCACCCAGCTGGACCCCCCCATTCCAGGGCCCCTGCACAGCTGGATCCTCAGTCACACCCCGCACAGCCGGATCCCGGCCCCGCCGGCCCCTTCGCTTTCCGCCGCCGTTTGTCCCTCGCCGCCACCCGTCGCAGCGCCGGGGCGCGGGGGGCGTGGCCGGGGGCGTGGCCGTGCGTGCGCGCTCCCGCCGGGCCGAGGCCGGAAGCGGAAGCGCGTGGGAGCGTGCCCGGAAGTGTGTGGGCGGCGGCGGCGGTTCCGGTTCCGGCGGCCCGTGCGGGGGAGGCAGCGGCGGCGGCGGCGGCAGCAGCGAGGCGAGCGGCGCGCACCCCGCATCGGCACCGCGGCCCGGGCGCGCTCCCGCCGCCCCACCGGCCCCCGCTTCACCCGCCGGACCCGGCCCGGCCCCGCGCCGCCCCCCCCCTCCCCCCCCCCTTCCCGCAGGTGGGTCCCGGTACCGGGCGCGGCCGAGCCGCCGGCGAGGCCGCCGCGTACGCGCAGGCTCGGGCCCGCTGCGGCCCCGGGGACCGGCTGCTGCGAGACCGGGGACGGGCACCGGGGCGGGGGGGGGGGGGGTGGTGCGTGCCCCCGGGAACCGGGAGGCCGCGGCGGGCCCGACTACCGGAGGCCTTTGGCGGCGCTGCTGGGGACGGAACGGGGGGGCGGGCGCCTGTTGGAGGCCTCGTGGAGGGGGGAGAAGTAAACGGGGAGCCCCCGGTTACCGGCGGGCGCTCGGCGGGAGGGGCTGCGCGAACGGTGTGTGGGATCCTCCCGGGAACCGGGCGTAGGAGGCTGGTGGGGGTGTACGATCCCCGATGGCCGCGGAGGGGGTGGGAGAGGGTGGTCCCCGGTAACCGGGGAGGGGGTTAGCGGCGACGGGGAGGCGGCGGGTGGGGTGTGGAGGGGGGGGGGCGGCGGTGCCGTGGCTGCCCCGCCCGGGGCAGGGGCGGGCGCGGCGGGCGGGCAGGCTGGGGCAGGCCGGCGGCAGGGAGCGGAGGGGGCGGCGGGGCTGTAACGGGAGCCCGGCAGCCCGGGCCCGGCCGCCGCCGCGGCGCCTCCATCTCCTCCTGGCAGCCATTTACATACTTTGAACATTTCAAAGCAGGAAAGGCCGGCGGGGCCGGAGCGGGGCCGGTTCCTCCCGGGGAGGGGGGGGTGGGGGGGGGGCTCGTCTGGCTGCCGGGGCTGAGAGCTGGGGGGGGGCTCCCCCAGCCGTCGCTGCTGTCGCTCCCCAAACCCCATTTTACCGTTTTTTTTTTGTTTTTTTGTGGAGGCGGGGCGGGGGGGGCACACGCAGCGCTCGATTCCCGAGGCGCTGGCAGGTAGCGCCTCGAGCCGAGCCCACCTCAAGCGATTGGAATCAGATGTGCCGTCTCCGACGGGGATCAGGAGCTGGGATTTTATTCCGCCCCCCCCCCGCTGCCCCCCCGCCCCTTTTCCCTCGCTGGTACATCTGGGCGAGCTCAGCAGCTTGTGTATTTTGGCAGCGGAGCCCGTCTAGTAACAGAAGACAAACTGTGTTTGGCTTGTTTTGTCTGTCTGACGGCCCCGCCGCGCTGCCGCGTTCCGTTCGCGGGCTTTAACGGGCAGGAGGGAGGGAGGGAGTCGGGGATTAAACACCGGCTTTTTGGAAAGACACACGGGGATGATTATGGTCGGGGAGACCCTGGGCAGCGTCTCGGAGGTGGCCTCTCCGGAGAAATTCCAAGTGCCGCCTGCGATAATGGCGTGTGGATGTCGCTGATGCCGATTTCCTTCTGTTTCGCAGTCAGCAGGAGGGAGAAAATGAAAGCAGGCTGCAGCATTGTGGATAAGCCAGAAGGAGGAGGAGGTAAGGAAGTCTAAAGGCTGAGTTGTTCAGCTGTTACGAATTCTTTTCCCAGGATAAAGGAGCTCAGGCGGGATTAATTCCACCTCTCCCAAAACCTCTCATATGTGGGCAAAAACCGTGTGCGAGCGAGGAGCGATCCGACGCCCGGCCGCTGGGCTGTCGGCGAGTTTTTGAGAGCGCCGGGTTTAAGATGCAAATAAAATAATCTTCCTGGAGGTGTTTTTATTCGTAAGGATTGGGGATCTCTGAGGTGGATCCCCCTCCGGTGTGGCACAGCTCGTGCTTGGTTTTGTCTCCGTCGCAGCCTGCGATAGTGGTGTGGGTGGCGTTGGAGCGTGATGCGACTTATTCCACGCTGCCGGAGCCTGAAATTGTGGCCACGATGATTTGGGGGAAAAGAGGAAAAAAAAAAAAAAAGAGAGAAAACCTCGCGTTAGTAGTTGTGCTGGGAAACTATTCTGAGAAAGCCGAACTTGGCAGTCGCTCAGAAACATCTGCCGACGCAGTTGAAGCTGGAGCAGGCTGCCGTGCTCTGAAATAAGGGGGAGCTGGAGTCGCTGGGAGCCACCCGCCCTCGCCCCCCGCCCCCCCCCCCAACATCAGCGCACCAAATGCTCCGATCTGGATTAGTCGCCTCATTTCAGCCACCTGGAGTCCAAATTGTAGCGAGGTCTGAAGCTTTTGGGCTCCTTTCCGCTGCTGCTCACGCTCCCGTCCCTTTCAGTTTTACCGTGGTTTGGTGGTGGTTGGGGGTTCTCCAAGGAGAGGGGGATAAAAGGAGTAAGAAAATGAGCAGCGAGAGGAGGAGAGCTGGGTTTCTCTGCTTCCACGCTGAATGTTTGACAGAGTTACAGCCCGCAGCGATGCTCTGTGGTCTTGCTCTGGAGAAAACACGATAAATACGCAGTAGAGCTTGACAGTTGTGAGTTCCTCTCGTTGTCTGGATAACTTTTTATTTTTTTTTTTTAACCTCCTTTTTGGCCCTTTCCAAGGTTATCATTTCCCAGAGTGGGCTTACAAGACCGAGTCCAGCCCCGGCTCCCGGCAGATCCAGTTATGGCATTTCATCCTGGAGCTGCTGCAGAAGGAGGAGTTCCGCCATGTCATCGCCTGGCAGCAGGGCGAGTACGGGGAGTTTGTCATCAAGGACCCCGATGAAGTGGCCCGGCTGTGGGGCAGAAGAAAATGCAAACCCCAGATGAACTACGACAAGCTGAGCCGGGCGCTCAGGTGAGCAGAAATTACCGTGGAGGTGAGGGGCAGATAAGGAGCCCTCCTTCCCTCCTTCCCCGCCTCGTTTGGGTAACTAATCGTAGATATTCAATCCCTGGCTTGGTGGCGTCTGCGTTTCTGGGAGGTTTCTATCAAATTTGGGGTCCTGGGATGCCAGGTTGCTCGGGTAGGTCTGACTGTACTTGGGTGTGATTAGAGAGACGGGGGAGGGAGTCCTGAGTTCACCGTGCCGTGTTCTGCGTCACGGTGTAAATTTGCACCTCTAGTTCAGGTTGTTATTATCAGGATGGCTTCCTTCCGGGGAGCTTTTCTGTCTCTTTTCTCAGCTTCCATCGCCGCTGCTGGCTTGAGCAATGAAGGTGTGGGAGGAAACCAGAGGTGTTACTCTATTATCACACCATCAAGGGGACCGTTTCAGAGAAAGCAACTCCCCTTTCTAACATAACTTGTATTTCCCTCTTTACGGCTAAATCTGTGTGAGGCAGAGGTTTGGTGCCGGTCCCACGGCGAGGGCCTGGACTGGGGTGTTTCCCGAGCCCTGATGACACAAATTTGGGTAAATTTAGGGACACCCCTTGCCCACGAGCGTGCCCTTGTGTGAGACAGGAGCTGAGCGTTCCTCACTTCGCAGCTCCCCAGCCTCCAGTACAACGTTGCCCTCTTATTTAGACCCTTGCAGAGTTGGTTTTATTTTTTGCAGTTATCACTGTGTATTTTGAAGTCAGACAGCGAAAAACTAGCATGACTCTCTGAAGTATTTCAGCATTTCGAGGCTGTCACCTGCAGGAGTGGCCGGGTTCCCAACAGGTTCTGGCATTATCAGTCTGTAACGTGGACTTCGCTGCCTCACGCCCTCTGATACCTCCTGGGTGGAGCTGACAAAGACAAACAAGGCAGCAAACACAAGAGTCTCGTACTGGAACAGGAAGGAAACAATAAATTGAATGGCATCGAGTCTGTAATTGGTGCATGGGAGTGGAAAAATAACCTCCACCTGCCAACGCTGGTCGTGTCTTGGCATCTTGGTGCCGAGCGTGACAGCGACGGGGCAGCAGCACTGCGGGTATCGGCAGCTGCCTCAGCTCGGGGCCTGGGGCTCCCTCCCCGCTCCTGCTCGGGGTTCGGCGCGCGCTGTGGCAACAGGCAGCGCCTGTTAATCTGCCTCCTAAATACAGAGAACGGCGACGACGAGCCGCCCGTAACACCTTTGTTTGTACACCAGAGGCTGAGGACAAACAGTGGTGGTGTAAGCGGGGAGGAGGCTGCGGTGGGGATTAGACCCGCTGCCTCCGTGCTGCCTTCGTTTGGGGCTGGGAAGGTGAGGAGGGGAGGCCCCGAGCACCTCCACGGCCCGGACCGGCGCTGCCTGCGAAGGCGAGGGGGTGTTTGTAATCCGAATGGGTGAACAGAAGGGAAACAACTTGCTCACGGGCACGGGAGCAGCAGAAACCAGCTCTCCCGATTTCCAGCCCGATGCCCTGTTGCGCTGTTACAATACCCTGGGCCTGGAAGATTGCAAAAATAAAAAAATCTGAGGCTATCTGGGTAATTTGGGCCCTTTTGCTCAGCTCTGTCGGTGTCATGAGTCTTGTTCTGCCCCCGCCCAGGTGCATGTTCCCCTCTTTTAGGTTCCCCTGAATTTTCCCCTCCTGCTCTGGGCCCCGTAACGTTCCCTCGGCCGTCACAGCCCGGGTGGAGCCACCACGCGAGTGTCGCTGGCTGCGGGGACCCTGGGACGGGTGGGAATAGGGGGAGGGATGCTCAGGGGAGATCCCCCCAGCCCGTGGCACTGGTCCCAGTTTGGACAGGGGTGAGAACAGCGTGTACAGGCTTGGCCTGTTGTTCAGCTTTCCCTTCCCTTCAGCATCTCACCTTTTCCTGCATATTCTGAGGAACATAACGACCTGTAAAATGGTTTGAAACCTACTGCTAAAGGATGTGTTGTAAAAGGAGTGAGTGTTGTTTGGAAACTTCCCGATTTACTAATATTTTCTTGTGTTAATAACCTAAATCCTCTGGGGCGACTTCACTTTTGTAGCTACGTCAGAGGTGGACGTTGATGGCGTAAAAGAAACGAGACTTTCAACATCTCGCCACGTGCTTTGATCGATCTCTTGAACTTTCCTTAACAGATACTATTACAACAAGAGGATTCTCCACAAGACAAAGGGCAAAAGGTTTACCTACAAGTTCAACTTCAACAAGCTGGTGATGCCCAACTACCCGTTCATTAACATTCGGCCTAATGGTGAGTGGAGGGGTCGGGGCTGCTGCTGTTGACTGTCGTTGCTCCTGGGGTGTGGAACGGGGCTGGGAGGGACCCCCCAGCGCCTCGGGAGGGACCCCAGAGCCTTGGGAGGGACCCCAGAGCCTCAGGAGCGACCCCGAAGCCTCGGCACATCCCCTATCAGTCATCTACACTTGAAAGACTGCCGGGGCAATCAGCGCTGCTGTGGTGGGAATGTCTGAACGTTGATAAAGCCTTATGCCGAGCGCTCTTTCCCTCGGGATCTGTGGTTGTCTTCAGGGGGAGACCGGGGGCATTCTGGTTCCTCTTCGAGCTCGCTGGGTGGACTGTCTTTATGCAGGTTTGCTTTGCTGTTGGGGGGGGGCGGGTGTCCTTGGGATAAGAGGGTTTCAGCCCTGTTGCAGGGACCTTGCCTCACTCACATGCTTGTCACGTAAGTTTATGGTGCCATATAAATGTGACCCTTCTTGACAAGGAGCTTAGAGGTGTGCGCATGTGAGCGCTATCAGAAAGTCCGCAGCTTAACAGCAGTTTGCTCTCCTCCCTGCTTCTGCAAAGGCCCCTTGTTTGCTTCAGTTCTGCTCCTTTTAAGTCAAAAGGAACTTTTCTTAACCACCTCCTATCTAGAGTTCAGAGGAGCGTAACAGCAGAGCAGTTTTCAGAGGAGTGTAGTAACCTGGCTGAGTTTGACTAAAATCACAGGTATTTTTCAGTTTGTCCCTGTGGCAGGACGGCGTGCAGAACATTCAGGATAACGAAAAAGAGTTTGGGAATGGAGCATAATTGTTCCTTTCTCGTCCTAAAAGGCCTTTTGAGTCTCTTGCCAGGAGCAGTAGCAGGAGTTCAGTCTGGGTTTGTCCCGGAGTCAGCAGTACTGCTGTGGTTTCTCTGGAAGAGGGTCCTTTGTTCACAAGCTGCTTTTTTGGTGGAGTTGAGTCCCCCCGTAGCTAGATTTCTGCAGCTGGGGTGATTGCCTCCATAACTGCACAGCCACCACGCAACCAGGGAAATTAGCGGCCATTGAGTCCATCAAAAAAAAAAAAAAAGAGGAAAAAAAAAAAAAACACACACCCTTCTGGAAGTCATTACAGCGAGGCCCGAGACGGCGAACTCTCCACAGCAAAGAAAGCGCGAGCGCAGAGGCGCCTGAACCGGCCTTTCTCACAGCTCTTAGTTCTCACCTCGTGCCGAGTGCCCCAGGGGAAGCCTTGAAGATCCGTCTAGCAGGGAGAGAGCAGGGGAAAGTGGGGATTGAATGTTGACTCTGAAACCCCGGCGGCTCAGAAAAACAGGTTACGTGTGGGCAAGATTATTTCTCATCGCTGCTCGTGTAGCCTGTGCCTACGTACGGCGGTGGCTGCTCGTTGATCTTGGCAGTTGAAGCGACCCGAGTCCCTCCCCGCCCCTGGGGAGGCCCGGCCGGGCGCGAGCGCAAATGTGATTTCAAGGCATTGTCTTCTGAGCAAACAGCAACCCCAAAAACGGGGCTGGGAGAACAGAAATATTCATCAAGACGTTCTGCTTCACCTGTGTGGGACACGTTGCCTTTATGGCAGCGGGGAGAAGGAAATGTATTCTCCAGGAGTCCTTAGCCAAAGCATGGGGGTGTAAGATGTAGTATGAAGCTGCGCTGCAGATCTATAATTACTTGCAGCAACGAGTCTGGGCAGTTCCAGCTCAATATTGCTCACTGCTGTTCCTTTTCCCTGTTTGCAGCCACTCCCTCCTATCTCTGGGGCATGCATTTAAAAAAAGAAGTTTGGAGAACTGGAATGCACTTGTCTAATTACAACCTGTTTTCTTTCCTTCTGGCTGGGCTGGGGGTTGGGATATCAAACCTGTTTGGGGCACTGGAATCAGGTTTCTTCTCTGGGCTCTCGCTGGCGCAGGTTTGAAGGGAAGGGGAGGGGGGGGGGAAAAGCAAACGGGTGCGTTGTGGAGGTGAAAAAGCGGGTGGAAGAATTTGCCTCAATATGGCTCGTTATGGCAGGAGTCAGTCGTAGACAGGCGGCTCCGTAGGCACGGCGGTGGAAGAGGAGCCAGTGAGAGCTGGCAGGAGCGTTGGAGAGAAGCCGTTTTCCCAGAAAAGCACAAATCAGTGACTTTCAGTCAGCCCTGAGAGCTTGAGGTTTACCAGCAGCGCTTCTGCCGGTGGCGTTGGAGCACGATTGCTCAACCGTGCTCCTCACGCACCGTCGCCGAGACGTTTTCTGGTTAAACCAGAGCGAGGAGGTCAGGGGAGGGCATCCGAAAGTGGAAGTTATTTCAGTGGGCGCTGGAGGTTCACGAAACCTCAGCCGGGGCGGAGAGCGGAGAAGATTCATCCCCAGCAGTGGCGAGGTTTTGAGGTGGGCAGAGGAGGCTGGAGGAAGGGAGCAGATGGGAAAGGCACCTCCCATCTAATCGTCTGCTGCGTGGTTGATAGCGCGTGGTATTTTTGTGTTACTCTTCCAAACGCCTGCGGGCGCAGCCCTCTTTACCTGTGATTTAACTCCCTCGGCGACTGCGCTCTTAACTCTCCCCCGTGCTCTTTCTCTTCCCCCCTCCCTGTCGCAGGTGTCGTGCCGCAGAGCGCTCCTCCCGTCCCCACCGCTTCGTCCCGCTTCCACTTCCCGCCGCTGGACAGCCACTCTCCCACCGAAGATGCCCAGCCCAGTCGATTCTCCGCTGGCTCCCTGGTCCCATCCAACCCCGAAGCGCTGGGGGACGGCGGCGAGAGGAAGCCGGACATGCCGGAGCTGGAGGACGGCTCCTCGGATTGGCGCCGTGGCGTGGATCTCATGGCCTCGCGCAACGCCGTGGGCGCCGGCGGCGTCAACCACCAGAAGCGCAAGCCCGACATCATGCTCCCTCTCTTCACCAGGCCCGGGATCTACCCGGATCCTCACAGCCCCTTTGCCGTGTCCCCTCTGCCGGGGCGCGGCGGGGTCCTCAACGTCCCGATCTCTCCTGCGTTGTCCCTGACTCCCACCCTTTTCTCCTACAGCCCCTCTCCGGGCCTCAGTCCCTTCACAGGTAGCAGCTGCTTCTCTTTCAACCCCGAGGAAATGAAACACTACCTGCATTCGCAAGCCTGCTCCGTCTTCAACTACCACCTGAGTCCGCGGACTTTCCCCCGCTATCCGCTCATGGTGCCGCCACTACAGTGCCAAATGCCCCTCGAGGAGCAGCCCCAGTTCCCCATCAAGCTACAGCCTCCCCCCGTGGGCCGCAAAAACAGAGAGAGACTGGAAAGCGCTGAGGAGCCGGCGGCCCCCCAGCTCGCTACTCCTCCTCCCAGGGTCAAGGTCGAGCCCGCGATGGACAAGGAGGCAGAGGCCGAAGAGCCACCGGCGAAAGGAAAAGATAAAAGTGAGCGAGAGGAAGGCTCCGGCCTGGAAGAGGAGAGAGGGCCTGTGTTTGCCAGGCCAGCTGCCCCGTCGTGGCACCCAGCCCCACCGGCCCCTGCCCAGGCCGGCTTCTCGGCCGAAGAATCCCCGGAGCAAGGGGAGAGCAGCGGGGAAAAGTCATCCCGAGAGTCCGCCGGAGAACCGGGGGCTCAGGAGAAGAGAGAGGATGCCCTGATGCCTCCCAAGCTGCGTCTCAAGCGCCGCTGGAACGGTGACCGACAGGCCGACGTCCCCGAGGAGCGCCAGAACGGCCGAGTCCACTGGAACGGGGCGCTGGGCAGCCCACACCTCGCCGCGGCTCCCAAGGCCGTGGCGGCCGCCGCTGCCTCCGACACCTAAACCCGGGGCAGCCTCGCGGGTCCGGCTGCGCTGAAAACATCTGTGTATTTATGTAGCAAGGTTGCAGAGCGTGGGGGGCGGGCGGGGGGCTGGGGCTAGCCTGGTTTGGTAATTCTAGAAACTAGGGGGTTTGTGTTCTTTGTTTTCATTGTTGAATTGCAGGTGAGACGCGGTTGTCTTGCTCCGATGAGGAGAGGCGAGGGAAGCCGCCCGCCCTTGCGCGCGAGCTTCAGACCTTGCACGGACTCCGGCGGGGTTGAGGCCTCCACCGGGACGGAGGAACTCCAGACACGGTCTATTTTATATGCGCTCTAGTATTTATAGAAGCAGGAATCTCTGAATTCATCTAGTTCCCTTTTTTTTTTTTTTTTTTTTTATATATATATATATATATATATGGAGCCTGGTGCGATGGTGGGGAGAGGATTTCCTGCCCGTTGGAGACGTGCCGTGCGTCAGCCTCGGAAACCGTCTGTATTTTGAGGGAGGGGACGGGGCGAGGGAATATTGCACCGTCTGCGGAGCGGGGGAAAGTCACAGAAAGACACAACTCGGAAAGTCACCGGCGCGCCAGCAAGGTGGGACGCTGCTGGAGAGAGAGGGAGCCGCGTTCCCGGCGAGCGGATCTCGGTAGCGCTTCGGGATTCCTTAGTCGTCCTTTTTCGCCTTTCTGAAATACTGCAGAAGCCATGAGCAAAATATTATGAAAAAAAAAAAAAAAATCTTTCAGGGAAGGGAGTGGGGTGGGAAAAAAAAATAACCTAATGCCTTTAATAGACGCATTAAAATGTACCCTAGGTTTTTTTTTTTTTTTTCCCCCCCTAATTGTATGGGTGGAGTTGGGAGTGATTGGAAGATTAACACTGAAACGATTGTGGTGAGTTCATAGAGAAGGAATGACAGGAGCTTTGTTAAATCTTATTTCCTTTGTTCGGTTCCCCTATCACTTTGACTCATGCCTTAACTACGTGTACACTTTATGCGAGCAGGGTCTGTTGACAGAAGCCGCCCGGGCGAGCGCCGGATGCGTCGGGGCCGCGGTTGGGTTTGGCGGAGGTTTGGGATTTGGCCGCCTGACGGAGACGCGCGGTGGTTGCGGCGGCGGAGGGGCGGCCGTGCCCGTTGGCCTCCGGCTCGAGGCGCGGGGGGTTGCGGTGTAAATCTCGCTGTATTTTTTTTTTTTTTTTGCTATAAATCTGCTATTTCCCTACGCAGCTGCGTTAATCGTTAGGCTGATTAATTTAGGCTCCGGATGACACCCAGGAACGCGCGCGCTCGTCTCCCGCCGCGGCGGGACGAATCCCGAACGAACGGAGCTTGGAAACGACCCACCTCCACGGGGGTAGAGCTGCGTCCCGAGCGCGGCCGATTGTTGAGGCGGTTGTAGGCGAGAGGCGTGCGCGGGCAGATCCCTCCGGTCGAGGACTCGGGGAGCTGTTGGAGGAGGGCAGGGAGCGTGTTGGTGTGTGTTGTGTGAGCACAAAATTCTTTGCAAAACGCAGTGAGGCGGGTAAACGGGGCTGGTTGGGCCCCGCCGAATCGAGACGTCGATCCCGGGGGATGCGGGAGCTTTAATCCGCTTACCTGGGCGAGCTCGGGGGGGCGGGGGGGGGGGTGTGTCCCCCCCTTCCCCAACCCCACTGGGCTCCGGACCCCCCCCCCCGGCACCTGGAGGAAAGGGGGAGGGAGCCCCCCAATCCGGCCCCGGAGAGGGGATCAGCGAGTGAACTCAGGAATTAGAAACACGAGGCCTTTCCCATCAGCGATGCATATCGTCCCCCCCCCAGCGCCGGGGGCCGAGGTGGGGCAGGGGGGGGGAGCCGCCCTTCTCGCCCTTCCTTTAAGGCAAAAAAAAAAAAAAAAAACCCAACAAAAAAACAAAACCAACCCAACAAAACCCCAAAAGTTGAACTGTTGTTTGGCTTTAAAAGTTTGTAATCGGTTTTGGGGAGGGGAGGGGGCGCTGGGGAGGGGGAGGGAAGGGGGGGGGGGGGGGTGTTGTCTTCATAGCCATTGCACTGCAAACCGGGAGCTCCGTTCAGGGATAAAGGACTCAGGTTCTCAGGACAACGGACCAGTGAGCGGCTGCGGGTGAGGGGCTCCGCTTCGGAGGAGCGGGAAGGCGGGGGGCAGCCACCCAGCAGCCCCCCCATTCCCCCCCCCCAAACCGTCACCCGCGTCCCCGCCGGCTCAGGGGGTCACCTCGGTGCGAGGCAGGGGCTCCCCCCCCCCCACCCCCCCCCGACCAGACTTCCCATTGCCTAGCAGCAGCCTCGGAGGAGGGCGCTTATAAATACATTTTAAATAAGAAATGAGAAGAAAAATATATATATTCCGATGTGCCAAAATATTTAAACTTGTAAAGTTTAAATGGTTGAAATCTCAACGTCCACCTGTATTAATTAATCAAGAGCATGTTAATGTTTAAACCATTTTTGCTTTGTTTAGTCATAGAGAATCTGTAGGAAAGAGACTTTTAATCGGACAACCGGCACTAAACCAAGATTTTGGGGGAAATAAAAAAAAGATCAAGACGGGGCAGGGTGGATGAAGCACCCATCTCCCCGCGGCGGCCAGAACTGCAGCGAGCCCCGGGCTGGGGCCACCGTCCCCTTCCCGAGCGCAGGGGAGGATGAGGAGGAGGAGGAGGAAGAGCCCCACTCCAGAAGCATTAACCTCGGCGGCCCATCGCCTCGCCCTCGTCGCCTGCGGGAGGTTCCACCCGTTGCTCGGTTGTCCCTTGTTTTTATTTATTCCATAATTATGTTTTTAAAGTAACTTTGGTTGTTTGTTTTTTTTTTTTTTTTTTCTCTTTTTGTCTTATGGATCCTGGTGGGTTTTAAAAAAAAAAAAAAAAAAAAAAATTTTCTTCTTTCGGTTTGAAATAATCATAATCAGATTGTTTAAAAAAAGTTCGATTTTTTTTTTTTTTTCTTAGAGTGCTTTTAAGGAGAAAGTATTTACTGATAGAAAGTTGTTTTTTTTTTTTTTTTAAATTTTAAAAAAATCACTTTTCCTGAGGCATGTTCTTTGACTTTACTAGAATTGATTCAGCAGGGATTAGTGCGGATGCATACACGTGGTTAGCTTGAGCTGTCTGTCCACGGAGAGCAGGATGGAACGTGTGTGGATATGTACATAACAATGTAAAGTAGTCTTTAAATACTCCATTGTGCAGTGCCTTTAGACGTTCCACTTTCTATAAAGTCTTCAAAAAAAAAAAAAGTTTGCATATATATATTATATATATATGATGTAATGTTATAGAAATATATGTATAATATACATATTTTTTCCAGGGGTATCTGATAGCTCTGTATTTTGTTATGGAAGTTGAAAGAAAAAAAAAAAAAAAAAAAAAGTATTTTACCTCAAATTAAAAAGTTAAATAAACCTTTTAAATAAGCATTTCTGCTGTTTGCTCGCTTCTTGGCGGGTTTCGCTCGCTCTCCGCGTGCGGAGCCGCTGCAGATCGAGATGCTCGGGGCTGGATTTGGGAGAGGAGCAGCCCCGGTGTGTGTCCCCCCCGCTGCTCCCCTCGAAGCCTCCCCAGCCCCGACGGGGCTTTTCCCAAGGTCAGTCCCTGGGGAACCGCAGCTCTGCCCCGGCAAAGCCTCCGGTGACCCCCCCCCCAGTTCCCTGATCCCCGGGGGTGGCTCTGCGAGGGGACCCCCCACCCTGACCTGGGACAGACGGAGCTTTGCCCGCGGGTTTGGGGAGAGCTGAAGTGCCGCCGAGCGGGATGGGGGGGACACGGGGCTGCGACGGCCCCAGCTGCGCTCTTGTAAAGTCGGGTTTAAACTAAACCCAACTAAAACTGGCTTAAATCCCCACGCTGAGACCAGCGTGGCCGGACCCGCTGCCAACGGGGCCTTTTTTTATAGGATTTCTCCAGTGGAAAGGGGCTGGGACGGAGGGGCCGGGGCCTGGGGGACCCCGCTCGGGCTGGGAAGGCAGCTCAGGGCGGGTTTTATTTCCTTTTTATTTTATTTCTGAGCACAGAAAGGGATCTGTGTTAGGAGAGGATTAGGGGATGGAGCTCCTGGCGCTCAGCCCTGTGCTTACACCACGGGGCTCTGCTCCACGGCCGTCACCTTTCCAGGCCTTTCTTATTACCAACAGTGGTATTATTATTATTAATATTATTATTATTATTATTATTATTACTCTCTTGCAAACGGTGACAGGGCCATCCCCCCCCCAGCACCCTCTTGTTCGTGCCACACTCTTGGAGGGATGGAGCGGCCCGGTGAGAGCTTTCTGCTTCCTTCCTCGGGCACACAATTAATTTAATAAGAAGTATATTTAATTAAACACCCATTAATTCCAAGGATGCGCGCGGGGGTCCTGACAGCTGGCTAATCCTCGTGGAGGATTCCTTTTTATTTATCAGTCAGTACTTTTCAATTAGGTGTGAATTTAAGACCCTGTTTCTGCTGTTGCCGGTGGCTTTGGTGGGGTATTCCCAGGCCAATCTTGGGGGGATTTGAGACATTTTGGGGAAAAACAGGTTCTGTTTGGAAGTCTGCAAAATGCTCGTCGCAAAAAAAAATAAAATCCAGTCGCACAATGAGGCACCGAACGCGGGAGCCGGAGGAGTCGTGTCCCCCTGGCTGGGGATGCTGCTGGCCCCTGCGCAGGATCAGGCCCCTCCTGGGGAGGGAGTGGCCAGGAAAATAAGGGGGAAAAATGCACTTTTGCAGATGCTGTTCCAGCTTCTTGATTAAAGGGGAAAACAGCAAATGCTCTTCCAATTTCACGATGAAGATGAGCCCCCTTCCAGCCCCGCTGAGGATTCCTCTGGAGCGGAACGCTGTCTGCTTTCCAGGGAAAAATAAGGGATATTTGAGCCCAGACTGGAAAACCGAAGCTTAATCTTTAGAAATTTCCAGCAACATCCAAGCGGGAATTTTCCAAAGCGGCCCCAGCAGCTCGTGCCGGGAGCCGACGGCAAAGCTGACGGAGAACCGGCGCGTCGGAGCCAGGGCTGCTCCCGGCCAGGTGCTCCCCCTCCTTCCCAAACAGCGGCGCGGCCAAGAGCCAAGTTCAAAGCCTGGCGCTGGGGGAGCGATGGGGGGGCCGGGAAACCCCCCCAGTGCCGCTCCTCCTTCCATCGCTCGCTTTGTGCTCCCTCAGCCTGCGCCACGCTGGCTCCCGGCGCGGGGGTGATACTGCAGCCTCTCGGGGTGGAGGTTTTTTGAGGGGGCGCAGTGTGGGGTTTGGGGCTCCCCATCCTCAGCCCGGCCCATTTCTCTCCATCCCTCTCCCCTCCTTCACTCCCCTTTTCCCTCGTCCTCCTCGCTTGCCGGGGGGGGGGCTGGTATCGATCTGTGCCGTTCCTCCATTTCACCCGCATTGATCAGGTAATTGCTTTATCTCTTACTTGGCCACCACGTTTTTATCTCCAGCTCCCCCAGTTCCCTGGGGGGGGTCCAAAAAAAACCACACTGGGGGTCGTGTCCCTTCACCTGTTCCCCCCGGCCTCGGGCCTCGTGTCTCGCCAAGCCGATGGCATCTGCCGTGACCTCGTGGGAGCAGAGTCCGGCCTCCCCCGAGGAGCCGGTGGCCAGCTCCTGCCCCTCGGCCCGTGCCCACGGTTGCATTTCGCTCCATCCCGAAGCAAGTTTGGGGCGAGGGGACCCCCACTTTGCTGCACCGCCCTGTGTCCCCGTGGGGACGGCAGGATGGGCCCCCCCACCCCATCCATCGGCTCCCAGGGCCGATGCGCTGCCACGGTCGGTGCCAGGGGCTGCGGCTCCAACCCCACAGGGCGTCAACCGGAGCCCTGGAAAAGGAAAAACGGGTTTAAGAAACAACCCCGGGTGGTTTTCCCTTCTCCCTCGGAGCCGTAGGAGCCCCCAGTGGGATCTGGGGTGCGCCCTGTCCCAAACCCTGCGTCCCCATCGCTGTCCCCGTGCTCTCACTTACAGGCAGCAAAGATGGAATGGGGGGGACGGGGCTCTGCCCGCTGGGGCTGGGGGGGGCCTGGATGGCACCGACAGCCCAGGAGCTGCTCCCCACAACGTCCCCCCAATGCCCGAGCGTCCCCCCGATGCCGGAGCACCGCGCTACCGGGCTCACGATAGGCTGGATAACGCGGCACAGGCCGGGTGAAATCTCTCCGGGACTTTCCAAAGCCTTTTTGAGAAGGGATTCCCAGCTCGGCACAGGGCGGGGGGGCGGGGGGGGGGGGGGGGGGGGGGCGATGCTCGGGTGCAGCTGGGCGCGTGGGAGGTCACCCCCCGAGGGCAGCGAGCCCACAGACCCACCGGGGATTTCCCCACGCTCTCAAGTCCCCCCTGGTCTCTCCTTGGCCTCGGTCCTCACCACCCCCCCCCCCCTCCAATTTTATCCTGGGGGGTCTCTGCGCCTCGCGGGGACCTGGCCGGGAGCACCCCCCCGTGTTGGCGGGAGCCTGGTGCTGTTGGAACCACCCGAATTCACAGGTGCAATAAAACCCCAGAGCTCTTTCATCCAGTCCCAGCCTCCTCTTAATGGCAATTAAAACCACCTCCAGCCCCATTCCTGCCCCGGGTGCTGTTAATCCTCCCTTGGCACCCGAAAGGCACCTCTGAGAGGCAGAGCGAGCTGCTCCCGCCCGGCCGGGAGGAGGGATCCCGGGGCCCGATCCTGCCCGGCACCTCGGCTTTGCACCGCATCGGCCAAAAAGGGGCCTGGAGGCGGCCGTGGTCTGGGGGGGGCTTGTGCTGGGGTGGGGGGGGCGGGTGCTGGAGGGGGCTGGGGCAGGCGAAAACATAACAAATGGGTTTATTACTGGGAGTCCGTGGGTGCGATCGCTATCGATCGGCAGCTGCCACCCTCCATCCCGCTAATGGGACCTGAAGAGGCTTCGGGAACCGGAGCGGGGCCTGTGCCCGCACCCCGGCCTCATCCTGCTCCCGGCACGGCCCCCAGCACCCCTCGCCTGCCCCCTGTCTCCCTTCTCTCTTTTCCTTTCCTCCTCCTTTACCATTTTCTGCCAATTCCACCTTCCCTCCCCTCTCCCCAACCCCAGTTCACCACATCCTGTCACTCTTCATCTCCCCTTTCTCCCCGTCCCTCATCCTCATCTCAAATGAGCATCCCCCATCCCTCATCCTCACACGAGCCCCCTCCGCTTGTCCCCTCCCTCCTCCTTCCCTTTTCATCCCCTTTCTCCCTTTTTCTTTTATTTCCCCCCCCTCACTCCCCAAGCTCAGCCTCTTCCCTCCACCCCAAGCCCTCGGCTCGGCCGCTGATGTCCACGCCCACCCCTCAGCTCGGTTCCCCGCTCCTGACCCACCTCTTGCTTTTCCCCCCTTCCTGCCCAACTTCATTTATTATTTTAATTTATTATTATTTTAATTTGCGAGCTCTCCCAGCAGGGTGGGGGGATTAACCCGTGAGAAATGACTTATTGATCCCAGCTCGTGCTTGGCAGCTCCATCCCGGGGGGACATGGGGACGTCTCGGGGGGTTGCCCACAACGAGATGCCGGGGCTGGACCGGGAGCATCCCCCAGTGCTGCACCGGTGCAACGGGCAGGGAGAAGCTGGGCACGGGCCGCTGGGACACGGGTCCAGCACCACCACTGCTGCCTCCCCATCCCGCTCGCTCCCGGCGCGCTCCCGGCGTGCTCTAGCCCTTCAAGTCTGAACAGAGAATGAGCCGCCCGGGCCCTTCCTCCCAATTACAAGGAGGGAAAGCAAAGGAGCGGGAATTCGCCCGGCGCTTCGGTAGGCAAAGCGCTCGGTGCCCGGGGGCCCTGGCACCGTGCCGCCGCGGCTGCCGGTGTCGCAATGGGTGGGCAGCCGCGAGCCGGCTACACCCTGCGGGATTCGCAGCGAGCTCCTGGATCGGCAAGAAACGTTCACCGGCTCCACCCGGGCTCCGCGCTGCCAGGACGCGTCTGGCTGGCTCCGGCTGGGCTCGGGCCGCGGGCAGGACTGCTGCCGGCTGGGAGCGGGCAGAGCTTGGCCCCAGTGCCAGGGAGGTGCCCGCGCTGAGCGTGGCCAGGCAGCGGGGTCACGCTTGCCGCCGCAGCGTGCCCTGGGCTTGGGCGCCGGTGGGAGCCAGCTGGGGAGACGGGTGCCTGGCTGGGGTGGGGGCTGTCGGCACGGGAGAGGGATGCGGCACGGCGAGCTGGGAGATTTTCCCTCCAGCCCTGACGCCTGGGTGCTCTGGACCCGGACAGCTCCATTTTCCAGCATCCCTGCGACTCCTGAGGGGACGAGCACCCACCCGGGACCCCCCGCAGCCGTCGCTCACGCCCAACTCGCACGCCCCTCGCACACCCACCCATCACTCCCCCCCACACACACCCTGTATCGCTTTCCATCGCATTAGCCTTGCTTGATTTAACCAGCAAACAGCCCCGGGATATAATTCCCTGGCCCCGGGCAGAGCGGGGTGTGTGGGGAGGGATGCTGCTCCCCTCCATCACCACCGGCTCCCCAGGATGGTTGAACCAAGCGGGGCTTGTCCCCACGGGGGGACACGTGGCTCTGTGCCCCAGCCCCTCCTCGCCCAGCCTTCCCCTTCGCGTCCCAGCTTTTCCCCGTGGCCAAATCCCTCCCAGCTCAGCCGTGACCCTGCTGTGATAAACTGTGGGGGGTCCCATCGCCTTTCCGGCTGCCTGGCATCACCCAGGGTGGGCTGACGGCCCTTTTGGTTCTCCTGGGCTTTGTGTGTGGCTCCGGGAGGGTTTTCCAGAGGCCTCTGGGGCTGGTGAACCCCCGTTTTGGCCAAAACATTCCTGCTGGATCCCCGCTTCTCCGGCGGGGCCCCGCTGGCACTGCTGGCACAGGGCTCGGTGCCCGTTCTGGCTGTCCCCATGGGTGCCACCGGCAGCTCTCTTGCAGGGACCTGCATCCCCGTCGCTCACAGGGACCAGCCACGAGGAGGAGGAGGATGGCGACAGCCCCGCAGCCAGGGAGGGGTTAACGCCATGGCCTGCGCAGCCGCGGCCACGCTCCCGGGAGCCAGCAACGGGACTGGGGCTTCATTTTAAGTGACCCCAAATGCATCGGGCCGGGTGTGTCGGGGACGCGGAGCGCGCGGGCGGGATGGACGCCGGGTGCCGCCAGGGGGGTAGGAGATCCCCGAGAGATCTCCTTTGGGAGAGGCAGCGGGAGCCCTTCCCTCGCAGGGACCCGGGGGTCCCAGCACCCCTTGGAGCCCCTCTCGCTCCCGGTGTGGGTCAGATGTCCACCGCGATGGCACCGGAGCGGGCACGGGGCATGACTGGTGCCCCCAACACCCCGCTTGCCCCATGGCTTAAACCCGCGTGCTGGGATGTCCCTTTGCAGGTGTTTGGGGCAGGACGTGGCTCTGCTCAGCGTCACCGCAACGGCCTCGTGCTCCCGGGCAGGGTTCACTGCAGGCAGGATTCACTGCAGGCAGGGTCCGGCGCAGGCAGGGAACGGGTCTCGTTTTCCATTTTCACCATTTTCACCAAATCAAGGGTGGGGTTTCACCCTATTTGCTCAGGTTGGTGCCCCTGCGCCAGCCCCGCCTTGCCGCCGGCTCCAAAGAGGATTTAGGCGGCGAGGGAAAACCCCAAAGAGCTTTGAGGATTAGGGCTGGGCTCAGGGGATGAAGCCAACGATATCCCAGCCCAAATCCCAGCCCTGCTCCTCACGGCGGCTGTAAGAGCTCCACGGTCAGGAGCTGGATCCAGTGCCCCCCTCCTCGTCAGCCCCCAGCATGGCCAGCCCCAGGATCACTGTATGCAGCCCGGAATGACCGTATCCAGCCCCAGAATCACCGTATCCAGCCCCAGAATCACCGTATCCAGCCCCAGGATTACTCTATCCACCTAGGATGGCCGCATCCAGCCCTGGAATGGCCATACCCAGCCCCAGAACCACCGTATCCAGCCCCAGAATCACTGTATCCAGCCCTGGAATGGCCATATCCAGCCCAAGGATCAGTGATCCCCAGGATCAGTGGCCGTATCCAGCCCCAGGATGGCCATATCCAGTCCTGGAATGGCCGTATCCAGCCCCAGGATCACAGTATTCAGCCCTGGAATGGCCATATCCAGCCCAGGATGGCCGCATCCAGCCCTGGGATCACCGTACCAAGCCCAGGATCACTGTATCCAGCCCAGGATGGCCATATCCAGCCCCAGGACCACCATATCCAGTCCTAGAATGGCCATATCCAGCCCCAGGACCACCATATCCAGCCCCAGGACCACCATATCCAGTCCTAGAATGGCCATATCCAGCCCCAGGACCACCATATCCTGCCCGGAATGGCCGTATCCAGGCCCAGGACCACCATATCCAGTCCTAGAATGGCCATATCCAGCCCCAGGACCACCATATCCAGCCCGGAATGGCCGTATCCAGCCCGTGATGGATGTATTGTGTCCTGGAATGGGCTGTATCCAGCCCTGGGATACAGGAGGGGACCAAGCAGGGGACAGGGGATGTCACCGTGTGCCTGGGGACCAGCCCTGCCCCCCAGGGACCCCCCTGGGCCCCTCGCCTGGATGTTTCCAGGGCTGTGACTTTCCGATGTGACCTTCATCCCCTTTTTATCCTTCCCCCTGCCCCAGCCCGGTTTGAGTTTCTGTTTGAAACCTTTTAAATCCCACGGTCCCAGGAGACCGAAGGATGGGAACAAGCGGGGCCAGGGAGGGAAGGAAGAAACCGCCGTGAGCATCGGGGGGTGCTCCGAGCCCAGGATGGGGCTCCCCGAGGGGGGTGCAGGTCAGACCCTGTGGCACGGGGGGGGCTCCCAGCCCTGGGAAATGAGGGGGTGGCGTGTCACCGAGGGTGGCTGCGGTGATGCTCCTTCCCCATCCCTCTGCGGCAGGCCCTCTCCTCTGCCCCATAGATGAGCCTCAGGATCTGCCCCCCCCTCTCCCCAGCCCTGCTGGGGTTCCCCCCCCAGCTGTTCTGCTGTTCCCTAATCCGCTTGTTTTAATAGCATTAACTGCTTTTAAACAAACAGGCCCTTCACCTCTGCCTGCCCGGGGGGCGATGCCCCAGCAGGGCCAGGGGGGCCGCTGAAGGAGATCAGAGCAGGATTTGGGAGAGATAAAGGGGCAGGAACCCACCCATATCCCAGCCCCAAACGGTCTCCTGTACCCCCCCACTGTCCCCTTCCCGCCGTCCGGGGGGGACCCAGGTGTCCTGGCTCCCTGCCCACCCCCCAGAGCTGGGGACCAGGCACCCCCTGCCCCAATTCGGAGCCACCCCCCCATGTCTGTGGTTCCCACTCTCCCCTTAATCCATGGGGGACCCTCACCCAGAGACAGGGCACCCCAGGAAAACAACCCCCCGGGGCTCAACAGCCCCCGTGGGACTCACGGGGATCCCAGACTCCCCCTCTGCGACAGAGACTTGAAAGAGGCATCAAGGCCTTCGCTAATGAGAGATGGAGAATAAACGAGGAGGGGAAAGGAAATTAAAAGAGGAAAAAAATGGGCACGAAGCTTTTCTGCGGCCGCCCCAGCCCTCAGGGGGGGGGTTCGCAGCCTCCTGCCCTTTGGATCCGCTGTTTGTCTTCCCGCTCCAATCCAAATATCCCGAATTGCCCCATTTGTATTTACCTGGCTGGGACACGGGGCCGGGGAAGCGCCGCGGCCGCTCGGGCGACGGAGAGGCAAGGGGGGGGGAAAAGGCGCCGTCACAGTGTCCCCTCTGCTCCCATCTCTGTTTTTTTCCTGCTTTTTCTCCTGAATCTGGAATCACGCTCAGATCAAACGAGGGGGCACCCACCTCCGGGCACCTGCAGCCAAAGGGGCACAAACCAGTCGGGGTTTTTGGGCAGCGGCTCCTTCGCCACTGCCAAGCAGGGACCCCCAAACCTCCCCCCACACCCCAACCCTCCGCTCCCCCCTCTCCTTCCCAGCCGTTTCTCGCTCCCTCTCACCCTTTTGGGGTCTCAGCAGATTTATAAGCATAAATTAACCCATCCCCCCCCCTCTATAGACCCAGAGGATGCTCCCTAAGACCCTCAGAGGGTTTCTCCTGCCCAGCAGCTCCCACCTGGGAAGACCCCCCCGGCGGGGCTGCAGGTGAGTGGGGCAGGACCCCCACCCCGGGGCCCTGTGGGAAGTGGGTCAGGGCTGGTGGTTTTGGGGTTTTTTGGCGATGCTGAACCCCCTGAAAATGAGGACACAACCGTCCCCGTGAGTTGTGGTGGTGTGGCCTGTCCTGGCCACAGCGGGGAGGTCACGGGCAGCATCTTCCCCCCGGTGCTGGGTGCACCCCCCCGGGTGCTGGGTGCTACCCCTGGGTGCTGGGTGCACCCCCCCAGGTGCTGGGTTCTTCCTGGGTGCTGCCTGGCTCCTCCTGGGCATCAGGTGAGCGCCCAGTGAGCAGGACAAAGCCTCGGGGAGGGAAGGGGTGACCCTCAGCCCCCCACATCCCTCCCTGCCTGCACCCAAGGCCGGTCCCTCTCTGCAGAACCACAGCCACTCCGGGATGGGGCACAGATCCCATCACCATCCTCCCCAGAGCTAAAAACCAGCTGCCTTGGGGACAAGCAGGGATCTTGGGGTGATGTTGCCCGGTCCCCCAAGAGCCCTAAGTGTGCCCCGCTCACTCTGCAGGGCTGTTCTTCCCTGACGGGGCGTACAAAGCTGAGTCTGGGCCCGGCTGCCGGCAGATCCAGTTATGGCATTTCATCCTGGAGCTGCTGCAGCAGGAGGAATCCCAGAATCCCAGAATCAAGGAATCATCTGGGTTGGAAAAGCCCCTGAAGCTCCTCCAGCCCCACCATGAACCTCACCCTGACCGTTCCCAACTCCACCAGATCCCTCAGCGCTGGGTCAACCCGACTCTTCAACCCCTCCAGGGATGGGGACTCCCCCCCTGCCCTGGGCAGCCCATTCCAACACCCAACAACCCCTTCTGCAAAGAAATCCTTCCTAAGAGCCAGTCTGACCCTGCCCTGGCACAGCTTGAGGCCATTCCCTCTTGTCCCGGCGCTGGTTCCTTGGCTCAAGAGACTCCTCCCCCCTCTCTGCACCCTCCTTTCAGGGAGTTGCAGAGGGCCAGGAGGTCTCCCCTCAGCCTCCTCTTCTCCACACTAAACCCCCCCAGGTCCCTCAGCCGCTCCCCATCAGACCTGTGCTCCAGACCCTGCACCAGCTCCGTTGCCCTTCTCTGGACACGCTCGAGTCATTCAATGGCCTTTTTGGAGTGAGGGGCCCAAAACTGAACCCACTCATCGAGGGGCGGCCTCCCCAGTGCCGAGCCCAGGGGTCACATCCCTTCCCTGTCCCTGCTGGCCACGCCAGTGGTGGTACAAGAGGAGTTCCACCATGTCACCACCTGGCAGCAGCAGGGCGAGAACAGGGAGGCCCCCGGGGAGGTGGCCCGGCTGTGGGGTCAAAGGAAACGCAAACCCCAGATGAACCACGACAAGCTGAGCTGGGCACTCAGGTGCCGCAGGGGATGGGGGGTGCGGGGGGGGGCAGAGCCGTCACCATCCCAGGGGACCCCATGGGGTGGCATCTGCCATCTCAGGGGGACCCCTTGGTTCCTCTGTTAACAGCCCCCACCCTCGCCCCGGTACTACCACAAGCACAAGATCAAGGGCAAACGCTTCACCTACAAGTTGAACTTCAGCAAACTCCTCTTCCTCAGCTGCCCGGCCCACCCCCCCGCCGTGTCCCCCAACATGCCGAGCCAGCCCGGGGGTCCTGGGGACCCAGCCCAGCCGGGGACACCCGTGGGGACAGGCTGCCCTTCCCCAGCACTGCCACCTCCCCTTTGGTCCCCCCAGTTGGTGCCGAGCCAGCGGGTGCTGCACCGGGGTCCCCGGCACCCCGACATGCTGGAGAGGAGGGCGGCCACCACTGGGACCAGTAAGCGTGGGGCCAGCGGGACTGGTGGGCACGGCCAGTGCCAGCACCCAGGGGATGCGTCAGGGCCAGGCAGGGCAGGGGGCTGCAGGGTGGGTGCCAGGGCTTTTGTGGGTGCTGGGGGCCCTCGGTGCAGGCAGGAGGGCCCTGCCTGCAGCCCCAATGCAGGCAGGCAGGGACGCGGCCGTTGCCGGTCCCACAGCAGCACCCAGTGGCTGTGGCTGGGAGAGAGGACGGGGCACCCACCCGGAGGGTGCTGAGCCCAGGGAGAAGGGACCTGTGGGAGCACCCCGGGGTGCTGCCTGCACCCCCGGCTCGGCCGTGCCGTGCGGTGCCGCCGCCGGCCACGCTCACGGCGCTCCCCGTCTCTTGCTGCCCGCAGGCCTCGGCTCCGCGTCCCCCCCAGACCTGGGGGGCTCCTGCTGCCGGCTGGGGGTCCCGGGGGAGCTCCCCTGCCTGGCTGCCTCCCCCCCGCCGCTGCCAGCCCTTGGCCCCCCGGCACCTGCCTGGGTGCCACCTCCGGCCCCCCCCCCTCAGCTGCCCCCCTTGAGCCAGGGGTCCCTGCATCGGGGCTCCTGCACCCCGGCTTCCCCCCCAGAGCCTTCCCCGGGCTCCTGCTCGTGGTCGGGGGGCTGGTGCTGGAGCCCCCCCCCATCCCAGCCGGGGGAGGAAGGCAAGGAGGAGGAAGAGGAGGAGGAGGAGGAGGAAGGCCGCTGTGCAGAGCTGCCCCGGGGTGAAGCTGGAGCTCAAGGGCAGGGGGACGGGCAAAGGTGGGGTGCTGCCGGCCCGCAGCTTCGCACCCCCCAGCCCCCCGGCCGCTCCCTCCAGCCACCCTAGGGTGGGCTCTGCATTGGGGGGGTGGGCAGCCACGATACCCCCTTGTCCCGCCATCTCAACCCCGCAGCCCCCGAGGTCTGGCTGAGCCCCCCGCGGGGTTTGGGGTGCCCCCGTGGCCCCCAGCCTCAGCCCTTCACACACACACACACCCCCCCCGCCATCGTGTCGCTGCCTGCACGCAGCTGCCGGTCTCACCCTGCCTGCACAAAGGGCAGGAACCAGCCCCCCCCCCCCCCCAAAATAAACCAGTTTGCAGAGAGGGGTCTGGCTGTTCTCGCCCTGGGTGGCACCCCAAATCGGGTGGCACCCCAAAGCCACCGTCACCGCAGAGGGGAGGCCGCCTCCGTGACCCCAACCCACACCCCCCCGGGGGCGTGCAAAGGGGATTTTGCGGGGGGCTGCAGGCGGGACGGGGGATCCCCAAAAAGCTGATTTGGTCCCGGGGGGCAGCGGGAGGCTGGGAGCTGGTTTGGGGTTCAGGATTTGGGGTGCAGGGGGATGAGCCAGGCTGTCGCCCCTCGGTCCCAGGGATTCCCGGAAAACGGCTCATTTTCATTTTCACTTTTCCGTGTTTTCCACGCTGGGAAATCTGCAGGGGCAGGAAGGGGGGGAAAGCGCCTCGCTCTCCTTTTTGGGGACCCCCTCTGCCCTCCCCTCACAGCACGGTGCACCCGTGGGGTGCTGAGGGTTTGGGGGGCTCTTCGTGGGGCACCCCTTGGTGGGGTGTTGGGGGGTGAGTCCCCATGTCACCTCCAAAGCCTTGTGTCCCCCAAATCCCTGCTGCGGCTCAGGGCCCCCCCATGCCTGGGGTGCGGGTGGGACCCCTATAACCGGGCTGGGTTTGTGGGTCCCCCCCCGCTGGGCTGTGACAGGGGGTCCCAGCAGACCCCGGCCACGTGCTGGTCCCCAATGCCAGGCTGTGGGGGGGGTCCCCCCATAGCCGGGCTGTGTCTATGGGACCCCAATACCTGTGTCTATAGGTCATCCCATATGTGGGTCCCCCCCATACCCAGGCTGTGTCTGTGGGTCCCCAAGTCTGTGGGTCCCTCCACACCTGGGTGTCCCCATGGGTCCCCCCACACCCATGCTGTCCTCATGGTCCCCCACAACTGGGTCCCGCCATGGGTCCTCCATACCCAGGTGACCCTGTGGGGGTCCCCCACATCCCTGATGTCCCCGTGGGTCCCCCACACCCGGGTCTCCCCATGGGTCCCCCCACACCCACACTGTCCCTGTGGGCGCTCCGCACTTAGGTATCCCCATATCCAGAGGTCCCTGTGGGTCCCCCCGAACCACGCTGTCCCCATGGGTCCCCCCCACCCGGCTCTCCCCATAGGTCCCCCGACACCCACGCTGTCCTCATGGTCCCCCACAACTGGGTCCCGCTGTGGGTCCCCCATACCCAGGTGACCCTGTGGGGGTCCCCCACATCCCTCATGTCCCCATGGGTCCCCCCTACCCGGGTCTCCCCGTGGGTCCCCCCACACCCACACTGTCCCTATGGGCGCCCCACACTCAGGTATCCCCCATATCCAGAGGTCCCTGTGGGCCCCCCCATGGGTCCTGTCCCCCGCTGTCCCCATGGGTCCCCTATACCCAACTCTCCTTATGGGTGCCCCCCCCCCCCCCCAGCTCTCCCCGTGGGTCCCCCCACACCCACACTGTCCTCATGGTCCCCACAACTGGGTCCCGCCGTGGGTCCCCCATACCCAGGTGACCCTGCGGGTGTCCCCCCCACCCCACGCTGTCCCCACGGGTCCCCCCTACCCGGCTCTCCCCGTGTGTCCCCCCCCATCCACGCTACCCCCCCCCCCCACCTCCGCCGGGTGTCCCCAGGGGTCGTGTCTGCGCCCCCCCTCCCCCGCACGGCCCCCGCCGGCGCTGCCCCCTCGGCGGCGGCGGCGGGGGCCGGGCGAGCCCGGGGATTGGGAGCGGGCGTAGGCCTCTCCCTCGGCCCGGCCCCCAGCGCTCGCCGGGCGGGTCGTGAAGGGGAGCGGGGCGGGGGGGGCCGCGCCGCCGCCGCCGCCGCCGCGCCGAGATCAACGCCGGAGCGGGGGGTCGGGCCCCGCCGCCGCCGAGGCCGCCGAGGCCGCCGCCGGGTTCCCGGGGATGGTGGCGGCCGGAGCGGGGCGGCGGCTCCCCGCGCCCTGACCGCCGAGGGGCCGCGGGCGAGGCACCATGAGCGTGCGGCCTCCGCAGGCCCTCGACAGGTAGGTGGGGGGCCGGGGGGGGGCCCGCAGCTCCCCGCGGCCTCGGGGCGGTTGTCAGCCGGGGGAGCGGCGCCGGGGCGGCGGGGAGACCCCCCCCCGCTGCGGCCGGGGGGTCCTCTCTGAAAAAGCAGCGTTTTGGGGTGAAACTCTGAGGTTTGGGGGGGCGTGGGTAGGGCAGGCCGCGGGCCCTCCCGCTCTGGAGGACGAAGGGAGGGAGGGAGGAGGGGGGGGTCACTGCCCCTCACTGCCCCCCCCGCCTGTCCCTCCATCTCCCCGGGGTGCTGCGTCCCGCCGCGATGCTCAGATCAGGCTTATGTGTGTGGGGGGGGTGTTGTGTGTGTGTGTGTGCGTGTGTGCGTGTCCCCTCAAAAAAAAAAAAAACACAAAAAACCACCCCAAAACCAACCCACGTCTGACCGGTGGGAAAATGTGGCCGAAATTAGAAATGGGGAAACACCCAGTTTTGCTCCTGCGCCGTTAAATATCTTCCCCTGGGTGCAGCAGGAGCGTTTTGCCCCAAATAGCCTCAGTTTTAACCTGAATTTCTTCAGGTGGGTTTATGGGGTGGGGGGCACGCCCCTGGGGTGAATGGGGCACCTCACTGCCCTCTCACCCTCCTCAGAGCTCAGTTCTTCGCAGGCAATTAAGCTAATTAACCCCCAGCGGGATGCGTTTGCCTTCTGCCCTGGGAATGGGGGGCAAGCGGCCGGTGAGGGTCCCACTCGTGTCCGTCCCCCCCCCCCCATCTCCGGACAGCGTGGGCCCAGGTGGGCAGCGCCGCCGGCATCTCCCCCGCTCTGCGCGCGGGAAGATGGAGGTCGGTGTGTGTTTGGGAGCTGGAAACGGGCACCTCGCTCCTCACAGCCAGCTCAGACCCTTCGCTGCATCCGTGGGAATAAGCCTCATAAAAAAAAAACATTTGCTTTTGGGGTGACTTGAGGGATGGAGGTGGGTTGTGGCTGCCCCGTCTCGGGGCGAGGAGCTTCCCCGTGTCCCTGGCTGCGACCCCCCCGTGCAGCCGTAGGGATGCGACAGCGTCTGTTCCGACGTGGATCTCGCCCCTTTGTGCCGCCGAGGGTGACTTTCTGCCGAAAACGAGGTTTTCTTCCCGCTCCTCGTGCTCCAGAAGAAGCCGATTCAGGGCGTTGGGGGTGGTTGCGAGGCCGCGTCCGCTGGTCCCTGGCTGATGGCGTTGAAGATGCTCAACGTGAGGTGCCGGCGCATCGGCACCCGCTGCTGCGCCCAGAGGCGGTTTGGTGCGTCCGTTGGTTGGACGGGCGACGTGTTTCCACCTCCTTCACCAACGAGCCCTTCGCGCGGCGTCCTCCCGCTTTGGGGGGAAGATCGGGTGTGCGAGGCAGGGGCTGGCGTGGAGCACAAAACCGCCCCGCCACGCTTTCCCGCTGGGTAACTCTTGATTAGCTGGAGAACTCGGCCACGAGGCCGGCGACAAGGCTCTGCCTCTTCGCAGCCAGCCCCGCCGGCGTAGAAATTAAGGAGCTGCTGAATTTCACACCCATCCTGGGTGGGGAAGCGGCAGGATCGGGTCCTGGCGGCGTGTCGGCGCCGCGTGAGCCTCGCTGCCCGACTTCCCCGCCTCGGGGAGCTGCGGGGCGTCATTACCAGGCTTAAGGCTTCTCTCTGCTCTTTAAATAGCCGCGGTCTCCTCCGCTCATTAAGGTCAGGCGCCTGAAGTGCCCTGGCTGAGCTGGGAGTTGCTCGTCGCTGGGTGGCACGGCTCTTCGGCAACAAAAATCACTTGGAAATAGGTTCATGTGAGGAGTTTTCCCCCCAAAACACCTCAGCAGCCCCCACCCTCCCACCCACCACAGTGGCTTTGAGGTGGGCGCAGGGCTTCTGCCCTCTGATCCCCGCAGCCCATCGATGCGCAGGCAGCCCCCTGGGGGCTCCCAGGAGAGGCAGACCAGTGCAAACCAGTATAGATCTCCTTCCCCCAGTGTTAGGAGATGCAGAAGGAGCCGTGCATCACCGGCGAGCGCCGTCCAGCTGCGGGGACGTGGGTTTAGTCGCCGCTGTCTTAACGTCTTGTATTGCCACGGTTTTAATTGTAGAAGGAGCCCACTGGAGGAAAGCGGTTCGAGAGCTGCGCTGGTGGAAAGAGGCACAATCCTCCCCGCTGTGGGGTGTGCGGCTTTTATTTAGGAGGAAGGTCGGGGAGAAAACATCCCTTCGGGGTAGGTTATTCCGTATCTCGCTCGCTGCTCCAGATCTCGCACCCCAAAAGCGCCGTCAGTGCCGGACAAACCAGCTCTGCCAGTCTGCGTTTTCCAGTGGCACCGTTAATGATTACACTGCCCGCCACGGGGAGAGCTTGGGAGGGATTTGGGGTGGCTCACGGTCTTGCTGCGCGCTCCGGCAGCGTTCCCGGGGAAATCTGGGCCCCGCAGCGGCGCGTGAACCGCGTCGTCCTCGGTGGGGAATTCGCATCCCGGCTCCGCTTTGCCGTCGGACGCCCCCCCCCCCGCGCTCCCATGCCGTGGGTTTTCTTGCAGGCGGGGAGGGAAAGGATGGCACACAGCTTTTAAAAGAAAATTTTGTGGTCGGAAAGGGCTTTCGGTGTGCGGGGTTGCTGCTGATCCGGCCTAACTTAGCTGGTAGCGGTCGTGATGATACTTAACGTTGATGTAGCAGAGCTGTGCAAAGTGCTTTGCAGACATTATCTAATTAAGGCGTAAATACTTGCTCGCCCCTTCCTCACCTCTCGCAGCCCCTCCGTGCTCTTCCCCAGCTCTCGCTGGTCTCTGCCGGGCACAGCGCTCCAGTCTCCGTCTCTTTTCGGGTCTAATCCTGCTCGGGAGCTCCCACAGCCGCCTCGGGGAGCGGAACCGGGGTTGTTTTGGGTCTCCCTTCCCCGGCTGCACCCTCTCAGAGCTGCCGGGGGCTGTTTGGGGAGAGAGTGGTGCCGGAGGACCCCGGCCCAGCGAGCCGGGCAGGCAGCGCGACTGCGAAACCCGACTGATTTTGCGTAACCGACTGGCTGCCCGAAATCACAGCTGTCCCCGCGCTCAGCCTCCGTTCCTCCCCGTGGGGAATTGGCATTGCAAAAATTTGCAGCACACAGACAATTAGAAATGTGGGGAATGGAGTCTGCTGCGCCATTAAACAACCAGGGCTGCTGTGCTCGTCGCGTTAATTTTTTCTTTTTTTTTTTCTCCCCCCCCATTTAATTAAAAGTCTTAATTTAAACAAAGCTTTTGCAGAATCCCCTGTCTGCTGCAACAAAGTTGCTGGAGGAATCCGGGGATTTAAATTCAGTTTGCTGTGGCGCGTACACGGGACTTTGCATCTGATTTGCAAAATGAAATTTGCTACCAGCCGCCTCCTGAGGGCTGAGGCTTTGCTTTGCTTTTCTCCCTTGGAAAAAAAAATGATAAATAAATAGCAGAGAGAGAGAGAGAGAGAAGGAAAAAGCTTTGCTGCATAAACCCCAGATGGATCCGGGATGACTCCAGCCTCGTGGATTCGCGGGCAGCAGCTGCGGGGTGGCTTGGCAGTCGCCCGTAGCCTGCGTGCCGCGGGGACGCGCCGGCTCTCGGCCGGCTGCCGCCTCGCCGCCGGTGTTGCCGAAGCCCCGGCACTGGCAGCACGCTGGCGGGCCCGGCTCTGCTGCCGGGAAGAAGGAGCTGCCTCGCAAACACCCCAGGGTCGGCACGGCGGGGACGGAGGCAGCGGGATCGCGAGCCAACCCCGGCCAGGAGTCCCCGGAGAGCCGCTCTCGCCCCGCGCTTCATCGAGCTCTGACGTCTTCGCCGGCTGGGAGGTGGAAACCTGTTGTGGGAAAAGATGAGAAGAAAACCAGATCTCCTCGGGGACGGGGGGTGTCATCGCAAGCTGCGTCTGCAGGCGGCCAAAAATGTCGAGAAATGATTATATTTTTTGTTTCCCCCCTTCTTTCCTTCATTTGCTCACAACACCCTAGCGAGGTTTAAATCTGCCTCGCCGTGCAAACTGAGACGCAGACGCATAATTACAAGCTTCCCCGATGCGTCACCGTGCGGCAGCCGATGGGTCGGCCACGGAGCAGGAGCAGCGGGCGGCGTTGAGCCTCAACCTCTCCATCCCCAGCGAGGCAGCGAGCGTTCCGCGGGGGGGACGCACACCCCGCTCCCGGAGGCTGCGGCGGGGATGGGGTGGGGGGGATGCGGAGGGACGTCCCCAACGCGCCGCGAGGCTGGAGCCGCTCCAGCGAGAGGAGCGTCGGGGCTGGACGCAGCCCGGCCAACGCGTTTTCCCTCTGCTGTGCGGCGGGGAGGGGGAAGGGGAGGAAGCTGAATCATTTTTATGTTGGGTTTTTGGGTTGGTTTTTGGTTTGTTTTTTTTTTTTTGGAGCTGAAATTCCTTCCTTCCTTCCTGTCCCCAGAATACCAGTATGTGAAACCGTCAGCGGGGCTGTGGCCCGGGGGAGCGGCCGGCAGCGGGGTTTGGCACGGGAGATGCCGGGTAATCCTGGTGCTACCAGCAGCGCAGACCGTAGCGTCAGGCTGCGGTGGAAGCAGTGACTCAATGGCAAGAGGAATCCCACCAAGACACTGATTTTCCCTTTTCAAGTTGTGGCTTTTGCTTGTTTTTTGTTGTTTTGTTTTTTTTTTTTTTTTCTTTTTTCCATACACATTTCTATTTTTTCACAACTTTTCCTGCTGATGGGCCGACGCTGGCCCCGCCTGCCGCCCCGCTCGCTTCAAAAGGCAGCAGGTTTCCAGGCGTGACAGCGCGGGCTCCAACTATTCGCAAAACATTTTCTCTTCCCCGGAGCTGGGATCCACCGTTTGGAGACCTGGGAGGGAAAAAAAAATAAAGCTCCCAGTCTCAGAGAGAGCGTTTTGCAAAGCTCCGGCTGGAGACTGACCCGCTTTGAGGATTTGATCCTATTTCTCCCTTAATCTTTTAATTGTGGCGTTTGCTCTGCGTGGGCTCCCGAGGTGGCAGCGCCTGTGCTGTGCTTTGCTCTTGAGCGTGCGTGATGATTTTATTTTCTTCCTTGTTTTTCCTTTTTTATCTCAGCTGTGCCTCTCGCCGGGATGCCCGGCATGTCCTGCCTTCTCCCATCCTGCCCCCATTGCAGGCAGGCGACGCAGAGCGTCTTGCTCCTCTTGTCGTGTGTTCGTGAAAAGCAAAGAGCTGTGATTTAACTCAAAGTAGCCAAAACCGAGGAAAATAACCTCAGAGCCAAAACCTCTGAGGGCAGCACGTAGGATGTGGCTGCAGGTGCCGGCCTGGAGACTGGCCCCAGCGCTGGGACTGGGTGAGTCAAGGGCGGTTGCGGGATTTGGGCATCGTACAAGGGCTCTGGAGTTACAACTTTTAGGAAAACCAAAGGGTCTTTCAGGGCACCAGAAGGAGCTTCCCCAGCTGGAAACAGGCGTCGGGGTCAGGTCTCCGTCAAGCTGGCAGCGTTTGGTTTAAAATGGCATGTTTTGGCTCTCTGTAAGTCAATTAGGAAGGAGCTTATGCAAAGCCGAATTAAACTACTCTTTTAGACAGCGATAAGCCAGCGCTGGCCTGGCTCCTTCGGGCGGGATGGAGACGGGCTCCTGCTGTGGGCGCGGGGCTGGCATGTCCCTGCGTGGTGCTGGTGTCGGCCTGGTGGCTCCTGGCCGGGCTGTGGGCTCAGCTGCGCGTGGTCCTGGCCTCATCAGGCACCGGGGTGCTTCCCCTAATGAAGAGGCTTAATGACTGTCCCGCTGTGCAGCAGCACCTTAAGTCCTGGCATCCGGGGTGGTGCGGAAAGAGGAGCCGATCCTTCCTTGGCCTGGATAAGCGGCGGGTCTGACCTGCCCCGAGAGCACCCTGCGCCCGGCTGCCGGGTAATCCCGCGGGGTTAATCCTGCACCTACCCTTCGCCTGCCAGCAGTGCCACTCCCCATCCTGGATTGCCTCTGAAACAGCGGGGGGACCAGTCCCACCCCTCCCCCCAGCTCCTGGGGAAGCCGTTGGGATGCTTCGGCCGTGTCCCCGCTTCCGCAGCCCCCACCAAGGCTGCGCCCAGGCTCCTTCGCGCCGAGGTCCTGGTTTATCCCCCGCTTTAGCGAGCGAGGGTTGTAATCGAGTAAATTAGAGGCTGCGGCGTAACGGTTGTGAGGTCAGGTCTGGATGAGGATTGTCCAGGCGACCTTCAGCGAGGTGTTTCCTAATATTCATCTCCCGGAGCGCAGGAAGGAGCCAGGGACTTGTTGCGCCTCAAGAACAGGCCCCAGCAGCGACGCTGTCGGGTTTACGCTGCTGCGGGCTCTGACTTTGCGTCCCCGTGGGGTGGTTTTGGGGGGGACCCTCTTGCTCGATGCCTCCCGGTTGCGCTGAGGAAGGCACAAAACCAGGAGGAGGATTTGCACCGAGAAAGGAGAATCCTGCCCCGAGCCCGGCGGGCGCTGTGAGGCCGTGCCGGGCGCAGGGGGGGTGTTTTTGGGTCCCGCCACCCTCCCCGAGGGGTGTCAGCGCGCTGTCACCCTGCCGTCAGTCACACCTCTGCCTCTTGATCTGTTTGTCTTTCCCCGCCTCCCCGCGCCGCTGTCTTCCGGGTGTCCCTTGGGCCACCTCACACCGCCACCACCCCGGCAGCCGAGCGGGCAGCAAGAGGCAGCCTCACCTGCCCAGGTAAGCGGGGTCGGCGACGGGGCTGCGTGTGCTCTCATCCTGCACCCCCACTTCATCGCAGCCTTCGGGGGCTGAGGCAGAGACCGGCTGCTTTTCCCACCGGGAACACCTTCATTTTCTCGCTCTTCCTGTTGCTTTCTGACCCCTCCGGCCCTGCCCCGACGGGGGAGAGCTGTGGCTGGTTTGGGGAGGAGGAGGAGGAGAGACAGGACAGCGGAGCTGCGCTTTCATCCCTGGGATGGCGTGAGATCGTGGAGGGACACGGGGAAGGGGAGGCAGCGCTCCGGGGCCCTTGTTTTGTGGATGGAGCTGGGTTTGGAGGCAGAATCAGGCCCCTGAGGAGGGGGAGAGGCTGGGGGCTGCTCTGGCATGCCGTTCCCTCTGGCCACAGCTCGTGGGTCTCCTGCCCACCCACCAAGCCTGCTGGCACGGTCTTGTTCACGCAGCATTCGCAGGGGTAGCGGCCCAGCCTGGACTTCTCCAGACCCCCGTTAGCTGGAGAATAAACATCGGGGCTCAAAAAAGCCACGTAGACGAGCCCCCAGCTTCCAGCACGGCAGCGAGGGGATGAGCTGTGCCCCAGAAAGCCCCATGTGCCCATCCAGCATCCAGAGCCCTGCTGGAGGACTAGCCAGGCTCAGCGAAAGGGCAGGACTGTAAAGTAACTGTCCGTTGTCTGTCTGTCTGTCCGTCTCTCACCCATCCTTCGCTGCTTCGTGTCTCTCCTTCCATCAGCCCCGCTGCAGCCTGGCAAAGACCCGCCACCGAGCTCCGTCCTGCCTGCGCTGCATGATGCATCTTGCCCTGAGCCCCGCTCCCCCCCCGCCAGCAAACGCGAGACCCTGGGGGTCCTGGCACCGAGCGGGGGCTCTTTTGGGGCTCTCCCTGGAGCCCTGTGGTGCCGAAGGGAGAGGAGCCTGTTCCCGGGGCGGTTTGGGGACAGGCAGCTGGAGGGACGGGCAGCGCTCGCCCGTGCTGGCTGCGTCACCTTCCAGCTCCGTGCCTTTGTTTTTCCCGAGCGTGGCTGGAGAATGGCTTTGTCCAGCTGTCCCCGGTCCCACTGAGGCTGGAGGGTGGCTCCGTCCAGCCATCCCCCTCCCTGAGCTCTCCTCCTCCTCCTCCTCCGCAGGTTAAGCAGCCTGTCTTCCCTGGGTGATTCGTCTTCAGAGCGGAGGTCTCCCGGGCACCACCGCCAGCCCTCCGACTCCTCCGAAACCACCGGTAAGTTTTCCTGCCTCCTCCTCTGCTTCTCTCGCACCCGAGGACTTGATTTCGCACCCTGTCCCCACCAGGAGCTTGGGGGCACGTTGCCGCCTGCCTCAGTCCTTTCAGCGCCCGCGGGGACACAGCTCCTGTGCCCCTTGGCAGCACCCAAAGTCACCCGGCTGAGGCTGCGGGGGGAGGGCAGGACCCGGCAAAGCAGCCGGGGATGATCCAGCGGCCGGGAGCTCTCCCCACCCTGCCCGTGCTCGCCGGGGCACCCTGTTTTCAGGAGAAAGGGTCCGAGCAGGGACGTCGCACGAGGGTGAGGAGGAATGAGCCGTGCCCTTGGGTCGCTGACTCCAGCGGCTCTGCACCAGGCTCTGCCCACAACCCCTGAAACCGAGAGCGGCGGGGGGGGGGGGTCCCCACAAGCCAAGCCTGCGCCCCAGGCTCGGAGCCTCACTGGTTCTCCCTCCTCTTCCTCCCCAGGTCTGGTCCAGCGCTGCGTCATCATCCAGAAGGACCAGCATGGCTTTGGCTTCACCGTCAGCGGCGACCGCGTCGTCCTGGTGCAGTCGGTGCGGCCAGGTGAGAGGGGCCGGCGCTGGCAGCAGGCGGGGTGAGGGCAGGGGGGGGCAGGAGATGCCTCGGGGCTCCCCTCACCTACCCAAAGCTTCATCCCCTGTGAGAAAACCTGGGAGAAAGGGGTTTTCCTTCCTAAGCGTTGCCAGCTCGGGGTCTTGCTACGGCATCAGCCACGATGGACAGGACACAATTGCTGGGGGGGGAAGGCAGGTGGTTTTGGGGAAAGTGTTTTGGGGAAGCTCCCCAAAACTGCTGCGTTCTCCCCGCTCCTTGTACAGCCCGGGGAGCTGCTGACGGTGGGTGGGTGGGGAATTCCCTTTTGTAGCCCTGGGTAAACACAGACTCAGCAGCTCAGTGCTCTTGGCGCTGTGCTGCCGGAGACGCTGCCGGTTTTGCTGTATAATGACTTTGCGGGGTGGCAGGGCTTGGAGCAGCAATTTAAATAGACAATGAGCTGCTTATTTTACAGCGGATGTTCCCACCTCCTCCCCCTTCCCCCCCCCCCCTCCCTCTAGCCCAAAAGCCAGGAAAAATGAGAATATAGGAAAGGGAAAATGCTGCAAGTTTCAAGGGCAGGTTAGCGCTGGAGTGCCTCTCTCCTGCAACGGGAGCTGTGTGGGGAGCCCCCCGCATCAGCCCCCTCGCCCTGGGGGGTGTCCCCAGGTGCAGGACAGCCCGGAGCCTTGTCCCCCCTCTCCCCGCTCACTTCATTTGCCAATAACGAGACCGTTAAAGCCGAAAGAATCCCAACAATCCGATGTACTTTCCACTCTCGGCGCTCGCTGCCGTGTCCCAGGCCCTTGGCTTGGAGTTGAACCTAATGGAAACATTTTCCTCTTGGTTTTGGCTTTAGGAAAAGCGAATTTTTCGTGTATCCCAACCTCAGCTTTGTTAAAGAGCAGGAGGGGGGGAGGAGGCAGAGCAGTGCTGCTCTTCCTGGGCCCCGCTCCTGCCTTTGGATCCAGGCACCTGGTGGCTCTCTAGATGTGTCGGAGCCAACCCGGGCGGTGGGGTAAGAGGTTGGGGCCCCTTCTCCCACCCTGAGACGGATGGAAAAGGCTGAGGCCTGGCTGGGTGAGCAGAGGAGGGCTTGGCTGGGTGAGCTCTGAGCTGAATGTGTGCTGGGGGTTGTGCATAAAGCCCCCAAGGTTGGTCACCGGCCTTGTCCCCCGCGGGAAATATGTGCCTGGGGGTTCCCGTGTCCCCACCCTGACAGGAATGTGCCGGGATGATCTGGGAGCGTTGGGAGCGGAGCCCCTGGCTCCATCTGTCTCCCCTCCGTCCCTCCTGACTGTGTCTCTCCTCCCTGTGTCACAGGGGGGGCGGCCATGAGAGCCGGGGTGCAGGAGGGGGATCGCATAGTCAAGGTGAGTCCCCCCGGCTGTCGCCTCCGCCGCTTCTCTGCGTGTGGGGCCGTGCACCCCGCCCCCCCCCCGCCAGCTTCTCTGACCCCCTCTCTCCTCTCCCAGGTGAACGGCACGATGGTGACCAACAGCTCTCACCTCGAAGTGGTGAAGTTAATCAAGTGTGAGTACGGCCGGGGAGCTGCGGTGGCTCCTTCTGGCCCCGGGTGGCCGGCAGCCCCGGTGCCCACTGGCCGGCCGCTCTGCCCGGGCTGCTGGGGGTGAAGAGGGGAGAGGAGCACATTTCCATCGGGCTATTGGGGAGATTGGTGGCAGCCAGCCCCCACCTCTTGCACCCCCAGGGTGACGCTTTGCCCCGTGGCAGGGTCCTAAAAAGACAAATCAGCGTTTACAGCTTTGGTCATGAGCCTTGCAGCACAGAGAGAGGCACCTCAGCCCGGGAGGCCACAGCATCCCACCCAAGGGCAGGTCTTGATTCTTGGGGGGAAAGGTGGGAAAATTTGTCTCGATCCTTCCAGTGAGTGTTTGCAGGGTGGGCCAGGGGAGCACCCGCCACGGCAGAGGTGGCCTCGCTGCTGACAGGGCCAGGGACGTGCCCACCCCGCTGCCGCGATGCCCATCGGGTGGGTTAGGTCGAGAGAGTGAATAACGTGAGTCCTTCTCACCCTTTCCCACTCCCAAATTTTTCCAGCCGGTGCCTACGTCGCTCTGACCCTCCTGGGCTCTCCCCCTCCCTCGGTGGGGCTCTCTGGTTCTCAGCAAGACGTGAGCACGGCGGGGGCTCCCCGCATCACCCCCGCCTGCCCCCCGCCGCCTCCCCCGCCGCCGCTCCCCCCGCCGCAGCGCATCACCGACCCCAAGCCCTTGCAGGTAGCAAATAATGACGGGGCGCTCCCCCGCCGTGTTGTCCACGCTGCTGCCCGGCGCGGTGGGCAGGAAGAAGGCAAAACTCAACCCGTCTCTTTGCCTCCATCCGAAATTGCAGGACCCTGAAGTCCAGAAGCACGCGACGCAGATTCTCCGCAACATGCTGCGGCAGGAGGAGGCAGAGTTACAGGTATGGCAGCAGCACGGCTCTTTTTTATTGTGGAGCCGCAGGGGAGCAGCTCTCAGTGCTGCCCTTGCACAGCACACAGCGACGAGCGCACGCTTCAGCCCGTCGGCCCGCTCAGCCCCGTTTCCTCGTGGGCCAGCAGGGAGAGGGGAGGGATGTGACCCCTGGGCTCGGCACTGGGGAGGCCGCCCCTCGATGAGTGGGTTCAGTTTTGGGCCCCTCACTCCAAAAAGGCCATTGAATGACTCGAGCTTGTCCAGAGAAGGGCAACGGAGCTGGTGCAGGGTCTGGAGCACAGGTCTGATGGGGAGCGGCTGAGGGACCTGGGGGGGTTTAGTGTGGAGAAGAGGAGGCTGAGGGGAGACCTCCTGGCCCTCTGCAACTCCCTGAAAGGAGGGTGCAGAGAGGGGGGAGGAGTCTCTTGAGCCAAGGACCCAGCGGCAGGCCAAGAGGGAATGGCCTCAAGCTGCGCCAGGGCAGGGTCAGACTGGCTCTTCGGAAGGATTTCTTTGCAGAAGGGGTTGTTGGGCGTTGGAATGGGCTGCCCAGGGCAGGGGGGGAGTCCCCATCCCTGGAGGGGTTGAAGAGTCGGGTTGACCCAGCGCTGAGGGATCTGGTGGAGTTGGGAACGGTCAGGGTGAGGTTCATGGTTGCACTGGAGGAACTTCAAGGGATTTTCCAACCTTGATGGTTCTGGGATTCTGTGACGGGGTCAGGGCTGGTGTCAGTGTCCTCTCTCATCTCTCCGCTCAGCGCTTCTACGAGGCGTACAGCCGAAACCCTGCCAGCGCCGTGGAGGAACAGATCGAGGGAGCACGCCGGCGGGTCAGCCAGCTGCAGCTCAAAATCCTCCAGGAAACTGGTGGCTCCATGGTATGTGAAATTAGTGGGGTTACCTCCAGTTCAGGGTGTCTGTCATCCCTCCCAGCTCCCTCCGAGCCTGGGGAGACCCTCCCGAGGTGGCGGGGACAGCGGTGGAGACATCCCTGGTTTCCAAAAGCCGCCATGGCTGGCCCGTCCCTGGCCCTGTGTCCAGGTGTCCCCGTATGCCGGGGAACGTCCCCCCAGTCCAACACAGCTCCTCACGTTGCAGGATTCGGGGCGGCTGTGCAGCGACTCCGGCTTGGCCGGGTTCAGGGTGGTGGAAGGTGAGTTGTGCCGGTGATTCCGAACGTCCCCACGGCTCCATCTCCTGAACACACGGCTCAGTGTCTCCTCTGCTCCCAGGACGCCTCTCCCTGGACTCGCAGGACGGTGACAGTGGGTTGGAGTCTGGGCCGGAGCGATTCCCCTCCGTGAGCGAGGTGAGAGCGGGGTTACCCCCGTGGGGAGCCCACCCCAACTTCTGCTGGGTCCTGGGAGTGGGGGGGAACGCCCAGACAGACAGGTCTGTGCCTCCTTGGGGGTCGAGGACCTGCCTTTGCCATCAGTTATTTGTTTGTCATCGGAACAAACCGAATTCCTTGCAGTGTGCCCTCAGCTCTGAATTTCTTGGGCTTGTAATGCTTAGTTTGTCGTAACCGCCCCCCAAATGAAGGGTACCCCGAAGTTTTTGGCTTGTGGTCCAAATCTAAAAGTTTTTCTGAGGGCACTGGAGGGTTTTTGTGATTTCCAAGTTCCCTGGGCCCGTCTCCCTTTATGGTCTCTGACCTGGAAACTGCTCTCGAGGCGGCCCCGGGTGCCGGTGCCGGGTGGGCGAGCGGCAGCGCACGGCGTGGAGCCTGGCCACCGCCGCCTGCCCCTGAGGCCTGCGCTGCCGTCCCGAGCAGAGCTCCCTGAACCGCAACTCCGTCCTCTCCGACCACGGCCTGGACAGCCCGCGCACCTCCCCGGTCATCAGCGCCCGCCTCTTCCAGCACCATCGCCGCCAAGGCTCCGACACCCCCTTCCCCCCCGCTGCCGAGCAGGTGGGCTGGGGCCGGCTGGGGGGTCCCGCTGCACCCCCCGGGCATTGGGTGGGTGCTGGGCCCCGTCAGAGGTGGTCTGAGCCTCCCTCAGGAGCTGGCGGGGTGGGAAAAGGTGTGTCCCCCCAACCCAGAGCCGAGCGCCTGGCTCCGAACTGTCCCCTCTCCCTGGCAGGGGTTGGACCGGACAGGACGACCCCTCATCATTGGGCCGGAGGAGGATTATGACCCGGGTTATTTCAATAATGAGGTAACGGCGTCCAAAATATTCTTGGCTTTTGTCCCTCCTGAGGGGACAGGGCTGTCCCCCTCCCACCCATGGTCATGGCATTTAGAAAAATCCTGGGGACATCCAGGGACAGGCTGGTCTGTGGTGAGGAAAGGGCTGTGGGAGCCGGGGGTTTAGCCCGGTGCTGAGCCATGGGCTGGGCCTGATCCAGAGGAGTGAATTCCTTTCCTTCCTAACTTGTACCAGCACCGGTGTGGCCAGCAGGGACAGGGAAGGGATGTGACCCCTGGGCTCGGCACTGGGGAGGCCGCCCCTCGATGAGTGGGTTCAGTTTTGGGCCCCTCACTCCAAAAAGGCCATTGAATGACTCGAGCGTGTCCAGAGAAGGGCAACGGAGCTGGTGCAGGGTCTGGAGCACAGGTCTGATGGGGAGCGGCTGAGGGACCTGGGGGGGTTTAGTGTGGAGAAGAGGAGGCTGAGGGGAGACCTCCTGGCCCTCTGCAACTCCCTGAAAGGAGGGTGCAGAGAGGGGGGAGGAGTCTCTTGAGCCAAGGACCCAGCAGCAGGCCAAGAGGGAATGGCCTCAAGCTGCGCCAGGGCAGGGTCAGACTGGCTCTTCGGAAGGATTTCTTTGCAGAAGGGGTTGTTGGGCGTTGGGATGGGCTGCCCAGGGCAGGGGGGGAGTCCCCATCCCTGGAGGGGTTGAAGAGTCGGGTTGACCCAGCGCTGAGGGATCTGGTGGAGTTGGGAACGGTCAGGGTGAGGTTCGTGGTTGTACTGGAGGAGCTTCAGGGGCTTTTCCAACCCAGATGATTCTGGGATTCTGTAACTGGCTCTTTCTTCTCTGGTCCCTTCTCTGCGCAGTGTGACTCCCTCTTCCAGGACCTGGGCAAGCTGAAATCCCGGCCGGCGCATCTGGGCGTTTTCCTGCGCTACATCTTCTCCCAGGCAGACCCCAGCCCCCTGGTAAGGGCCCCGCCACTGTCGCTGCTGGGAGGGGGACACACACGGGGCAGTGTGTTTGGCACCGTCCCCTCCTCCAGCTGAGCGCAGGGTGGTGCTGCTTTGCTGAACCCGTCCTCAAAGCTCTGCCCGAGGCTCAGGCAGCTGCCTGCACTCTGGCTGCCTGCTGCAGGCAGCTGCCAGCCGGTGGTTTCCCCAGCTGTGCGTGCACGTGAGAGGGAAACACAGCGTAGGGTTACACTTCCTCCCCTTCCTCCCAGGCGTGGCACGGTGGGGTGCTGCCCTCCCCAGACCCCAGTGATCATTTCCTGTTTCATGGCCGTCCGGGCGCCACTTTCCCGAGCCTTTTCCCCTCCCTGCTCCAAAACCTTCCTCCTCCTTCACTGCCCACCTCCGCTCTCCCCTCCTTGCAGCTCTTCTACTTATGCACGGACGTTTGCCAGCAGACGACGGCCAAGGATTCCCGGGTCTTGGGGAAGGACATCTGGAACATCTTCTTGGACAGGAACGCGGTGAGGGCAGGAGGGCAGGACAGGGGATCAGCGCTGGGCGTCGCGTCCCTCACACGGGGGTATTTTTAATGGTGTTTTTGCCGCTGACATTGCTTTTGTTGCTGCTGGTTTCTCCGCATCAGTGCAAGCGGTTGCGTAAGGCCTGTACCCACCCCTTGCACAACTGCAGCTGCCCCGCTGCCTGGAAGCTCGGCGCAGGCAGGAGAGGAGACTCCTGGCAGCGAGGACGGGGCTCCAGGCGCTCCCGTTAGTGCTCCCGGGGGCCCAGAGTCCCCCTCGGAGGGAAGCGGGGTCCCGTTGCGCTGCTCCGCAGGGGGTTGCGTGTTGGGTGCTGGGTGCTTGGTGTAGGAGATCCCCAGCTCTGGCCTCTCTGGCTGCAGAAACTGCCACTGGGCGATGGTGCAGGAGCACGGGGCACCCTCTCCACGCTGCTTTGAGTGCGGCTCTGGCGTGTGCACCGTGTCCCCAGCTCCGTCCAGCCCTGCTCGCTGCACGGGGAACGTGGACCTGTGCTGAGCTGCTCTTGTACCAGCACTAGCGTGGCCAGCAGGGACAGGGGAGGGATGTGACCCCTGGGCTCGGCACTGGGGAGGCCGCCCCTCAATGAGTGGGTTCAGTTTTGGGCCCCTCACTCCAAAAAGGCCATTGAATGACTCGAGCGTGTCCAGAGAAGGGCAACGGAGCTGGTGCAGGGTCTGGAGCACAGGTCTGATGGGGAGCGGCTGAGGGACCTGGGGGGGTTTAGTGTGGAGAAGAGGAGGCTGAGGGGAGACCTCCTGGCCCTCTGCAACTCCCTGAAAGGAGGGTGCAGAGAGGGGGGAGGAGTCTCTTGAGCCAAGGAGCCAGCGGCAGGCCAAGAGGGAATGGCCTCAAGCTGCGCCAGGGCAGGGTCAGACTGGCTCTTAGGAAGGATTTCTTTGCAGAAGGGGTTGTTGGGCGTTGGAATGGGCTGCCCAGGGCAGGGGGGGAGTCCCCATCCCTGGAGGGGTTGAAGAGTCGGGTTGAGCCAGCGCTGAGGGATCTGGTGGAGTCGGGAACGGTCAGGGTGAGGTTCATGGTGGGACTGGAGGAGCTTCAAGGGCTTTTCCAAGCGAGAGGATTCTGTGATTCTGTTCTGCCTTCCCTCCCCAGCCTCTCCGAGTGAAAGTGTCTGAGCAGCTCCTGGCTGAGATCGGTGAGTGAGGAGCTCCCAGGTCATGTGCCGTGGGCCAGGGCCCGTCCCCGCCGTCTGCACAGCCGGCGCCTTCGCCCTGACCAAGGGGCTGTTCATGAGGATGCCAAAGCAGGATCCCAAAGGACTTCTGCAGGACTCTGCCTGTTGCCCTCATAGTGAGGACGGGACGAGGTCTGGGACTGGAGCTCCTGAGCTCTTCCCCAGCTCAGTCCCAGGGGTCTTGTTGTGGGTGGGTGTCTGTGTAAAATGGGAGACAGGTTGTCCCAGCTCTGCCCCAGGGCCTGGGGCTGCCAGAAGATCCCCTGGGCCCTCCCTTGCATTCTGAGCATGGGTGGTGACACCGATTCTCCTCTCCTGTCCCCAGAGACTCGCCTGCGGAATGGGGACGATGTCCGAGCCGCCCTCTTTGAAGCTCAGGAGATGGTGATGCCTGAAATCCAGGAGCAGATCCAGGACTACAGGTAACGCAGCTGCCTGCGTGTCCTTCAGAGCTCGGCGGGCTCCTGCCTCTCTCGTGGCCCTGACCCTCATCTTCCGCAGAACAAAGCGCACGATGGGCCTGGGGAGTCTGTACGGGGAGAACGACCTCTTGGACCTGGATGGGGACCCCCAGAAGGAGCGGCAAGTGGCCGAGAAGCAGCTGGCCCAGCTGGGCGACATCCTGTGAGTGCCAGGCTGCCGCGGAGGCTCCCTGCCCTGCACGTGGGGAAGTGCCTCTCTGCCTGGATTTGGGGCGAGGAGGTGGGGAAGGGGATCGGGCACAGGCTTAGCTCTGCTCCTTGATCCTGCTTGATCCACACATTTGCCACGAGGTGGGAAGGAGAGTTTGGAGCTGGCGCGGGGTGCAGTGAGGAGCAGGGGGCACGGTGGGATGGAGGGCTCGGGGCTGAGAGCTGAGTAGAGAAGCCTGCTCCAAACAAACTCTTTTATCCCTCCCCATTTCTCTCTCCAGGTCAAAATATGAAGAGGACAGGAGGTGAGTGGCCCCGGGGCGCAGCGGGAGAGCGCCCAGATGCGACTGCCTTACAGTTGCTAGCTGAGGAGGCAAAAGGAGAGGGGTGGCAGGAGCATCCCCTTCCCATGCTGGCCTCCAGCACCCCCTCCTCGTGCCAGGCATACCCCCGTGGGCTCTCAGGCTGGCCCTGGGGAAGGGGGAGCACTTACCCTGGGGTCCTGGTGCGCTGGGTGCAGCCCCCTGCCAGCCCCAGCTCGCCCTCTTCAGCTGCTTCTTGCCTTCCCTCCCGTCTCACTTTTGCCCTGCAGCCCAACCTGGGCATCCTCTCCTGCCTGGGGAGGGAGACCCTCTCCCCGCAGAGCCCCACAGGACCTCCTGGCCTCGCCCATTGTCTCCCCTGGCCTGGGGTCAGATCTCCAGCCCCACGCTCTCCTCTCTTCCAGCTCCCCCATGGCCTTTGCCCTCAGCACGTATATGAACCACACAGGCATCCGCAGCCGGGAGCCCCGGGCGGCCGGCACCAGCGAGAAGGCCCAGTCCCTCCCGGACAGGGACAAGTGGCTGCCCTTCTTCCCCAAGACCAAGAAGGTGGGTGACTTGCTGGCAGCTGCTTCTCTGCCCCAGGACCAGTTTCTTGCTGCTGGATCTTTGGAGGCCACTCCAGAGAACCCCATCTCCCCCCCCCCATGCCTGGGAGAGCCACTTAGCGCCAGGGCAGAGCCAGATCCCGGCCCCATCCCTTCCTCGCGGCGTTCAGCCAGCGCAGAGGAGGTTGGGGACACCCTCGGGGCCTGCGTGGTGACATGTGTTTTTATCGGTGCTCCTCCCGCGTGTCCCAGCAGAGCAGCAGCACGAAGAAGGACAAGGATGCCATGGAAGACAAGAAGCGCAACCCTATCCTCAAGTACATTGGGAAGCCCAAAATCTCCTCCCAGAGCAGTGAGTATCGGGACCTTCTGGGGTGCTGTACCCCCCCTGCCTCCCCGCTGCCTGGAGGAGATCTGCAGCCCGGGGCTGTTGGGTGGCCCCTGGCACCCGTGGGGCTCCCGTTCACCCGGTAGCAGACACTTTTTGTCAGCCACGCTCCGTTCTCCTCCAGCTGCTCCTTGGAAACGTGTTGTCTCAACCGTCCATGCTCCCACGTGGCTTTGAGGGGAGTGGGAAGGGAACAGAGCTGAGCTCTTCCCCCAGATTTATCTTATATACCCGATCCTGCAGGTTTACAGGCTGCTGGCTGTGTTCTAAAAGCGCCACAGCCCCTGAGGGGGCTGAGAGCAAGTGTGTACACGTGTGTGTGTGTATGTACACGTGTGTGTACACGTGTGTGCGCATGTTCCTCTTCCTCCCCTTCTGCTTTGAGTTCTCATGCCATTAGCTCACACGTTCCCTCTTTGCCTCCTTCGTTGCCGAACTGCAGGATTGATTTGACATCTCATTTTTGTTTTTCCTTTCAGCATTTCATGTCCCTTTGTCCCCTGTTGAAGGTAAAAGGCCTTTTCTTTCGTTTGCCATTCACCTCATACGCTTAGTTTTATTTTGTCCCCCCCAAAACTACCCCAGCGTTGTTACAGCGGGTGTTGGGGTGGGCTCGGCCGGGTTCTGTGGGCTCCAGGAGGAGGGTTGGCCACGGTGGCCATTCCCACCCAGCGCTGGGGCATCCCGGGTGCCCGCTCAGCTCCTTTTCCCGGAGGAAGCTGGCGCCCGGCCGCGGGGGAAGCCCCTTGGTGAGCGGTCGCGATGCCGCCTGCGCCTTCGCCTCCGCAGCCCGAGCTGGGCGGCGCAGCCCGGTCTCACGGGGGTTGTTTCTTTGCTTTGGCCCCAGCAGTCAAACCCGGCAATGTGAGGAACATCATCCAGCACTTTGAGAACAACCAGCATTACGAGAGCCAGGAGCCCGGCACCCAGCGCCTCTCCACTGGCAGCTTCCCCGAGGACCTGCTGGAGTCAGACGGGTAGGGCAGGGGGATGCCTGGGGGGGGGGGGGTGTGTGCAGTGCCTGTTTTTGGGGCTCCCACCGCAGTTTTAGTGGGTTTCACAGAATCATTCAGGTTGGAAAAGCCCCTCGGGATCATCGAGTCCAACCCTCAGCCCGACTCTACAAAGCTCTCCCCTACCCCACATCCCCCCACAGCTCATCCAAACGGCCCTTAAACACACCCAGGGGTGGGGACTCCACCCCCTCCCTGGGCAGCCTATTCCACTCTCTGACCACTCTTTCTGGGAAACATTTTTCCCTCCTGTCCAGCCTGACCCTCCCCTGTTGCAGTTTCAAGCCGTTCCCTCTCGTTCTGTCACTAATTCCCTGGGAGCAGAGACCAGCACCAACCTCTCCACAACGTCCTTTCAGGGAGCTGCAGAGAGTGATGAGGTCTCCCCTCCCCTTCTCCTCCTCACACTGAACATCCCAGCTCCTTCGATCGCTCCTCACAGGATTTATTCTCCAGGCCCTTCCCCAGCTCGTTGCCCTCCTCTGCCCTCGCTCCAGCCCCTCGAGATCTCTCTCGGATTGAGGTGCCCAAAACTGGACACAACACTCCAGGTGTGGCCTCACCAGTGCAGAGCACAGGGGGACTGTCACCTCCCTGCATCTGCTGGCCACACTATTTCTAATCCAAGCCAGGATGCCGTGGGCTTTCTTGGCCACTGCTGGCTCACGTTCAGCTGCTTGTCAATGTTGTTTGTGTGCGTGGGGGTGTCGCTGCCTGTCCCACCAGCCTCAGCCTGTTCTCGGTGTTGTCTCCCCGCTGCAGTTCCCGCGCCGAGGTCAAGCTGGGCCGCTCGGAGAGCTTGAAAGGCCGGGAGGAGATGAAGAAATCCCGGAAAGCAGAAAACGTGCCTCGGTCCCGTAGTGATGTGGACATGGACGCCGCAGCCGAGGCCACGAGACTTCACCAGTCGGCATCATCCTCCGCTTCCAGCCTCTCCACGAGGTGGGAGACACCGTCCGAGCCCTGGGCAGGGAGGATTTGGGTTCCCCCAGGCGTGTTTGGCTTTGAAGGGGAGCTGGGATGGCCGGGGGGGGGGTCTGAAAGCTGAACCCCTTGAGCTGAGACGCTGTCTCTTGGGAAAGGTTTTGCTAAGCCTGTGGGTCAAGCCCCTCAGAGCTGGGTGGTCCCGGCCCCGCAGCGCCCAGCAGAGCCGACGTTTGCCGGGGGAAAACAGAGAGAATTGGGCTTTAATCCCCGTTTGTGCCCCAAACCCCTCTCGCAGCCGACCCACGTCTGGAGGGGCTTACAGAAACGCTGCTGGGTGCTGCCCCGTGGGGTGGAGCGATGGGAGGAGGGAGGGGCTGGGACATGAGGACACCAGGGTGACTCTCCCATCCCTCCCCAGGTCGCTGGAAAATCCCACACCCCCGTACACGCCGAAGATGGGACGCAGGTGAGTGGCCCAGCCGCCGTCTCTGCCGTCTCTACCGCGCCGCCCCGAGCCGGCCGGGTCCCTGGGGCCAGTTTTCCTTCAGAGCAGGGTCACTGTAGGGGTGTGCTGGGGCTGTGCCCCCGCTTTGGGGGTCAGAGGAGCTCCATCTGTGCCTTCCTAGCTTTGCCTTCCCCGTAAGCGAGCCTTGACAGAGCACAAGGGGAGGCAATGCCCAGGGCTGCCCCGGGAGGGAGTCCCCTGTTAGTTCTCCATCCTCCTGGGGCGAGGGGGCACCTCTGTTCCCTTGTGTCTCACGCAGGAGCTTAAAGGACCTATATAGATGTCTGCTGGGGGACCTAGTCTTTTAGCTCGAGAGTCAGAGGCTTGTACTTCTTGTGCTGAAGGCCCCGGGTTCAAGCCGAAATAGGGCCCAGGTAGATATTGGCTGTACTGGGAGCGCTGCGGGGTGGGCTGGCTGGATGCGGGTGGCTGCAGGGGACTCCCACCGCCACCTTTCACCCTCCCAGGAGCATCGAGTCGCCCAGCCTGGGTTTCGGCGTGGATCCCTTCCTGCCTCATCTCCTGGAGGACGAGCAGGGCCAGCTCTCCGACCTGGAGCCCGAGCTGGACTCCCAAAACTGGCAGCACACGGTCAGCCGGGAGCTGGTGGCCAACCTGCCGCAGAAGGAGATCGACCGGCAAGAGGTGATCAACGGTAAGGAGGAGGAAGAGGAGGAGGAGGAGCACGGCGCACCCCCGCGACACCACGGGGCCCCCCCAGCAGCACGCCCCGGCGCCGCGGGGCTCCCCCGGGCGCTTCTCCACCCCCGTGCCTTTCGCACAGAGCTCTTTGCCACCGAAGGGTCTCACCTCCGCATCCTCCGAGTCCTCGACCTCCTCTTCTACCAGCGGATGAAGAAGGAGAGTCTGCTGGCCCGGGAAGAGCTGGCGCTCCTCTTCCCCAACCTCCCTGACCTGATAGAAATCCACAGTAAGCCTCTTCCCGCTCGGATCCTGCTCTTCCCTGCACATACCCCGCTGTGCTGGGAGCAGAGGGTGGCCCACGCGGCCCGCGGTTGCCCAGGGGCTCCTGCCTGGTCACCCCCCACTCAGACCAGCCCTGCTAACACCATCGTACTGCTCCGGCCTCTCCTTTCCCTTCTCCTGGGAGCAATCCTGGGGGGTTTTTCCACACTCTGCCCATGTCCGGGACCAGCCCTCGGCGTAGCACGCTTTCAGGACACGCTTTTGGTGTCCCCCTCCTTGACACGCTGCAGCCGCCACGAAGCCCGTTCAGCTCTTGGCCCCTCCTGCCTGCACCCGTGCCGGAGCTGGCAGGGACCCTCTGGGGCAGGCAGCTCAGCGGGGGCTCGTGCGGATGAGTGGTGGGTGGCCCCCACACCCCGTTCACATCAGTCCTGTCTGTCCCTCACATCCTCATTCAGATTCTCTCTCCGAATCCATGAAGAAGCTCCGGGAAGAAGGACCAATCATCAAAGAAATTGGGGATCTCATGCTCTCTCGGGTAAGGGGGGGACAGGGGTGGTAGAGCCCCCGGGGACATCTTAGTGGGTGTGGGAGGGTGTCATCTTTAAGGGGGGGTGGAGGTGACCCCACTGTGGCTGCGCTCGGAGCAGACGAGCTCAGGGAGACTCGGGGCCAAGCCCGGGGGGTGCCTGAGTGTGGTTCTCCCCTGCACCCCCCGCCCAGTTTGACGGCCTGGCCAAAGAGGAAATCCAGCAGGTCGCTGCTGACTTCTGCTCGTACCAATCCATCGCCCTAGAGCTGATCAAAACCAAGCAGCGCAAGGAGACCCGTTTCCAGATCTTCATGCAGGTTTGTCCCTCTCCTGGGCGCTTCCTCGCGCCGCTGATCCCCCCACCCTCAAATCCCACCTCGGGGCTTTCACCCTCTTCCCTCTAGGAAGCAGAAAGCAATCCCCAGTGCCGGCGCCTGCAGCTCAAGGATTTGATCATCTCTGAAATGCAGCGCCTGACCAAGTACCCGCTGCTGCTGGAGAACATCATCAAGCACACCGAGGGTAGGGGCTGGGTGGGGGGCACCAGGGGGGCTGCGTGCTCCCGTCTCCAGCATGTCCTTCAGCTGGTGGGAGGCTCTCTGGTGCCATCCAGAGCAAAACCCCAGGATGGGGGGGGACGTGCTGCATTTCCAGCAGAAAGAGCCAGGCCAGGGGGGGCCTGTACCAGCACTGGCGTGGCCAGCAGGGACAGGGGAGGGATCTGAGCCCTGGGCTCGGCACTGGGGAGGCCGCCCCTCAATGAGTGGGTTCAGTTTTGGGCCCCTCACTCCAAAAAGGCCATTGAATGACTCGAGCGTGTCCAGAGAAGGGCAACGGAGCTGGTGCAGGGTCTGGAGCACAGGTCTGATGGGGAGCGGCTGAGGGACCTGGGGGGGTTTAGTGTGGAGAAGAGGAGGCTGAGGGGAGACCTCCTGGCCCTCTGCAACTCCCTGAAAGGAGGGTGCAGAGAGGGGGGAGGAGTCTCTTGAGCCAAGGAGCCAGCGGCAGGCCAAGAGGGAATGGCCTCAAGCTGCGCCAGGGCAGGGTCAGACTGGCTCTTCGGAAGGATTTCTTTGCAGAAGGGGTTGTTGGGCGTTGGAATGGGCTGCCCAGGGCAGGGGGGGAGTCCCCATCCCTGGAGGGGTTGAAGAGTCGGGTTGAGCCAGCGCTGAGGGATCTGGTGGAGTTGGGAACGGTCAGGGTGAGGTTCATGGTTGGGCTGGAGGAGCTTCAGGGGCTTTTCCAACCCAGATGATTCTGGGATTCTGTCCTGGGGGTGGGAAAATCTCCCTCTTGCCATCGGGGAGCTCTGCACTGGCAGTGTTTTGCGCCCGGGAGCAGCTGGGAGCCTGGTGCAGCGGGATGGGGGACAGCCCGTCCTCCTGACACGCTCTCGCCTCTCGGCCGTGCCAGCGGGCACCTCGGAGCACGACAAGCTGTGCCGAGCCCGGGACCAGTGCCGGGACATCCTCAAGTACGTGAACGAGGCGGTGAAACGAGCAGAGAACCGGCACCGGCTGGAGGGCTACCAGAAACGCCTGGATGCCACCTCGCTGGAGAGGACCAGCAACCCGCTGGCTGCTGAGTTCAAGGTAGCCCCAGGTCCCGGGCAGTGGTGGGGGGGGTCTAGCGGGGGTCTCCCCAGCCCACGCTCAGCACCGCCCTCGTCTTCCCACAGAGCCTGGACCTCACCTCCCGGCGCATGATCCACGAAGGGCCACTCACCTGGCGCGTTGGCAAGGACAAGACTGTGGGTACGGACCTTCCCCAGCGCCTGGTACTGGGAGCTCTGGGAGACCTCCCCCTGCCTCCTCAGCGTCCCCCAGGACACGGGTGTTTTACCCCCAGCCCCAGTGGCGTTACAAGGACCCTCTTAGCCCTTCTTTGCTGCATCCCCTGAGCCATTTTCCCTCCTGGCTGCAAGGTGGGAGCTTGTGAGCGCATCCCTGGCTGAGCCTCTGCTCTCTGTCCCTTCTCCCACCCCAGACCTGCACGTGCTGCTCCTCGAGGATCTCTTGGTGCTGCTGCAGAAGCAGGATGAGAAACTGGTGCTCAAGTGCCACAGCAAAACGGCGCTGGGCTCTTCGGACAACAAACAGACCTTCAGCCCCGTCCTCAAGCTCAACTCAGTGCTCATCCGCTCCGTGGCCACAGGTGGGGAAAAAAAAAGGGGCAAAGCCGCGGGGGCTGGCAGCGTCCTGCGGCTCCAGCCGGGTCCTGCCGCGGCCGTGCTGGTGCTGGCAGGTCGGGTTAAACCCCTGGGCCGTGCTCTTGCCCTTCCTCATCGCTCTTGGTCGCCCCACGCGCAGATAAACGAGCCCTCTTCATCATCTGCACGTCGGAGTTGGGCCCCCAGATCTACGAGCTGGTGGCGCTGACGTCCTCCGAGAAAAACACGTAAGGCTGAGCGGGACGGGTGTGGGCAGCGATGGGCAGCGCCTGCGTGGGGTGGGGGCTTCTTGGGGGGGCAGCAGCCCACCCCACTTGCCCCCCCAGGGAGGTAACAGGGGGGCTCTGGGCTGGGCAGGTGGATGGAGCTGCTGGAGGAGGCGGTGCAGAGTGCCACGAGGAATGCCACCTTCCCCCCCAAGCGCCGGACGCCGGAGCCCACCCGCGCAGCACCCTCCGGGTGAGCCTTGCTGGGAGCTGGGGCCACAGCCCAGTCCTGTACTGGTGGGCACTGGGGGACGAGGCCAGCTGGCTCTCTATGGAGGGCAGTTGGACTGGGGACAAGGGTCTAGCCCAGTCCCATACTGGTGGGCACTGGGGGACGAGGCCAGCTGGCTCTCTCCAGAGGGCAGCTGGACTGGGGACAAGGGTCTAGCCCAGTCCCATACTGGTGGGCACTGGGGGACGAGGCCAGCTGGCTCTCTCCGGAGGGCAGTTGGACTGGGGACAAGGGTCTAGCCCAGTCCCATACTGGTGGGCACTGGGGGACGAGGCCAGCTGGCTCTCTCCGGAGGGCAGTTGGACTGGGGACAAGGGTCTAGCCCAGTCCCATACTGGTGGGCACTGGGGGACGAGGCCAGCTGGCTCTCTCCGGAGGGCAGTTGGACTGGGGACAAGGGTCTAGCCCAGTCCTGTACTGGTGGGCACTGGGGGACGAGGCCAGCTGGCTCTGTCCGAAGGGCAGTTGGACTGGGGACAAGGGTCCTCCCTGGTCCCTGGGGACTGGGGGTGGGTGCCAGGGATCCTGACACCTTGTTTGGGGGCTCATGCCCTTCCCTGTCCCCGCAGCCTGGTGTTACCGGACCCCGACGTCTCCCCGCTCCTGTCCCGAGGCGCCAGCTCGGGCGCAGAGGCAGAGGCAGAGGATTGCTCCTCAGGTAACCCCCCCCCACCCCTGCCTGCCGCTCGCTGCCTGCACCTTGCCCGTCTTTCAGGCTGGCTCTGAGCTCTCCCCCTTCCCCCCGCAGCGGACGACAATCCCACCGCGCTCCTGGGCGGGGAGAAGCCCCCGGCGCTGCTGGAGGAACCGGGGAGCAGCGAGGTGGAGGAAGGGGAGGAAGAGCTGCCTGCACCCCCCTTGCCCGACGAGGAGGCAGCTGCCCCCCCTCTCCCGGCCGAGCGACCGGGGCCCCCCACGCGCCTGCTGCTGCTCCCGGAGCCCGTCGGCACGGAGGGGCTGGCCGAGGCGGCGCTGGAGGATGGTGAGTGCGGCGGGGGGCTCCGGCAGAGACACCCCCCCCACCCCACCCCACCCCAGCCTCTCCCACGGGGAGCAAAATCCCCAAACCGCCTTTTTTCACCCCATCCCAGTGGAGAACCTCCGGCTCCTGATCCTGCGGAGGCTCCTGCCGTGCCGGGACGCGGAGCCCGAGGACGATCTGACGCCGACGCCATCGGTCGTCGCGGGAAGCGGCCTGGCCTGGGGCTCGGGGCTCCCCAGCCGTGATTCCCCCTCTCGGGGGGTGCTGGCAGAGCCCCCCGGGACCGCCGAGGACACGGAGCCCCGGCCGCAGCAGGAGGAGACGGACGAGCCACGTGCGGCTCCTGAGGAGCCAAGCGGCTACAAAGTCGTCCGGAAAGGTAGAGGGGTGACAGCGGGGGGGCCTCGGGCGGGCAGGGAGGGGGGCAGGCACCGGGGACCCCTCTTCTCCCCCCGACCTGCCCTTTGCTGGGATTTGGGGTCTCGCTTCATGTTTGTCTGCGTCTGGATTGGAGCTGGGGGCTTGTAGGGGGGGCTGAGGGATGCGGGTGACCCCCCTTCTGTCTGCTGTGTGCACCCCACGGGTCTGGGGGCTCTGGTGGGTGCTGGTGATGGGTGCTGGTATTGGGGTGCTGGTGGCAGAGCGCTGTTGAGTGGTGGGTGCTGGTGGATGCTGGTATTGGGGTGCTGCTGATGGGTGCTGTTATTGGCATGCTGGCAGCAGAATGCTGTTGGGTGCTTGTGATGGGTGCTGGTATTGGGGTGCTGGTGGCGGGTGCTGGTGGATGCTGGTATTGGGGTGCTGGTGGATGCTGGTATTGGGGTGCTGGTGGCAGAATGCTGTTGAGTGCTGGTGGTGGGTGCTGGTGGGTGCTGGTGGTGGGTGCCGGTGGCGGGGCCTGCTCACCCCTTCCCTCTCCCTCCCCCCTCTCTTTTCGGGGTGCACAGCCCAGGCGGAGGGTGCTAAGGAGGCCACGCCCTCGCCAGGCAGCAGCCAATCAGAAACTGAGCTGCAGGAAGGAGGCGGAGCTAATGTAGATGGTAAAGAGACCCTCCCCCCCCCCATCCCCTCCCCAGAGCTCGCAGGGTGCCCCCATGTCTCCCCCCAGGTTCCCACTCGGGGGCTGCCCCACGTCCCTTGAGGGGAGCCGCGTCCTCCGAGGGGACGTGTGGCCCTGCCCGGGGGGACGGTGTCACTTGGGAGCGGGATCCTGCCCGCGAAGGGACACAACCCGCCGTCCCCTGCGTGGCAAGGGAGGTGGGGGGGGCAGGAACTTGGGCAACAAACCCCCCCTGCGGGGGCCACCAACACCCACCCGAGCGGGTCCCTGCCACGCTAACGCTGCTCATCCCTTCTTCAGGCAACTATTTCTACGTCAGCATGCCAGCGGGGCCCCCCGCCACAGCCCCCACGCTGCCCCCCAGCCCCCCGCGGGGCTCCCCCCAGGAAGCACCCGCCCGTCCCAGCCCCGCCGAGGGGTCCCCGGACCCCCCAGCTCCCCTCCGCGACGTGGACCTCATCTTCCGCACCATCGAGCAGCTGACGCTGAAGCTCAACAGGCTGAAAGTGAGCCCCAAACTGGGGAAAACTGGGGAGGGCGGGGAGGGGGGGTTCCTCTCAGCGTGTCGTGGAGGGGGGGGGGTCCCCCAAACTTGCACCTACCCCTCTGACCCAGCACCCTTTCTCCCGGGCCCCCTCCAGGCTGTGGAAGCGGCGCACCGGGAGCTGCTGCGGTCGCTGGGGCGCAGCTTCTCGGCCGACACCACCCCCCTGGGGGGCTCAGCCCCGGAGACGGACCAGTGGTCCCAGCAGCCCCCCAGCCCCGAGGGTGACAGTCCCTTGGCCCGCGCCCTCCGGACCCTGCAGGGCCCTGTCACCAACGCCCCAGGTGAGACCCACCCCCCCCGCAGTGCTTCCCCCTCCCCTTCCCCATCCCCCAACATCCCCTCACCCCCCTTCTCCCCATTTTTTCCAGGCTCCAGAGCCCCCCTCGCCGAGGACCCCGCTCGCGACACCGGCCTTTAGCCGCAGTGGGGAGGGGGGGGCTCCCCCCCCTAGAATCTCTCAAAGCTGGGGAGCTGCCCAACAGCCCCCCCGTGCCCCCCACCCCATTCTGGCAGCCGCAGGAGCCCCCCCCTGCCCCAAAACTACCGGGGGGGGCTTCGGCTGGAAGGAGGGAGCACAATCTGGCAGGGCCGGCAGCCGGGGCCCCCCCCTCACCCCCTCGCATGGCAGCCCTGGCTCAGCCCCCCCCTCGCCGCCTCCCCGCGCCCCCCCCGGCCGTGAGAGCTGGATCTAGTCTGTATAAATGCACTTTGTTCTGTTCCTCTCCGTGCTGCGGCCCCCCCGCCCCCCCGCTGCCTATAAATATGTACGTACGTGCGCCCCTCCTGTAAATAACCACCCGCCGGCCCCCCCCCACCCACCCACCTCGAGCCGGGGACAGGGCGGGGGGGCAGCGAGGACACCCCCAGCACCGGGCTCTCCTCCCCGGTGACAATCGGTGACCTGAGGGGGGGGGTGCTGGGGAGTTGGGGCTCGTCCCACCTCTGCTCCCCCCATCCCTTCTCCCCCTCCCAGGTGTGGCGCTGGGCGGGGGGGGGGTCTGATATATATATTATATATAATAGAGCCAAGACTGACCAGTTGCTGTTCCATGCTGTATAATCTGGTTTATTTTCTTCCTTTCCACGGTCAACATCGTGATTTTTTTTTTTTAATTTTGGGATTTTTAAAAAGGCAAGAAGCCAGCTCTCCTTCACCCGCAGGCGCCTGCGCGGCTCCTGGGGGGGGGGGGGGGGGGGGGGGGGGGGGGGGCTAAGCCCCCCATCCTCCTCCTCCTCCTCATCCCGGAGCGAGTCGAGTGGCAGCAGCAGCTCCTGGAGCCGCGCGAAAGCCGGGCTGGTGGGGGGGATGCGGTTTCCCTGGGGGAAAGTGGGGTGTCAGGTGCTGCCGGCCCCCCCCCCCCCACCCCGTAACACCCCCCCGCCTCACCTCCAGCGAGAGGCACAGCAGCCCCCGCTTCCCCGGCCTCGCTGCCTCCCGCCGCTGCCTCTCCAGCGCTGCCAGGAGCACGCCCAGACCCCGCTCCGTGACGTGATTGTCTGCGCGGGGAGAGGTTTTGGGGGGTCAGGGACCCCCCCCTCGCTCACCCACACCCCCCCCCCCCACCCCAACGCTTCACTCACGGCTCAGGTTGAGGTTGAGGAGCGCGTGGTTTCCCGGCAGGATGATGCTGTCTGCGTGCTGCTTGGCCTCCTCCAGCAGCAGCTGGACACGAGGGGGGCCCCTGAGGGGGTGTGGGACCCCCAAATTGGGCCCCCCCTCCCCACCCCGACCCCCTGGCATCCCCCACCTCCGGGCTCAGCTTCTCCTGGCCGCTGGGTTTCGCAGCTTTGCCACAGGCGCCTCTCGGCTCCGGCGCTGACAGGAGTGGGGAGAGCAGGGAGGGAGCTGAGCTGGGCGCAGCCCCCCCGGGGTCCCCCGTCCCCCCCCCCCAGCCCCTCACTCACATTTCTTGGCCTGTCTGGCCTCCTCCTTCCGCAGCGGCTCCTGCAAGGGACAGGGAAGCGGCTTGGGGACCCCCTGCCTCCCCCCTCCCTGCGCCACGGAGCTGGAAGGGGGGGAAACTGAGGCACGCTTAGGGCTGGGGGAGCCTGCGGGTATCTGGCAGCTGCCTGCGGGGCTCCCCCCTGCCTGCGGGGCCCACCCCTGCCCTCCCCGCTCCCCGCAGCGCCCACCCGCTTCCTCACCTTCTTCTTTTTGCCGTACTTGGCCGGGGGCAGCGTGTCGGGAGCGGCCGCGCTGCCGCGGAGGCTGGAAAAACGCTCGCTCTGACCTTCGGTCTCGTTTGAGGTCTGGGGGAGATGGGGGGGCGGGGTTCAGGGTGCTGGCAGTACCCCCCAGGAGCCTCCCGCCTTTCCCGGAGATGGGGAGGGAATGTGCCCCCCCATAAAACGGGGGTTTGAGGGGGGGTCTCACCGTGCGGGCTCGTCCCAGCGCCTCCGCCCAGAGCAGCCGCCTCCGCTCCACCACTTCGGCGTGTGTCAGCGCAAAGGGGCCCAGGACCTGGCGGGCAGCGGCGCTGGGATGGGGGCAGGATCCGGCCCGAGCCGTGCACCCCGCTCCCGAGGAGGATTTTGGGGTGCAGAAGCGGGGAGGATTTTGGGGTGCAGAAGCGGGGGGGGGGGGGGCACCCACCTCAGCAAGTCTGGTGGCCCCCACGTCGCCAATGTCGTTGTTGGCCAGGGACAGGGAGAGCAGGGAGCGGTTCAGGCGCAAGCCCTGGAGGAGCGAGGGAGGGAGGAGATGGGTGCTGGGTGCTGAGCACCCACCTGCCCCCCCCGGGCCCTCCCCTGCCCACCTGGGCGATGTCAGCAGCCCCCAGGTCCGAGATGCGGTTGAAGCTGAGGCTGAGCGAGACGAGGCTGCGGTTGCAGGAGAGGCTCTGCCCGATCCGCCGGGCGGCCGCATCCCCGATGCTGTTGTTGCGCAGGGAGAGGTGGGCCAGCCTGCGGGGGGGGCAGGGGGGTCGCTGTCTGCACCGGCGGGGGGGGGGCTGGCAGCGGGTTGGGGGGGCTTGATCCGGCTCCCACTCACGTGCTGTCGCTCCCCAGCAGCGTGTGGAAGGCGGGTTTGGGCAAAGGGTTCCCCTCCAGGCTGAGCGTCCTGCGGAGGAATAAAAAACCACCCCCCCAGCTGGAATTAACGATCCTCCGCGGCACCCCAGTTCCTTAATTAGCGGTAACGAGGGAGCACCCCTCAACCCTGCGTACCGCAGGCGGGGGCAGCGTCCCGGCAGTGCCGCCAGCGCCGGGAGCAGCTGCTCTGTCAGCCCGACCTTCCAGAGGCTGCGGGAGGAGAAAGCGGCTCAGCCCCTGGTGCTGGGGAGGTGGGGGGGGGCTGCCCGCACCCCCTTCCCTGCCTGCACTCACTGCACTGCCTGCAGGCTGGCCAGGGCGGGCAGGCACTGGCTCAGGACCCCCAGCATGGCCTCCTCCATCTTCCAGCCTGCGGGAGACGGGGAGGTCAAGGCCGTGTGATGGGATACGGGGGGGTGAAGAGCCCCCGCCGGCGCTGGCGTGACAAGGGGGGGGTCCCACAGGCTGATTTCCAGGGCCTCCTCGTCCCTGGGTGCCTGGGGGGGCGGGGCCTGGGGGTCCCCACCTCGCAGGAAGACGGCGCGGACGCTGCGGGGATCCTCGTGCTCCCTCTCGACCTGGACGCGGGGCTGGAAGGGGCCGTATTTGCGCTCGATGCGGGCCAGGACCTCTGCCAGCGGCGGCTCGGGGGGCTCCTCTGCGGGACGGGGACGAGGGTGGGACCCCACAAACACACGGCTCTTCCCCCCCTCCGACCCCTGCACCCCGATGTGCCCCCCCCGGCCCCGCTCACCCTCCGCAGGGAAGCTCGGGGACGGCCGCATGGTGACTCTGGGGACGCCGGCGATGCCAGCCCGGGCGCAGAGCTCGGGAAAATCCTGCTCCAAGAGGCCGCTGCACTGGTACTGCTCTGCGGGCAGGGCAGGCAGGAGTTGGGGGGGGACACACACGCATGAGGGGGACCCCCCCACACACCCCCCTGCCCCTGCTCAGCCCCCAGGGGCTCACCTGCACCCTGCTCAGCCTTCCTCCCCGCGCTCTTCACCTCCTCCTCCACCACCTTCTCCCTGGGCACCCGCTCCCCCCGCCGCCTCATGGCCCGCAGCTGGGGGGCACCAGGGGGGGGGCTCAGCACCCCCCAGCACCCACCAACCCCAGGGTTGGCCCTGCCCAGCACCCGGCCCCCCCCCACATCCCTGGGCCAGGGGGTGACATGGGGGGGGTCCCAGGGCTGGGGGCCCTATGGGGATCCCTGTGTGGGTATGGGGGGGTCCCAGGGAAAATGGGCCCTTATGGGGGGGGGCTCTTGGCTGTGAGGTCGCTATGGGGGGTCCCTGGAAGGGGAAAGGGGGTGTCCCAGTGGCAGGGGGGCCTATGGCGGGGCCCGTGGAGGTCTCCCAGGGGTGATGGTCAACCCTATGGGTGTCACCCTGGGGGGCAGTCCCAGGGCTGGGGGAGGGGGGGTGTGGGGGTCCCTATGGCGTTGCAGGGGATTGGGGGGGGCGTCCCTGGGGGTTCCCAGGCCTGAGGGTCCTATTGAGGGGGGGGGGCGGTCGCCGGGCCGGAAGGGGCCCCATAGGGGTACTGAGAGGGGACGGGGGGTCCCCTGTGGGGGTCTCTGGGGGCGCGGGGAGGGGTCCCACGGCCGGAGGGTCCCTCTGAGGCGTCTCCCTGGATGGGCCCCAGGCGTGGGGGGGGGGCTGTGGGGGCGCAGGGGGGGCCCCAGGGCCGGCGGTAACCTCAGTGCTCAGCCGCTGCCCTGCCCCAACCGGCGGCGCCGCGGGGCGCTGTGCGCATGCGCGGGGCGGGGCCGGCGCGGAAGGGGTGGGGCTGGGAGCGAGGAGGCGGGGCCGTGTGGGAAGGGGCGGGGGCAGCGCGGAAGGGGCGGGGCTATCCGGGAAGGGGCGTGGTTATCAGCGAGGAAGCAGGGCCGTGTTGAGGGGGCGTGGCCTGTGCGGAAAGGGGCGGGGCCACCACCCCGGCCAGCCCAGGCTGGAGAGGCCGTGCGCTGGGCAGCGGCACTGGGAGCACTGGGCTGTAACTGGGCCATAACTGAGCCCTCGTTGGCCCAACGCTGGGCCTTCCCTGGGGCCATCACTGGGGCCTTACTGGGGCCATCACTGGGGCCACCATTGGACCATGAGCGGGTCTTTACTGGGGCCATCCTGGGCCCTTACTGGGGCCATCACTGGACCATCAGCGGGTCTTTACTGGGGCCATCCTGGGCCCTTACTGGGGCCATCACTGGACCATCAGCGGGTCTTTACTGGGGCCATCACTGGGCTCTTACTGGGGCCACCACTGGACCATCAGCGGGTCTTTACTGGGGCCATCACTGGGCTCTTACTGGGGCACCGTTGGACCATCAGCAGATCTTTACTGGGACCATCACTGGGCCTTTACTGGTCTGTTTCTTATCCCATTACTGGGCCTTTACTGGGCCCACCACCGCACCCATCACTGGTCCCACCCCTGACACCCCCCCACCGCCCCCCGTCCCCTCCCACCGCTGACACGGGCACAGGCAGCCCCAGCTCACTCCGCACCGATAACCCCTTTATTCACCCTTTGTGCCACCCCCCCCCACCCCCCCCCCCCGGGCTCGGGGACAGTCCCGGGGCCCCCCCAGGGCCCCTCCCGTGGGGGGGGGTAGGGGGGTGTCCCCGGAGTCCCTCAACGGTCCTTCCTGCGCAGGGGGGGGGACGGCGGGTAGTGGCGGGCGGGCGGCAGGTCGTAGTGGCTGGGGATGTGGCTGTTCTTGGGGGAGTCGTAATGGCTGGGGGGGGCTGCAGGGGTGACGCCTTCGGCCCCCCCGGGGTGACTCTCTGCAGGGGACAAGAGGAGGCTGCAAGGGGCCGTGTGTGCCCCCCCCCCCCCCCCCCCCCGGGCCGTGCCACCCCTGTCACCGAGGTCGTGTCCCCTCTATGCCACCCCTGTCACCGAGGCTGTTCCCCCCCCCCCCTCCCAGGGCCATGCAGCCCCCACCACTTGGACTGTGGCCCCCCCAGGGCTGTGTCACCCCTGTCACCGAGCCCATGGCCCCCCACGGCTGTGCCACCCCTGTTACAGAGGCCAGGTCCCCTCTATGCAGCCCCTGTCACCGGTTTTGTGTCCTCCCCCCATGCCACCCCCATCACTGAGGTCCTGTCCCCTCCATGCCACCCCTGTCACTGGAGCTGTGTGTCCCCTCCCCAGGGCCGTGCCACCCCTGTCACCAACCCCGTGGCCCCCCCAGGGCTGTGCCACCGGGTCCCCTCTATGCAGCCCCTGTCACTGGTTTTGTGCCCCCCCCCCCCCCCATGCCACCCCCATCACCGAGGCTGTGTCCCCTCCATGCCACCCCTGTCACTGGGGCTGCCCCCCCCTCCAGCCGGGCTCACGGGGGTCAGGGACCCCCCCCCTCCCCTCCGTACCCTCCTGGGGCGGCTCCTCCAGGAGCCCGATCTCCGCGTAGGACATTTCCCTCCGCACCGGGGATTTCATCTCCATGTAGCTGCCCTCGGGGGCCTTGGGGGGGGCGGGGGGCAGCTCCTTGATGGTGGCGTAGGGGTTCTCGCTGGCCAGGGAGCTGGCGCTGGCCCCCAGCCCTTCCGGGGGGTGCTCTGGGGGAGGAGGAGTTGGGGGGCTCCCCACGGCAGGGACCCAGGCGAGACCCAGCCCTTCCCCACCCCAGCCCTGTCCCCTCCTCATCCCCATCCCTTCCCCACCCAATTCCCATCCCATCCCACCCCCGCCTCTTCCTCAGCCATTCCTTGTCCCTTCCCCTCCCCATCCCAATTCCATCCTGTCCTTTTCCCTTCCCATCCCATTTCACCCCATCCTAACCCAATCCCATCCCATCCCATTTCATCCTATCCCATCCCAACCCAATCCAAACCCAACGCAATCCCAACTGAACCCAATCCCATCCCAACCCAACCCAACCCAATCCCATCCCATCCCAACCCAACCCAATCCCATCCCATCCCAACCCAACCCATCCCAACCCAATCCCAACCCAACCCAATTCCATCCCAACCCAATCCCATCCCAACCCATCCCAATCCCATCCCATCCCAACCCAACCCAACCCATCCCAACCCAATCCCAACCCAACCCAATCCCAACCCAACCCATCCCAACCCAATCCCAACACAACCCAATCCCATCCCATCCCATCCCATTTCATCCTATCCCATTCCAACCCAATCCCATCCCAACCCAACCCCAACCCAATCCCAACCCAACCCAACCCATCCCAACCCAGCCCCATCCCATCCCTTCCCGATCCCGGTCCCCTCCCACCCCCCCGTACCTTTCCCGTTGTACTTCCCCAGGCTGTGGCTGTAGCTGTAGCTCCGGTCCAACTGCCCCCCTGTAAGGGGGCACGTTTGGGGTCCCCCCCACTGCTCCACCACCCATCTCCCCCAGCATGAAGATGCTCCCCCCACCCCAGCACCTTCCCGGTGGATCCTGAGCAGGGAGGGGACCCAGGGGTGCACCCCCCCTCTGGCCACAGTCCCCACCAGCTCCCTGGGAGCTGCCCCCTCACCCCTTGGCCCCCCCTCTTACCCCTGGGCCCCAGGGCCGGTGTCCCGAGGTGCTTCCAGTCGGGGGGCAGCGTGGCGGTGCCGTCGGGGCCGGGGGGTCTCTCCATGCTGGGGTAGAGCTGGGCACCGGGCACCTGGAGCCCAGACGGGACGGGCTGGCTACGAGGTACAGCACAACACCGCGCAACGCCGTGCAACAGCGTGGTACAGCACACAACAGCGCGCAACACCGCGCAACACTGATACAGCATGCAACACCACGCAACACCGCACAACATCGCATAACACTGTGGTAGAGCACGCAACACCGTGCAACACTGCGCAACACCGCGTAACACCACGTCACATTGTGGTACAGCACACAACACCACGCAACACCGCGGAACACCGCGTAACATTGTGGTACAGCACAGGACACCATGTAACACCGTATAACATTGTGGTACAGCACACAACACCGCGTAACACCATGTGACATTGTGGTACAACACCACGACACCGCATAACACCGCGTAACATTGTGGTACAACACACAACACCGCGTAACACCGCGTAACATTGTGGTACAACACCACGACACCGCGTAGCACTGTGGTACAGCACGCAACACCACACAACACCATGTAACGCCACGCAACAACCTCACAACACCACGTAACATTGTGGTACAGCACACAACACCATGCAACACCGCCATAACACCACGTAACACCACGTAACATTGTGGTACAGCACACAACACCGCGCAACACTGCTGTAACACCACGTAACACTGTGCTACAGCACGCGACACTGCGTAACACCATGTAACATTGTGGTACAGCACAGGACACCATGTAACACCGTATAACATTGTGGTACAGCACACAACACCGCGTAACACCACGTAACATTGTGGTACAACACACGACACCGCGTAACACCACGTAACATTGTGGTACAACACACGACACCACGTAGCACTGTGGTACAGCACACAACACCACACAACACCACGTAACGCCACGCAACAACCTCGCAACACCACGTAACACTGTGGTACAGCGTGCAACACCCTGATGCACCGTGCAACACCCCAGTGCACCCCGCAACACCGCGCTGCGCCGTACCGTGCGGGAGCCGGCCCTGTCCCGGGCGCCGGGGGCCGGCGGGGTGCACTGGGACAGCGTGTGGTAGCTGGGGTTGGAGTAGTAGTGTGGGTGGTGGCCCGGTGGCACGTCTGTGGGGACAGGCGTCAGCCCGGTGCCGCTGGGCCACTGAGGAGGTGGCCGCGTCCCCCGCCACGGGGCTCACCCGGCACCACGTAGTCGGAGGTGTCCGTCTGTCCCGCCGTGTAGGCCACGGTCAGGTGCCGGCTCTGCTTCCCCTTCTGCCGGTGGCGGTAACACACGGCCAAGGCCACCGCGGCTACCAGCAAGGCCACCAGGGCCACCAGGCCGAGCACCACGCCCAGCGGGCTGTAGGTCGCCGGGGGGGCCGGCACGATGGTGTAGGGCTGGTCAGGGGTCCCTGGGGGGTGGGAGGGTGAGGGGGACAGTCCTTAGGGTGGGGCAGGGCCCCCCCCAGGGCCCCCCCCCAGCTCTGCGCCCACTCACCGGCCTCGCAGCGGGGCCCGATCCTGCCCGGGGCACAGGGGCACGTCCCGCTGGCTGGGTGGCAAGTGGCGTTGTGGGGGCAGTGGCAGAGCTGGTCACACTGGAGCCCGAAGGTCCCAGGGGGGCAGGCTGGGGGCACAGGGGGTGGGGGAGCTGGAGCCACCCTGCCCAGGACCCTACGGCCCCATACTGGGACCATATAGCTCCATACTGGAACAACGTGGCTCCATACTGGGACCATACAGCCCCATAGTGCCCAGGAGCATATAGCTCCATACTGGGCCCAAATACCTCCATACCGGTCCCATATAGCAACATACTGGGACCAGATAGATCCATACTGGGGCCAGAGAGATCCATACTGGGCCCAGAGAGATCCGTACTGGGACCAGATATATCCATACTGGGCCCATAGAGCGCCATACTGCCCAGGCTGGAACTGGGGTAACCCAGTTTGCCCCCCCCAAGGCCCCCCAGGCTGGAGCTGGGGGGCTCAGACCCACGGTGGGGAGGTGGGAGATGAGGTGGGGGGGGGGGGGAGTCCATGCCAGTCTCTACCTTCCCCGCAGAACGTCCCTGTCCAGCCGGGGGGGCAGCGGCAGGTCCCCTCGGCGGGGTGACACGTCCCCCCGTGGCGGCACAGGCAGGGCTGGGCGCAGGCGTCCCCCCAGGAGCCGGGGGCACAGGCTGGAGGTGTTAAGAAGTCGGGGAGGGGGGGGAATGGGGTCAGCGCCGCTCCCCACAGCCCCCCCACAGCCCCCCCCACAGCCCCCCACTCACGCTGGGAGCAGCGGGGGCCGTGCCAGCCCGGGGCGCAGAGGCAGGAGCCGTTGGCGGGGTGGCAGGAGGAGCCGTTGGCGCAGGAGCAGCTCAGGGAGCAGCGTTTGCCGTAACGCCCGGGCGGGCAGGCTGAGGTGAGAGAGAGTCCCAGAGTCATCCCGGTTGGAAAAGCCCTTGAAGCTCCTCCAGCCCAACCATGAACCTCACCCTGACCGTTCCCAACTCCACCAGATCCCTCAGCGCTGGCTCAACCCGACTCTTCAACCCCTCCAGGGATGGGGACTCCCCCCCTGCCCTGGGTAGCCCATTCCAACGCCCAACAGCCCCTTCTGCAAAGAAATCCTTCCTAAGAGCCAGTCTGACCCTGCCCTGGCGCAGCTTGAGGCCATTCCCTCTTGGCCTGCCGCTGGCTCCTTGGCTCAAGAGACTCCTCCCCCCTCTCTGCACCCTCCTTTCAGGGAGTTGCAGAGGGCCAGGAGGTCTCCCCTCAGCCTCCTCTTCTCCACACTAAACCCCCCCAGTTCCCTCAGCCGCTCCCCATCAGACCTGTGCTCCAGACGCTGCACCAGCTCCGTTGCCCTTCTCTGGACACGCTCGAGTCATTCAATGGCCTTTTTGGAGTGAGGGGCCCAAAACTGAACCCACTCATCGAGGGGCGGCCTCCCCAGTGCCAAGCACAGGGGTCACATCCCTTCCCTGTCCCTGCTGGCCACGCTAGTGCTGGTACAAGCCAGGATGCCATTGGCCTTCTTGGCCCCCTGGGCACACTGCTGGCTCATTACCAATCCCCCCCCCAGGTCACCCCTGTAGCCCCGCTGGGGGTTGTTGTGGCCCGAGGGCAGCACCCGGCATTTGGCCTTAATTAACTTAAGTGAGTGCACCCGGTCTCAGCCCGGCACATCAGTGGGTTGGGAGCAACCCAGAATTATTTAATTTTTTTTCTTTTGGGGGGGGTGAGGGGGATGGGACACTCACGGCGCTGGCACGTGGGGCCGCGGAACCCCGGGGCGCAGGAGCAGGATCCGTCCCGGGGGGAGCAAGTGGCCCCGTTGCGGCAGGAGCAGGACGAGCGGCAGCCCCGGCCCCAGAAGCCGGGGGGGCAGCTCTGCTTGCACTGCGGCCCTGCGAGGAGGAGGAGGAGGAGGGATGAAGGCTGAGGGTACAGCGGGGTCCCCCCACTCCCTGGCGTGTCCCCCCCCCGCTCTCACCCGTCCAGCCGGGCAGGCAGCGGCACCCTCCCGTCACCGGATCGCAGCCGTCGGCGTAGGCGCAGTCGCAGCGCTGCCCGCAGCCCCCCCCGAACGTCCCATTCTGGGGTACGGGGAGAAGTCGGGGGGGGGGGAGGAAAGTCAGTACGGGGTGGTGGGTGGTCCCCACCCCCAGTGCGGGCAGCAGCGGCAGGACTCACCGGGCAGGGGTGCAGGCAGCGGGGGCCCTGCCAGCCCGGGGGGCAGCTGCAGGCCCCGCTCTGGGGGTCACAGGGGGCCCCCTGGGCGCAGTCACAGCTCCGGTTGCAGCCGGGACCCCAAGTGCCGGCGGGACACGGCGTCGAGCAGTCGGGTCCGTGCCAGCCTGTGGGACGAGGGGACAGGGGGGTGGGTGTGGGGACGGGGACACCCCCACAGACACCCCCCCACACACCCCTGGGCGTGCACCCACCTTCCTTGCAGAGGCAGGAGCCGTCGAGGGGGGAGCAGCCCAGGGCGTGCTGGCAGGAGCAGCGCCCCGAGCAGTTCGTCCCGAAGGTGTCGGGGGGGCACAGGGAGGAGCAGTGCTCGTCCTGGGGGGCGGGGGGGGGGGGGGGCAAAGACTTCAGGGACCCCCCACCCAGGAGTCGGGGGAGCCACCCCTGGCTCTCCTCTTGGCATCCTGGTGCTGGAGGGAGAGTGACACCCCCCAAACCCCATCCTCCCATGGGACCCCCAAGCTGCCCCCCCCCCCCTCCAGGGATGCTCATGGACCCATGCCCCCCCCCAGTGCCCCCCGTAAAGGATGCCCAGACCCTGAAACTGCCCCCAGAGGTAACAAGAGCCCCAACCCATCCCCAAGGGATTCCCCCCGCCACTCAGATCCTCCCCCAGACCCCCCCATACTCCCGCCAGAACCATCCAGACCCCCCCACCCTGAACAATCCACACCTCCATGGCCCCCGCAGAACCACTCAGACCCCCACCCAGACCCCGCCATGCTCCCCTCAAGACCACCCAGACCCCACCCAGGACCACCCAGACCCCCCATGCTCCCCCCAGAACCGCTCAGACCCCCACCCAGAACAATCCAGACCCCCATGTTCCCCTCAAGACCACCCAGGGCCCCCCCCAGGACCACACAGTCCCCCCATGCTCCCCCCAGGACCTCTCAGACAGACCCCCAAACCACCCAGCCCCCCATGCTCCCCCCAGCCCCCCTCTCTCCCCCTAGGGATGCCGAGACACTCCCCCCCCCGACTCCACGTGCTGCCCCAGGACCACCAGCCCCCCCCGCCCCCTCCGTGCCCCCATTCCCCCGCACCGTGTAGCCAGGGGGGCAGCGGCAACGGCCGGTGGTCCCATCGCAGACCCCCCCGTGAAGGCAGAGGCAGGGCTGCAGGCAGCCGGCCCCGAAGGAGCCGGGGGGGCAACTCTCGTTGCAGAAGAGCCCAGCCCAGCCGGGGTGACAGACGCACTCCCCGAGGAGGGGGTGGCAGCTGGGGGGTACCCGCTCAGCACCCCAGTGCTCCCAGTATGGGGTACTGGGTGTGCTGGGAAGGGGCTGTGAGAATGGGAGGGGGCACAAAGCACCTGCCCCGGGTAGGGGGGGGATTCACCTCTTTCAGGCCACTCAGCCAGCACGGGGAGGGGGGGGTGAGGGTTTTGGGGGGAGGTGAGAATGGTGGGGGGAGCCAGGGTGGGCTGGGGGGGGGATGAGGATGCTGGGGGGGAGGTGGGGGTGTTGGGGGGAGGTGGGGGGGGCTGGAGGGAGGTGAGAATGTTGGGGGGAGATGAGGGTGTGGGGGGGATGTGAGGATTTTGGGGGGAGATGAGGGTTTTGGGGGGAGATGAGGGTTTTGGGGGGAGGTGAGGAAGTTGGGGGGGAGGTGAGAATGTTGAGGGGATGTGAGGATGCTGGGGGGGGGCGAGTGTGCTGGGGGGATGTGAGGATGTTGGAGGGAGATGGGGGTGTTGGGGGGAGACAAGGATGTCGGTGGGACGTGAGGGTTTTGAAGGGAGATGAGGATATTGGGGGGAGACGAGGGTGCTGGGGGGAAGTGAGGGTGCTGGGGGCAGCCGGGGGGGGGCGGGGGGTGCTACCTCTGGCTGTGCTGGGGGTGGCAGAGGCAGCGGCTCTGGCAGTGGAGGCCGAAGAGCCCGGGCAGGCACTGGCGCTCCTGGCAGCGGCTGCCCTGGAAGCCGGCCTGGCACAGGCAGCCCCCGTCCACGTGGAAGCACTGGCCACCGTTGGCACAGTCGCAGCTCTCCCGGCAGTCCTGCCCGAACCGCCCCACCGGGCACCTCTCCCGGCACCTGCGGGGAGGGCGGGGGGGGGCAAAGGGGGTGTCACGGCCCCACCAGGAGCCGAGGCGGCTCCTGGAAACCCACCACCCTGCCCCAAGCTGAGGCCGTCCAGCTCATTGCATGCCAGGCTGGGAGAGCCGCGGTGGCCCTGGGCAGCAGGGGGGGGGAGGTGGCCCCGTCCCCATGTGCCTCATCCCTGTGTACCCCCCCCATGCACTGTACCCCTGTGCCCCCTCCCTGTGCACCCCCATCTCCCTCTGCCCCCAGCCCCGTCTGCCCCCAGCCCCATGTCCCATCCCCCTGTCACCCCGTGTCACATCCCCGTGTACCCCCCCACCATCCGTTGTACCCCTGTCCCCCCTCCCTGTGCACCCCCATCTGCCCCCGGCCCAAAGAGCCCTGTCCCCATGTGTCACCTCCCCCTGTCCCCATCCCCTGTCCCCCCCATTCCCCCTGTCCCCCATCCTCCTGTGCCCCCAATATCCCAGCCCCCCCATTCCCCTGTCCCCCCCACCCCCCTGCTGCCCCTCACTGCTCTCCGATGAAGCCGGGGGCACACTGGCACTGGCCCCCCCAAGGGTCGCAGTGGCCCCCATTGTGGCACCGACACTCGCCCTGGCAGCCGGGGCCGAAGCGCCCGGGGGGGCAAGGCATGGAGCAGATCTCCCCCTGTGAAGGAGCGCCGGGGTCAGCGGGGGAAACTGAGGCAGGGGGACCCCGTTTTGGGGGAGAAAGGGGGGGGGGTCGCAGCCCACCTACCATCCATCCGTGGGGGCAGACGCAGGAGCTGGTGTTGGGGGGGTGGCAGATGCCCCCGTTCTGGCAGGGGCAGGGGCTGCTGCAGGGCGTCCCCTCGGGGCAGGGCACCTCGCAGCTGCGGGGGGACGGGGTGAGCGGGACCCCAGCCCCGGGGGTGGGGGGGTGCTGGGGTTTGGGGGGGGTGCAGAGCAAGGAGCCCCTTACTCACAGGGGTCCGGCCAGCCCCGGGGGGCAGAGGCAGGCGCCGGTGGAGGCGTTGCAGGGGGCCCGGTGGTGGCAGGGGCAGGGCAGGCGGCAGCCGGGGCCGTAGGTGCCCGCCGGGCAGGGCTGGTGGCACAGCGCGTCGGCGAAGCCGGGGGGGCACGAACAGGCCCCGCTCAGGGGGTCGCAGGGGGCCCCGTGGTGGCAGGCGCAGCGCTGCCCGCAGCCCGGCCCCCACGACTGCGTGTCACACTCTGCACGGGGGGAGAGCTCTGGTACCTCCCCGTCCTGTCCCCGTCCATCCGCTCATTCCCATCCCATCCACCCACCCATCATCCATCCATCCATCCCATCCCATCCAATCCATCCATCCCATCCATCCAATCCATCCATCCATCCCATCCATCAATCCCATCCCATCCCATCCATCCATCCATCCCATCCATCCATCCCATCCATCAATCCCATCCCATCCATCCCATCCCATCCATCCATCCCATCCATCCATCCCATCCCATCCATCCATCCATCCTTCCCATCCATCCCATCCCTCCCTCCCCATCCCATCTCCACCCCCATCCCATTCCCTCTCCCCATCCCCATTAACCACCATCCCCCTCCCAACTTTCCCATCCCTCCAGTGAAACCCCCTTTCCCTCCCTTACCCCCCCCCCCCGCAGGGTGTCCCCCCTCCATGTCCTCCCCCCACCCCGACCCCGTCCCTCACCGCTGGAGCAGTCGGTGCCGCGCCAGCCCGGCTCACACTGACACAGCTCGGGGGCCACACACCGCCCGTGGACACACTCCCGGGTGCAGCGTGCTGCGGGGACACGGCCCGGAGGAGGGTGGGGGGGGGTGTAAGCCAGGATCCACCCCCCGGACCCCCCCTGCTCGCCCCCCGCCCCCCACTCACGGACACAGGCGTCCTGGCTCTCGTAGTAGCCCTGGCAGCACTGGTAGCGCCGTCGGTAGTCGGTGCGGACGGCCTGGCGGTACTCGGTGCGGTACACGATCCTGCAGCAGCGCCGTCAGGGGGGGACACCCTGCCCCGGCCCCCCCACAGCCCTGGGGACACCCCGCAGTGGGACACCCCCACCCCCCCCCATAGCCATGGGGACACCCCGCCGTGCGACACCCCCACTCCAGCCCCCCCATGGCCTTGGGGACACCCCTCAGTGGGACAATCCCACCCCCCCATGGCTTTGGGGACACCCTGCAGTGGGACACCCCCACCCCAGCCCCCCCATAGCCTTGGGGACACCCCACTTCAGCCCCCCCATGGCCATGGGGACACCCAGCAGTGGGACAACCCCGTCCCAGCCCCCTCATAACCATGAGGACACCCCACAGTGGGACAGTCCAGTTACCCCATGGCCATGGGGACACCCCACAGTGGGACACCCCCATCCCAGCTCCCCCATAATCTTGGGGACACCCCACTTGAGCCCCCCCATGGCCATGGGGACACCCCGCACTGGGCCACCCCTATCCCAGCCCCCCCATAGCCATAGGGACACCCCACAGTGGGACACCACAGCCCCCCCCATGGCCTTGGGGACCCCCTGCAGTCCCGAGGGGGGCCGGGGGGGCTCCCACCTCTGCTGCAGGCAGGGCAGGGGGGGGCCCGACGCCCCAGGACAGGGCTCGTTGGAGGCCACGACGTGGGGTTTGGTGTAAGATTCCTTCACCGCCGCCGTGAAGCTGCCGGAGGAGAGAACACGGGGTGACAGCAGGTCCCGAGGAGCCGGGGGGGGTCCCCACCACCACCACCACCACCCCCTGCATCCCCCCCAGTCCTACCTCTCCCAGTAGCTGCAGACATTGGGGTCACTGGGGCGGAGGGCGGCCAGGAGACAGACGTGCATGGCCAGCGCCGCGGCCCGCAGCACCATCCTGCACGGGGAGAGGCGGGGGGGGGACACGGTGGGAAAACGGCTTCGCCCTGCGCCTCGCCAGCATTCCCGCTCCCCACCCACCGCCCCCGGCCCCAGCGCAGGATGCGGCCTCCCCCCTCCAGGGACCCGGCTTCGCATTCCTCCGCTCGCCGGGAACAGCCCCAACCCCGGCCCCCGCTGCTCCCCCCCCAGCACCAAGGGGAAACTGAGGCACAACAGCCTGGGTGGCCCCACGCAGCCTCACCCCAGCCCCCCCAAAACACTCCAGGGCCGCATCCACAACCTCTCCCGCCGCTCCCCATCCCGGTGCGGGATGCTGCCAGGGAGGGGCGGGGGGGGGGGGGGTTGTTACCCGGGGTGTCGGGGTGGGGTTCGACACGACGACTCCCGAGCCTGGCCCGGCGCCGCGTGGCCCCGTTTCAACCCGTTTCGTGTTTATTCCCGGTTGTGTTTCCTGGATCCGTCGGCTTCTTGCTCAACACGGAGAGGGTCCGGCTTTGCCGGGGCGGCTCCGGGATCGCCGCCAGCCCAGGGGCCGGGAGAAAGGGGGGGGACACACAGCGAGCCCCCCCCTCCTTGAACCCGTGTTTACCGGGACGCGTGTTTCACGGCTGCACACACGCGTGCCGGGGGAGGAAACAGAGGTTTCCTGGTCGGCACAGCTGGATCTATTGCTGCTTCCGTGCCACTCCGGCCATGGAACACCCCAAAAGCGCTGCCCCCGGCACCCCCCGAGTCCATCCTCCCCCTCTCCAGGGCCTGAGCTGCGGTTTAGGGCTAAATAAGGGGGTGGAGGGAGCAAGGACCCCCCCCCTCGTCCTGGAGTGGCCAGTTTCAAGTGGAAAAAACGTTTAGTGGGAAAGTTTCCCCCCGTTTCCCTTCAGCTCCCGGCGGTGAGGAATTAATCGCTCATCCACAGGCAAAATTCCCTCCCTCGGACCCTCCCGGGGGGCAGAGCTGGGGGGACCCCCCCACCAGCCCCCTCCATGGCCCCGCTGCTGGCTCCAGCAATGGGGGGGGCGGGGGGGAGCTGGGGGGGTCCCAGAGCTGCTGCGAACAGGAATCGCTGGGAGATGCTGGCAGGAAAAGCGAGGAGTCATCAAAACACGCCGGCGGGCCCCATCTGCTCCTCGTTGGGGGGCCCGGCCACGGGGAAGAGCCCCCCCAAGGCTGCCATAGTGGCCAGAGGCCCCCCAAGAGCCAGCGCTCCCCACCCCATGGGTGCCCCCAAGCACCCTCCGAGCGGGATGGGGGCATCACCCACCGGTGAAAAGGCCAGAATGGGGTGGGGGGTGGGTGGGGTGAGGGCAGGGGATCAGCCCTGCCCTGTCCCCATGGGGGGACACAGTGCTGGGGCCCCCCCGGACCCGCTATCTCTGTCCCGGAGCTTCCTCCGTCGCAGCCCGAGGGCTGACGCATTTCCTCTGGGGACTGTGAACCCACAGGGATGGGGCTGGGGGGGACGAGGAGGGCGAGGGTGAAGGTCAGGGTCAGGGTCAGGGTTAGGGTCAGCAATGGGGTCACCACGGGGTGTCGCAGCACCGTCCCACCCCCCCACCCGCTGCCCCCCCGCCACCCTCCCCTCACCTCAGCCATGGGAACCAGCGACGTCCCCAAGGCCCCCACCACGGCACTGGGGACTGTCCCCACACACAGCGCAACCCCCCCAAACCCACCCGTGGGACTCGGGGTGCCCCGGGCTGGGGACGGTGACACTGACCTGGTCGGGGGCCGCGGCAGCGGGCACGGCCGGGGTGTGACACCCCCCAACGCGGGGCTGGCCTGGCCGGTGGGCTCGGCCGGCCGGGACGGCGCAGCGCGGCCGTCGGAAGCGGAGGGAGGGCCGGAGCCGCTCTCAGGAAGTTTGGACGCGGAGATGACTACGGAAAAGGAAAAAAAATAAAAAACTTTAGGGGGTTTTTTTCTTTTTTTTTTTTTTTTTCCTTTTCTGGCCAGAAACCAGCACGTTTTGGAACAACAACATCACTGGAGCCGCTCACACACGGTGCTGGGTGGGGAGGGGGTCCGTGGGATGTCCCAGAGCGGCCCCTCAGCTGAGTCCCAGCGCTGGAGGGTGTCCTCGTCCCCCGGGGGCTCTGTGGGGACCCGTGACCCCCTCGGCAGTGGGGCCAGCCCTGCCCACCCCACAGCCCGTGACCGTGACCGTGGGACGCTGCGCGGGAGCGGATGGCGAGCGTGGCACTGCTGAGGGGGGGGAGCTGTGTGCCCACCCCCAGCTTCTCGTCTCCCGAAGCCCCCACCCGGTGCTGGCACCCATGGGTGCAAGCCTGGAGCCGGGGTGTCCCGCAGAGCCGAGGGGCTGCAGGGACGGGGGTTTCCTTTGGTTTAACGGCAGCGTTTGGTGGCAGCGTGGAGCAGAGCCCAGGGCTGGTGCCCGGCATCCTGGACACGTCATCCTGCATCCCGGGCACGTTGTCCATCCCGGGCACACATCATCCCAGGATCCCGGCATCCCATCATCCCGACATCCCGGCATTCCCACGTCCCGGCATCCCAAGCACACATCATCCCAGGATCCCGGCATCCCATCATCCCGGCATCCCGGCATTCCCACGTCCCGGCATCCCAAGCACACATCATCCCAGGATCCTGGCATCCCAGACACACATCATCCCTGCATCCTGGCCACACATTATTCCCTTATCCTGACATCCCAGGCACACATCATTCCAGGATCCCAACATCCCATCATCCCAGGATCCCGGCATCCCAGGCACACATCATCCCTGCATCCCGGCTACACATCATTCCCTCATCCTGACATCCCAGGCACACTTCATTCCCTCATCCCGGGATCCCGGGCACACATCACCCCCATATCCTGGACACACATTGTCCCCACATCCCAGCATTCTGGGCCCCACGTCATCCCTGCATCCCAGGGACAGACACATCATTCCCTTATCCTGATACCCTGGGCACACATCATCCCTGCATCCCGGGATCCAAGCACGCATCATTCCCAGATCCTGGGATCCTGGACACACATCGTCCCCACATCCCGGCATCCCAGGTACTCACTGTTCCCTCATCCCAAGCACACATCCCCCCGCATCCCAGGATCCCAAGCACACATCTCCCTGCATCCCAGGATCCCAGGCACGCATCATTCCCTTATCCTGACATCCCGGGATCCCAGACACGCATCACCCCCGGATCCTGGGCACACATCATCCCCTTATCCTGATATCCCGGGATCCTGGGCACACATCATTCCCTTATCCCGATATCCTGGGCACACATCATCCCCGCATCCCAGGGTCCTGGACACGCATCATCCCTGCATCCCAGGCACAGACTGTCCCTGCCCGGTGACATCCCAGCCACACATAACCCTGCATCCCAGAATCCCCGACACACCCATCCCCACATCCCGGGATTCCCCGCCGTCCTGCACCCCCAGATCCTGCCCTCCCCCCGCCAGCCTCGCCTCACCCCAATATCCTGGGGATCCTCAGCCACCCACCACCCCTCTATCCCGGGATCCTGACCGTAAATCCCACCAAATCCCAGGACCCCACCCCAGGACCCCCGGCCAGGCAGCTCAGCACCACGTGTGCCCCCCCCATGCCCAGCGCCCCCCCCAGCACACACGTACATTAGCCGGCTTCAACTGATGTCAAGGCGCCGTTAATTGCCTCTCCTCGTTACAGTAATAGCTCTAATCACTCCTAACGATTTTCGTCCCAGGGTGGCTCAGCTGCACCCCCCACCCCCCCACACACACCCCCTCCTCACCCTGGGGCTCCATTAGGATCAAGCCCACCCGCAGCTGGGGGGGGGGGGGAATGTGGTCACCTCAAAACGGCACTTCCCGGAGCAGGGATGGGCACAGGGGCCGTGGGGGCTGCGGGCACAGTGCGGGGGGGGCCTGGAGGGGGGACATGAGGGCTGGGACAATCTGGGGACATCTGGAGTCGGGGACCTGGTGTGGAAGGGCCCCCCCCCCTCCTTCGCTCCTGATGCTCTTCAATAAGGTGTCCCCAGGGCAGCAGGGAAATATTGCTCGGGGACACTTCAGCGGCACCGAGATGCCTTTGCAGCCCCCCCCCCCCCCCGAGGCCGCCGGTGCCGGAGGGGACGGGGACCCCCCAAGTGCACTTAGGGGTGGCCGGGGGCTGCACGGGGTCCAGCCAGCGCTCAGCACCCCCCCCCCGGGACCCGCAGTACAGGGCGCAGCTGCACCCCTGTCCCCAGTGTCCCCCGAAACCATCCTTGGGTGGGGTGGGGGGGGAACCCCAAAACACACAGCTGGTTCCCTTAGGGGGGACTTGGGGGTCCCTTTAGGGGCTTCTAGGGGGGGTGGGACCCTTCAGGGAGCAGACCCAGCCCCACCAGTGTCCGAGCCGGCAGCATTGGGGAGCAGGGGGGTGGCTTGGCCGGGGTGGGACCCCCCTGTGCAGGATGCGGCCGTGGACCACCGGCGCTGGAAGAGGCAGGATGGGGGCCGGGACCCCCAAACCCTCATTGACCCCCGAGAACGGGGCCAGGCCGCGGTGCCGCTGGGGCGGGCAGCTCTGGCAGGGAGCGGAGCCGTTAATTACCTCATTGCCAGAGTCCATTACCGCTCCCCCCGGAGGGGGTGAAATGGAGAAACTGCGGCAGGAGGAGCGGGAGGGGGGGGAATAAAATCAATCAGGGCTGAACCCTTCAGGGAGAGGGGCTGGGTTTGGGGGGGGCTTAACCCTTCCCTGACCATCTTAAGGGGGGAAACTGAGGCACAGCCACCCCCATGGGGGAAACTGAGGCACGGCTGCGGGGAAGCCCACCCTGCTTGCGGGGGGGGGGAGTGTCACCCCCACGCACCGGCCCTTTTGGGGCGTTGGTCTGCGGCGATCTGCGGCGCGGGGCTGGAAAAGCTCAAGGTTGTAATCTTGTTCCTTCTTCAAATTAGATAAGAGGGAAAAAAGGCCATAAATCAGCGCGGGCAGCGGTTGGAGAGACCCCAAGGAAGCAGGTGGGGGGCTCTGCCGGCCGCACTGCGCTCGAGCGGGGCCGGATCCTGCCCACGCCGGATCCCCACATCCCAGGGCTGGACCCTCGGCGAAGATGTGGGGCCAGACAGAGCTGGGGGGGTGGATGTGGCCCTGCTGCGGGCTTGGGGGTGGATTAGAGGAGCCGCAGGGCGCTGGGGACAGCTCTGGTTTCCTCCTGCTCTTGTCATGCCACATCCAGCCCCGGTGACCCGACACGGCCCCACATCCCCCCCCGCATGTACCCACCGTGGAACCCCCCGGGCGCTCCCACCGTGCCTCAGTTTCCCCTTGCGACCCCACTTTCCTCCCGCTTATCTCAGGTCACGGTGGGTAACAAAGGAGCTGCCAGGGCCCTGCCTGCGCTGCCTAATTAGCCAGATGAAATCAATTGAGCTCCATTACGGTCAGATCCAGGTCTCAACCATTACCAAGGCGGCCGGAGAGCCCGGGGAAGGATGATGGAGTGGCCGCTACAGGGCATGTGATAACCCCCTGGCTCCGAGGAGGGGGTGCAGGGAGGGCTTTGCTCCTTTTTGGACGGGGGGGGGGTTGGCTTTGTGCTGTGAAGTCTCATCCTGCCCCCCGCCCTGGAGCCCTTGGTGAGGGGACCTGGGGTATGGCACGAGCATCCCTGGAGGGGTGCCCAGGGTGGGGCCCAGGGCATGGCCAAAAAAATCCTTCTCTGGGCTGGGGATGGGGACATCAGCCCTGCACCCCAGGCACACGTCAGCCCGGGATCCCGGGGACATGTCGCCCCTCCATCCTGGGATCCTGGGGACACGTCACCCCTGCATAACTGCATCCCTGCATCCTGGGGACACCTCACCCCTGGATCCTGGGATCCTGGGGATACATCACCCCTGTATCCTGGGATCCTGGGGACACGTCATCCCAGGATCCTGGGCACACGTCACTCCTGCATCCCTGGATTCTGGGGACACATCATCCCGGGATCCCAGGTACACCTCATCCCTGTATCCTGGGGTCCTGGGGATACATCATCCCGGGATCCTGGGGACACGTCGCCCCTGCATAACTGCATCCCTGCATCCTGGGGACACCTCACCCCTGGATCCTGGGATCCTGAGGATACATCACTCCTGCATCCCTGGATCCTGGGGACATGTCATCCCGGGATCCCAGGTACACCTCACCCCTGCATCCTGGGATCCTGAGGACACATCACACTGAGATCCTGGGAACACCTCATCCCTGTATCCCGGGATCCTGGGGACACATCATCCTGGGGTCCTGGGCACACGTCACCCCTGCATCCTTGGATCCTGGGGACTCCTCATCCCTGTACCCCGGCATCCTGGGGATACATCCTTCCTGCATCCCAGCACACATCATCCCCACACCCTGGGATCCTTGGGGCAGCACATCCCCTCCAGCTCCTCTTCCCCAGCCGGAGCCTCCCAGCTCCAAAAAGCCCCTTTTTCTCCCCAAAAGCCTTCCATCCTGCCCCGTGCCCGGCGGACACCCCGGAGCAGGCGGCTCCCAGCGCGGGGGGAGAGATGGGCACTTTTATTATCAACCGGTTTCACTGCAGAGCAGGCGAGCGCGGGGTGTCCCCTGGGACGGGGGACAAAGGAGCAGTCAAGCCACGGGGTGCCCCCAGCCCCCCCGGAGAGCCAAGCCCCCCCCCGGCTCCCACATCAGCCTGGAGGGGCTGTGCCCCCCCAGAGCCAACCCACGTCAGCCAAGTGCCTCCATCCCAGCACGCTGCAGAAATGCCAGAGAGTGCGGGGGGCACGGCCACAACCCCGGGGGGGGGGCACAGCCTCGGGGGTCCCCCAGCCCAGCCCCACAGCCCCCCGGCGGGGGTGGGCTGGTATTTTTGACTATAAATAAGGTTTCAGCCCTCTCCCCCCCCCTTTAGGCATCAGTCCAGGGGGCTCCGTTGGGGCAGGGTGAGCCGCGTCCCCGAGCAACGGGGAGGGTTGGGGGGGGACAGCAGAGAGTGGAGGGTGGGTGGGGGGTCCTCGCTCAGCCCAGGATGTCGAGGTAGACAGGGGGGGTCTTGACGAGGGCCTGGAGGCGGCTGTGGATGTCCTTGATGGGCCGGCGCTGTTGGGGCTCCCGCTGCCAGCAGCTCTGCATGACGGCGTAGACCTCGGAGGGACACGTGCGAGGACGCTCCAGCTCCCGGCCCTGCGTGATGCACTCGATGGCCTGCAGAAAGAGGGGGGGGGGGGGGGATGGAGATTGTGTCCCCCCACCCCGGTACACCCCACTGCCATCCTCATCCTCCCGCTGGCAGCAATCGCTCACCTCCGTGTTGGAGAGCTGGTACCAGGGCTGCTTCCCGTAGGTGAAGATCTCCCAGAGCACCACGCCGAAGCTCCAGATATCGCTCTCGGTGGTGAATTTACGGTAGAGGATGCTCTCGGGGGGCATCCAACGGATGGGCAGCATGGTCCTGCCCCCCACCTGCCCACAGTGGGGCCGTCAGTGGGGCAGGGACACCCCCCCCCATGTCTATCCCCTAGCTCTGCTCGTTAAGCGCGTCTCAGATTAGATATAACAAAGATATTTTTGACGCTGAGAGCGGTGAAACAGTGACACGGGTCACCCAGGGAGGTGGTGGACGCCCCGTCCCTGGAGATATTCAAGGTCAAGTTGGACGGGGATCTGAGCGAGCTGGTGTAGTCAAAGATGTCCCTGCTCATCTGGGGGGGTTGGCCAAGACGAGCTTTAAAGGTCCCTCCCAACCCAAACTATTTTATGATTCAATATGGATGGAGAATAAATCCTGTGAGGAGCGATGGAAGGAGCTGGGATGTTCAGTGTGAGGAGGAGAAGGGGAGGGGAGACCTCATCACTCTCTGCAGCTCCCTGAAAGGACGTTGTGGAGAGGTTGGGGCTGGTCTCTGCTCCCAGGGAATTAGTGACAGAACGAGAGGGAACGGCTTGAAACTGCAACAGGGGAGGGTCAGGCTGGACAGGAGGGAAAAATGTTTCCCAGAAAGAGTGGTCAGAGAGTGGAATAGGCTGCCCAGGGAGGGGGTGGAGTCCCCACCCCTGGGGGTGTTTAAGGGCCGTTTGGATGAGCTGTGGGGGGGTGTGGGGTAGGGGAGAGCTTTGTAGAGTCGGGCTGAGGGTTGGACTCGCTGATCCCGAGGGGCTTTTCCAACCTGAGTGATTCTGTGGCTCTGAGACGCGTTGGGAGGCACCTAAGAGGGACAACGGAGCGTGTCCCCCCCCCCTCCCAGCCCGCTCACCCGGTAATAGTCGGTGCTGTAGATGTCCCGGGACATGCCGAAGTCCCCGATCTTCACCACCAGGTCGTGGCCCACCAGGCAGTTGCGGGTGGCCAGGTCCCGGTGGACGAAGTGGAGGGAGGCGAGGTAGACCATGCCCGAGGCGATCTGCGTGGCGATCTGCAGCATGTGGGCCAGCGTCAGCTGCCCGCGAGGTTGCCCCTGGCCCTGGGCCAGCATCTTGGCGTCGGGGCCGTGGGACCTGCGGGGGCAAAGGGGCTGCTGGGAGCGGGGGGCGTGCGAAGGCACCCACGTGCCAGGAAGGTCAAGCACGTGTGCGGGTGTGTGTGCGCACAGGGGAAGGGCACGAACATACGTGTGCACGTGCCAGGGAAGGGTGTGCACCTGTGTGTGAATGCACAGGGGAAGGGCATGAACATACCAGCAAAGGATGGGCACGTGTGTGTGAGTGCACAAGGGAAAGGGCACACACATATGTGCACACATGGCAGGGAAGGGTGTGCACACGTGTGTGTGCGCGTGTGCACAGGGGAAGGGTGCGCGGGAGTGTGCACATGTGCCAGGGAAGGGTGTGCACATGTGTGTGTGTGCGCACAGGGGAAGGGTGAGCACATGTGTGCATGCACACACGTGTGCACATGCCAGAGAAGGATGTGCACGTGTGTGTGCATGCACAGGGGAAGGGCGCACACACACATGCATGTGTGCCAGGGAAGGGCGTGCGTGTGCATGTGTGTGTGCACAGGGGAAGGGCATGAACATACCAGAGAAGGATGTGCACATGTGTGTGCATGCAAAGGGAAAGGGCACACACATATGTGCACACATGGCAGGGAAGGGTGTGCACACGTGTGTGTGCGCGTGTGCACAGGGGAAGGGTGCGCGGGAGTGTGCACATGTGCCAGGGAAGGGTGTGCACGTGTGTGTGTGCGCGCACAGGGGAAGGGTGAGCACATGTGTGCATGCACACACGTGTGCACATGCCAGAGAAGGATGTGCACGTGTGTGTGCATGCACAGGGGAAGGGCGCACACACACATGCACGTGTGCCAGGGAAGGGCATGCGTGTGCATGTGTGTGTGCACAGGGGAAGGGCATGAACATACCAGAGAAGGATGTGCACATGTGTGTGCATGCAAAGGGAAAGGGCACACACATATGTGCACACGTGGCAGGGAAAGGTGTGCACACGTGTGTGTGTGTATGTGTGCCAGGGAAGGGTGTGCACGTGTGTGTGCGCACATGGGGAAGGGCATGAACATATGTGTGCACATACCAGAGAAGGATGTGCACATGTGTGTTCATGCACAAGGGAAAGGGGTGCGTGCGTGTGCATGCACGCAGAGGAAGGGCACACACATACGTGCACACGTGCCAGGGAACGGTGTGCACGTGTGTGTGTGCACACAGGGGAAGGGCGTGCACATACGTGCACAGATACCAGGGAGGGGCCTGCCCTTGTGTGCACACACGCCAGAGAATGGTGTGCACGTGTGTGTGTGTGCACGGGAGGAAGGCGCAGACGTGCACAGGGAAAGGCTGCACTTGTGTGCACACAGGCCAGGGAAGGGCGTGCACACACACACGTGTGTGTGTGCACAGGGGGACGACACGCATGTGCACATCTGCATCCTTCCCGTGTGTGTGTGCACACAAGGGAAAGGCGTGCGCTTGTGCACGCACAGAGGGGAAGCGCATGTGTGTGTGTGTGCACAGGGGAAAGGGTGTACATGTGTGTACACATGCGAGGGAAGAGTGTGCACACGTGTGTGCATGTACAGGGGAAAAACGTGTATGCACACGCACACGTGCCAGGCAAGAGTGTGCACACATGTCTGCATGTACAGGGGAAAAAGGTGCACACATGTACATACATGCCAGGCAAGAGTGTGCACATGCATGTGCATGTACAAGGAGAGGGTGCACACATGTCGGGGAAGAGCGTGCACATGTGTGTGCACATGTGCCAGGCAAGGGTGTGCACACACATGTGCATGTACAGGGGAAAAAGGTGTACATGTGTACACACATGCCAGGCAAGAGTGTGCACACATGTGTGCATGTAGAGGGAAAAAAAATCACACACGTGTGTACACACGTGCCAGGCAAGAGTGTGCACATGCGTGTGCATGTACAAGGAGAAGGTGTGCACACATGTTGGGGAAGAGTGTGCACACATGTGTGTATGTAGAGGGGAAAAAGCGCACATGTGTGTGCACATGTACCAGGCAAGAGCATGCACATGCGTGTGCATGTAGAGGGGAAAAGCGTGCACATATGTGCACACATGCCAGGGAAGAGTGTGCACACGCATGTGCATGTAGAGGGGAAGTGCACACGCTTGTGCACATGTGCCAGGCAAGAGTGTGCACACGCATGTGCATGTAGAGGGGAAAAGCGCACATGTGTGTGCACATGTACCAGGCAAGAGCATGCACATGCGTGTGCATGTAGAGGGGAAAAGTGTGCATATATGTGCACACGTGCCAGGCAAGAGTGTGCACACGCGTGTGCATGTAGAGGGGAAAAGTGCACATGTGTGTGCACATGTACCAGGCAAGAGTGTGCACACGCGTGTGCATGTAGAGGGAAAAAGCGTGCACATATGTGCACACATGCCAGGCAAGACTGTGCACACACATGTGCATGTAGAGGGGAAAAGCGCACATGTGTGTGCACATGTACCAGGCAAGAGCGTGCACACGCGTGTGCATGTAGAGGGAAAAAGCGCACGTGTGTGTTCACACGTGCCAGGCAAGACCACGCACACACATGTGCACGCACAGGCAGAAGCCGAGCACGCGTGTGCCCAGACGCCGGGGAAGGGGCTGTACGTGTGCGCACACACGACCCGTCACACGGAGCGGGGGGGGAGAGTTGCGTGTCGGGGGGGTGCACACCCCCACGGGCCAGCGGGGCGAACGCGCCCACGCGTGCGACGCGGGCCGGGGGCCAGTGCGCTCCGGCCGCCTCTAGCCACTCCGCTTTTGACGCCGAGTGTGGCTGACAGCCGTGCCGGGGCGGCCGGGAGCTGGGGGGGGGCAGGGGGGGGGCGGGGTGTGTGTGTGTGTGTGTGTGTGTGTGTGTCTGTGTGTGTGTGTGTGTGTGTTGGTTTTATTTTTTTTTTTTGCTCGGCAGAACCATTAATGCCAACTCCCATAACAATAATCATAAAAGCCACGTCTCAGAGCTCAGCGCGGCCACTAAAGCGATGCCTCTGGCAGCCCCCCCGTGCCCCCCCCGTCTAGCAGCAATACCTGGGGGGGCAATCGAAAAGTCTCTGCTTATTCCAGCTGATGGCCAATCTCTCTCTATTTAAGCCTCTCAGACAGTTAATCTAATCAATATTGCAAGGAGCTGCATTAGCAGGGAGCAGGCTGGCTGCGCTGATGGAGCGGCAAAAGGCGGGGGGGGGGCCCCAGGACACCCCCCCCCCGTGCCCCCCAGCCCACCTGAGGAAGCGGTTGAGGTCGCCGTGCTTCATGTACTCGAAGACCATGATGAGGGGTTCGCCCTCGGTGCAGACGCCGTAAAACTTGACGATGTGCTCGTGCTGCAGCACCGTCAGCAGCTCGGCTTCGCGGTGGAAATCCAAGCGGGCGCTTTCCGTCACCTCCTTCAGCGCCTGGCGGCACACGGTGTGTGTCCCCCCCGCTGCCGACACCACAAACGTCACCCCCCCGCCGCCACAACTCCTCACCTTCACGGCCACCAACATCTTCTCCTGCTCCGGGAGGAGGTTGTAGCACTCGGCCAAGAAAACCTTCCCGAAGGCGCCTTCGCCCAGCTCCCACTTCAACACGATGTCCCGCCGCTGCACGTGGTGTACGCCTGGGGGGGGACCCCCACCCATCAGTGCCCCCCGCTCCTGGGAGGATCTTTGGGGACCACCACGGTGGTCGTGGGGGTGTCGTCGTCGTCGTCCCCCCCCAGCCCCGGCGCTTACAAGCGTCGCAGAAATACTGGGGGTTCTCGATGAAGTTGCTCTTCAGCCCCTCCAGCTTGCTCTCAGCCGAGGACAGGGGGCTGCTGCCCAAGTTCATGAAGTGCAGCGACATGGCCAGGTCGTCCTCTTGGGCCAGCACGGCCGAGCCTTGCGGGGACAAGGCCAAGGCCATGGGAAGGGTCCCGCAGCCCCCCCTGCTCCCCTCAAAGCCAGCGCAGCCAGCGCCAGGCTCTGCCGAGCATCCCCCCGCCCCGGCCGGCCCCCGGGGGCCCGATCAAACCCATTTAGAGGCTGAATCCATTCCAGGAGTGAATTAGCAGCTGCTGCCCGCGCTGCCGGGGGGGACCCGGCACCTCGCCACGGTCCCCATCCACGGTGTCCGCCCCCCGCCCTTCCCCGGTCCCTCATCCCCGCAGCTGTGGCCCAACCCGGGTACCCGGCCCGGCACCGGCCGCCCCGCAGATGCGGGAACCGGGGTGTCCCCACGCCGCAGCCCGAGTCCCCCCACGGCGCCGGGCGAGGGGACTCACGGTTAATGCCGAACTTGGAGCGGCGCCCGCACTTGTTGAGCACGATGAGCATGACGGAGAGGAAGAGGCAGGCGAACACGGCCAGCGCCACGGCCACCGAGACCTGGGGACAGCCGGGACGGGGGGGGGGTGTCACCTTTTGGGGTGCCGCCGGGTCCCTTCTCCCAGCCCGCGGTGGGGCGGAGGTGGCCGCAAGTCCCAGGAGCTGCCGCAGGGGAAACTGAGGCAGCGGGGCTCTGTCCTTCATCCCCATCGCATGTCCCCATCCCACCCGGCTCTGGTTTGGTTGTCCCTTAAGGATTTGTGCCACCCTCCCACGGGTGTCCTGGCCCCCCCCATGCCATCCCCTCACCCCCAACGCGTGCTCGTCCGTCGTCTCCATGGGCCCCTCCAGCGAGCTGTTCCTGGTGCCTGGGGCAGGGAGAAGGGCGTGGGGTGACCGTGGGGTCCCCTGGGGTGGCACCAGCAAGGTGGGGGGTACCCCAGCATCAGCCCTGGTGTGGAGGGGGACGCCCAGGGCGGGTGAGGGGGGGCTGGGGTTGTGTCTACGCGGAGTAGCATCTCCGGTCACTCACCCAGAGGCGAGAGAGACACTGGTGCAGCCCAAAGGGAGAGAGAAAGGAGAAACATTCGTTAAGAGCACCCCGGCCTCCCCCCGCCCCCCCAGGGAAACTGAGGCACACGGGGGCTTGCTTGGAGCCGGCGGGCAGAGCCAGATACAACCCACTTCTGCACCCCAGACGTGGCGGGGAGCTCCGGGGGGAGCGTTTGCCGGTCCCTACCTGGGATGGGCTCCTCGGGGCTGAAGCTGAAGGGGTTTTCCATGAAGCGCCCCTGGATGCTGCGGGCGGCGGAGCCCAGGGGGTTGCGGACCAGGAGGGTGTAGTTGCCGTTGTTGACGTGCGTGGGCCGGTTGAGCTGGAGGCAGCCGTGGAGGACGGTGGAGTTGTGCTCGTACTCCACGATGCGGGTGTGGATGTAGGGCCCCTCGGGCAGCGCCGTGCCGTTGAAGAGCCAGCGGATGCTGGGCACCGGGTTGCCGTCCACCGAGAAGGGGATGCACCAGAAGTGCTGGGGGATGGCTTCGTGCAGGAGCAGGATCACGGGGGGGACTGGGGGAGACAGAGCCAGGTGGGTCCCCTGAGCCAGACCCCCCCCCCCTCACCCCAAACGCCATCCCGGTCCCCTCTGGGCTGCTCACAGGTGACATTCAGCGTCACGCTGTCCTCCGCCGGCCCTGCCGCGTTCTCGGCCCGGCACGTCAGCTCTTTGTGGTTGAGGTTGGAGGAAACGTTGTTGATCTCCAAGACGATCTCCCAGGCCGAGAGCTGTGGGGGACAGGGTGAGCAAACAGCCCCCCCACCCCCCCCCTGCACATCCTCCATCCCCCCCACACCAGTGAGACGATGCTGCGGCGGGGACGGTGCTGCCGGGAAGGTCCCCGGCGAGGCTGAGCTTGCCTTGGTGACGACGGGCGGCTCAGGTCCCACCTCGGGGACCACCCATTCCCCGGTAGCCGGTGGCTCGGTGGCGGCGATGTGGCAGGTGAGGTTGACACCGTCCCCTTGGCGCAGCACCGCGTCGGGGGGCTCGATGCGGACGCTCGGGGGCTCTGCCGAGGGGAAGGAGCTCAGCGGGGCCACATCCCCACTCTGTCCCCAAGGCTCTGGGCGGGAGGGGGTGCGGACACAAGCACCCAAACCCGGCGGGGTCCGCTGTTACGTACCGCAGGCGCGGAGGGGCTGGTTGCCCAGCGGGACCAGCACGCTGCCCTCCCAGCAGCCCAGTGACTGGTTGCCCAGTTCAGCCCGGCTCCCGTTCTGCCAGAGCTGCAGCCAGCGCAGGCCGCAGGAGCAGTTGAAGGGATTCCCCACCAGGATGCTGCGACGGGGCAGGGGAGAGGATGAGGGGTCAAACGGGGGGCGGTGACCCCAGCTCCGGGTCATACACCCCCCCCCACAGCACCACGGGCATCCCTCCTGCACCCAGCGCTGCCCGTGCCCCCCGAGGTGCGCGAGGGGTCACCCCCGGGGTTGTCACAGCTGCCATCTCGCTGCGTCCCCAGCCCTGTCCCTGCCTCCACATCACCCCGGGGTCCATCCCAGGCAGGGGATGCTCCGCACCCACCTTCCCCCCACCCGCCCCCCCATCTCCGCCGCCATCACTCACAGCTCTTGCAGGGGCAGATGCTGGAAGGTTTTCCAGGAAAGGCTGTGCAGCGCGTTGGAGGAGAGATTCCTGCCGGGACAAACCCCGTCACCCCCCCTCTTCCCGCCGCAGACCCCCAGCCCGCATCACCCCCCCACCTTGCAGGGGTCTGGCCGGGGCACGGGACAGCACCGGGGCCACCGTTGTCACACCGTGACCAAGCAAAACCACCTCTGCCAGGGTGTCACCAGCCTTCCCTGCACCCCACGTACCCCAAGACAGGGTGTCCCCCCTCCCTCTATGGGGTCCCCTCCCGCACCGGGACAACACGGAGCTGCCAGGGGGGCCGGCAGCCGCCTGCCAATCAGGGGGGGGATCGATGGTTTCCCACTCAGCGGCAGAGCCCCCCGCGGCCCCCCCGGCCCCAGCGCTGCGCCCGTGGGCAGCGGGACACCATCGATTCTGCCTGGGCGCGGGGACCAGCCACCCTGCGCCAGGGCTGAACCCTAAAAGTGATGGTGGGGAGTTAGGGGAGGGAATCTGGGGGGGGATACTCACACGTGGCTCAGCCTGGGGGTGTCCAGGAAGGCGTCGGCAGAGACGTGCTGCAGCCCCGACCTGGAGATGGTGCTGGGGGAGGAAAGGGCTGAGCACCCGCACTGGGGACCCCCAATCCCCACCCTGGGAGCACCCCCCTTTGCCTCCCCGCAGCGAGATCAAGCTCTGGGGATCCCCCATCCACCAGCGCCCCCCTGCCCCTGTTTCTAAGCAGGGACCCCACCCCGGGGTGCTCACAGGCTCCTGAGGTCCCGCAGCATCCTGGTGTCAGCCCGGGTCAAGGTCGTCAGCGGCTGCTGGTTCTCGATGATGCTGGAAAGCAAACGAGGGGGGATCGGGGGAGTAGCCCCAAAACCCCCCCGCGCCAGGGGCTGCCGGCAAAGCAGGGGGCGAGGGGAGTGGGGGGCCACGGCTCTCCCCCTCCCTGCACCAGCCCACGGCTGGGGACAGGGACGGAGCTGAGCTGCCCCGCTGTGCCTCAGTTTCCCCTGGGCAGACAGGGAGGAGCTGGGAGGGGGGTCAGGGGGGGTCGAGATGGCAGCAGGGGATGGGGCCGGGGCTGAGCCGCCGCTTGGAGCCCACGGTCTCACCCAGAGAGCGAGTTTGCCGGGTCTCAGCCCCACTCGCCCGTGGGTCCCCACCTTTCCTCGCACCCCACATTGGGGCAATGAGGCTGGGGGTGATGAAGCTGTTCCCCCCCCATCCCCTTTTCTCAAGGCAGGGGGTGAAGAAAAGCCCCTTTGGGAGCAGGTGTGGGGTTTTCCCACCTGCCCCACCCCAGGGGCTCCCCTGCAAACCCCAAAATTTTAGTGGTTAATTGGGGAGTCAGACCCACATCGGGGGGGTTTTGGTCCCACTGACCCCCGGGGGTGGGGAGGGTCCCTATCGCCACCCCCACAGATGAGGCTGTGGGGATGGGAGGGACGAGGGTGGCTGGGGCAGCGGGAGGGCCGGGGGTCTCTCGGGGACCGCCACCGCCCCCCCCCAGCCAGCGAACAAAGAACTGGCAGCGCCCCGCGGCGCAGCGTCCCCTGACCCGCGGGGGAAACTGAGGCACAGCGACGTGCCGCAGCCACCCCCCGGCAATGCGGCACAGCCGGGGCTGCGCGGGGGGAGGACCCAGGAGACCGGGCACCCCGGCATCACCCAGCACCCCGTAACGCCCCCCAGCACCCTCCTCACCCCTCCTCACTCCAGCCCTCCTCTCCCCACCTTGGAACAGGGGGATGAGCGAGAGCAGAATCCCCCCAAAAGAGCAAATTCGGGGTCCCCCCCCCTCAGACTCCCAACCCTGGGGCAGGGTGACAGCCCCGCCAGGGTGGGGACGAGGGGCTCAGTGTTCCCCCCCCTGCACCCACAGCTCCCTGCGCGAGCACCCCGCTGCGCCCTCAGCCCATCGCTCCCGCTGCCATCGCTGTGGGAGGGGGTGAAGATCTGCCCCCAGCCCCTCGCTCGCTCCCTGGGGAGGGGGGATGCAGCAGGGCCCCCCCCCCCATCTCTGCAGCCTCCATCCCCCCCCGCTCCCCACAGCCATCCCGGCCCCACAGCACTCAATGCTCTGTCGCTGCCCCAGCCCAGCCCCATCGCACCGTCCTGAGCCCCGACACCCCCAGCCCCATCACCTCCATCACCGGCGGCCCCCAGCCGCGTCACCCCCAGCCCCATCACCCCCAGTCCCACCACTCCCCGTTCCATCACCGCACCCCTCAGCCACGTCACTCCCAGCTCCATCACCCCCTTCTCCGTCCCCCAGCCCCGTCACCCTCAGCCCCTCCGCCTGGTCCCTGAGCTTCATCACCCCCAGCCTCATCGCCCCCAGCCCCGAGCTCCATCACCCTCATCTCCACCATCCTGTCCCCGAGCTCCACCGCCCCCCACCCCATCACCACATCCCTCAGCCCCGTCACCCCCAGCCCCGAGCTCCATCACCCTCATCTCCACCACCCTGTCCCCAAGCTCCATCACCCCCCGCCCCATCACTGCATCCCTCGGCTCCATCACCCCCAGCCCTGTCACCCCCAGCCCCCCAGCCCGGTCCCCCAGCTCTGTCACTCCCATTCCCGTCACCCCCCGTCCGGTCCTCCAGCTCTATCACCCGCATCCCTGTCACCCCCAGCCCCATCGCCCCCATCTCCATCGCCCTGTCCCCCAGCTCCATCACCCCCCGCCCCATCACTGCATCCCCCCCGGTCCCCCAGCCCCATCACCCCCTTCTCCATCACCCTCTGCCCCCCCGCCCCGTCCCCACTCACACGTCGGTGAAGCCGCCGGTGCGCAGCAGCCGGGCCAGGCTGCCCACGGTACCGGGCTCCCGGCAAAGCAGGATCCCGGCCCGGGGGCAGCGGCAGGGCCGGGGGCAGGGACCGGCAGCGCCCGGGGCGGGCAGGGGCAGCGGCAGCAGCAGCGCGGCCAGGCAGAGCCAGGCGGGCAGCGGCGGCATCGCGGGGCCGGACCCGGTGCTGGAGCCGGTACCGGACCCGGTGCTGGAGCCGGTGCTGGAGCCGGTGCCGCCCTCCCTCGCACTTGCCCGGCAGCCCGAGCACGGGGCCGTGCGGGGCTTAAAACCAAGGCAGGGACCGGCCTCTCGGGAGGGGCCGGCGGCTCCCCCCGCCCCGGCACCGCCCCGGCCCCGGAGACCCCCCCGGCCGTGACTCACCGGCACTCGGGACCCGGGAAGCCCCCGGAGCGCTGGGGGGGGACACACAGACACGCGCTCGGCCGCAGCCCTGCCCGGAGCCCCCCGCCCCGCGGGGACGGTGTCCCGCCGCACACGGGCAGCGAGCAGGGCGCCTGCCTGCACCCTGCCTGCACCCTGCCAGCACCCTGCCTAGACCCCTGCACCCTGCCTGCACCCTCCCTAGAACCCCGCCTAGACCCCTGCACCCTGCCTAAACCCTGCCCGCACCCCGCCTAGACTTCTGCACCCTGCCTGGACCCCTGCCTAGACCCCTGCACCCTGCCTAGACCTCACCTAGACCCCTGCACCCTGCCTAGACCCTGCCTGCACCCCACCTAGACCCCTGCACCCCACCTGCACCCCACCTACACCCTGCCTAGACCCTGCCTAGACCCCTGCACCCTGCCTAGACTCCCACCTAGACCCCTGCACCTTGCCTGCATGCCTGTGCCCTGCCCTCACCCTGCCTGCACTCTGGCACCCTACACCCGCACCCCCCAGCCCCACAGAGCAGCATCCTGACACCCCCGACCACACCGCGGCACACGCCTGCACACACACATACACGTGCACACGTGTGTGCACACACGGACACACGCACAGCTCCTCTCCAGGACCAGGCTGCACCTAAGGGACAGGGGACATCACACCAGCACCCCCGGGCTCCCGGGGCCACCAAGAGCCCCCCAACCTGTCACACCCCCCCAGACCGTGCCCCAAAAATCTGGAAGCGCGACGGAGCCGCCCTGGCTCAGGCTCTTCCCCCAGCCCCGTTACGTTGGGATGCAGAGAGGCTGGAGATGGGGGCGGGGGGGACATTTGGTGGTGGGGACTCTCCTCCTCCCCCCCCAGGGGGTCCCCATCCCCACCTGGCTGCTGCCTGTCCCCAGGTCTGTCCCAAAGCACCTCGGAGGTGGCTCATCCATGCACTGAGTTTAGCACGTTCTCAGCCTGAGTTCCTCCCGTGTGCCTCCACCCCGGGGCCCATCTCCCACCCACACCAGCCCCCAGTGGCACCCATGGGGTCACAGTTCTGCTCTGGGGTGACACCCCCCCCACCCCCAAGACCCCACAGCACACACACCCCCCCCCACCAGAGCCGGCCAGTGGCTGCCGCCCGCCACGTCCTCCTGGATTCCAGCGCTTTGACGTTTTTCCCCAGAAACGCCCCCAGTTTGGGCACCGCAGGGCAAAGCCACAGCTGGGGCGTGCAGGAAGCGGATGGGGTTGGTGGGGGAGGGAAGAGGGGGGAGTGGAAATCCCCGTGTACCACCCCCCCTCCCTGTGACCCCCCCCCCAAACCAGGCACCGCCACGGCCGAGCTTCGTCCCCCTTTATTCACGCTCATCCCACAGATTAGACAGTGAAGCCCCTTCTGCAGACCAGCACAGCCCTGACACTGGTCCCAGTGCCAGGGACTGGGGGGAGGCACGAGGGTGGCCCCAGGCGGCTCCCGCTGCAGGGCTGCCCCGTGCCTCAGTTTCCCCACCTGTAAAATGGGGGGGGGGGGGGGGGGGGGGGGGGCCGCACTACTGACCTGTTTGCTGGGTGGGTGGGGAGCGGTGGTGGAGGCAGGTTGGTGGGGGGACCCTGAGCTTCAAATCCCGCTGCCCACCCCCAGAAATCCATTCCCCCCCCCAAAAAAATAACCATAAGGAAAGACCAGGGTGGTCTCCTCCCAACCGGCAGCCCCCCACTCCCTCCCCCCAACTTGGGGCACCCCAATTTATTCCTCAGGGGAAGCGCACCCTACGGAGCATCCTCGCTCTGCCTGCCACCCCCCTCCCAAGGCACCCGCTCCTCGGCCGGGCCCTTGGAAGCAATAAATAACGCGGTGGGGGGGGGTCCTGGTGGTGGGGGGCGCGGCTGGAGGAGGATGGGTGGAGAAGGGGGGTGCAGAGTCCGAGGACACCCCGGGGTCAGAGTCAGGCCGTCCCGTTGGGGAGCCGGCCGGGGCTGCGGTCCTTGCGGGCGGGCAGGGGGGACGCGGGGGGCTCGTCCTCGGCCGGGGACTGCTCCGTCTCGGCGTCGGAGGGTTCCCCCGAGCCGCGCCGGCGGTTCTCGGGGCTGTAGAAGAAGGAGAGGGTGCGGAAAGCGGGCGCCATGTGGTCCTTGATGCTCTCCAGGAGCTGGACGAAGGAGGGACGCTGGCGCGGGTTCTGCTGCCAGCACAGGCACATCAGCTCGTGGCTGCGGGAGAGAGGGAACCCGCTGGGTTTGGGGGGCGCCCTGGCACCCCACGGCGGCAGAGACCAGAGGCCAAGGTGATGGGCTCGGTGCTGGTTTCCCCCTCCCCAGCATGGTGAGGATCCAGGGTGCTGGTTCCCCCTACCCAGGCGTTTCCCGCAGCAGGGTGAGGGTCCGGGGAAGGGGGTGGCGGTCCCCCCGCTACACTCACAGTTTGTCGGGGCAGTTTTCGGGGCGCTCCAGGACGCCGTTGTCCATGACGAAGCGCAGGACCTGCTCGTTGGACATGCCCTGGTAGGGCTGCTCGGCCAGCGTGGCGATCTCCCACAGCACCACGCCGAAGGACCTGCCGGCACGTCGATGCTCAGCGGGGGGGACGTCCCCCAAATCCCACCTTCCCCCCCCAGCGACTCCCCCGCACCCCAACAACCTACCAGACATCGGACTGCGTGTTGAAGATGCCGTCCTTGAGGGCCTCGGGGGACATCCAGCGAACGGGGAGCAGCCCCTTGCCCCCTTTCCGATAATAATCAGTCTCGTAGATATCCCGGGTCATGCCGAAATCTGGTGGAGGAGGAGGAAGGCGTGAGCAGCAGGAGGGGCCGGGGCTGGCAGCGAGCCTCCCCGCCACTGCCCACCCACCTCCGATCTTGACGGTGAAGTCCTCGGACACCATGCAGTTGCGGGCAGCCAGGTCGCGGTGCACGAACTTGTTGGCGTTGAGGTAGGCCATGCCGTCGGCGATCTCTCCCGCCATCTGGATCATGTCCTTGAGCGACGGCGGCGGCAGCCCGGGGTTGTTCTGCATCACGCACAGAGAGTTGGGGTTTGGGGACACACACACACACACCAAGACCCCCCCGGGAACAGGGTGGGCACCTCTTCGCCCGTGGGATGCTGCGGCACCCCCCCAGCCCCTCACCTCGGCGTCGGGCCTGAGCGAGCGCAGGTAGCTCTTCAGGTCCCCACGCGTCATCAGCTCCATGATGACCAAAGCTGGCTGGCCCTGGGACACGACGCCGAGCAGACGGACCTGGGGGGACAAAGAGGGGTGGCACGTCAGTGGCCGGACCCCCCCCATTTCCCCTCCATCCCCCCTCGGCCGCCCACCTACCACGTGGTGGCACTTGAAGGCTTTCATGACGGAGGCCTCGTTGAGGAACTCGATGCGCTCCCGCATGGTGGCCAACTCGTTGACCGTCTTCAGGGCCACCTTGGTCTCCTCGCCCTCAGCGGCCAGCCCCAGTGCCAGCCCCTCGTACACCATCCCGAAGGAGCCCTGCCCCAGCTCCCGGATCACCGTGATCTTGTCCCGCGACACTTCCCACTCATCGGGCATGTACACTGCGGGGCGCGGGGAGACCACCCCGTCCCCCTCACCATCCTCATCTCCATCCCTGTCACCATCCCCATTCCCGTCACCATCCCCACCTCCATCCTCACACAATCCTATCTCCACCCCCATCACTATCCCTGTCTCCATCCCCATCTCCATCCTTGTCCCCATCCTTGTCCACCTCCCCATCCCATCCCAAGGTCCATCTTCATCCCAACCCCATCTCCAACCCCATCCAATCCCATCCCCATCCAATCCCCATCTCCACCTTCATCCCCATATCCATCCCCATTCCATCCCATCCCCATCTTCATCCCATTCCCATCCCCATCCCATCCCCATCCCATTTCTATCCCCATCTCCATCCCTATCCAATCCCATCTCCAACCCCATCCCCTCCCCATCCCGTCCCATCCCCATCTCCATCCCCGCCCCACCCCACCCCCCCAGCACGACCCCGCAGACCCCGGGGGACACCCCTGCCCGTCCCTACGTACTGTCCGAGGCACTGAAGTACTCAGGGTTGACGGAGGCGTAGAGTGTCCCGCTGGGGTACCCGGCGTTGCTCCTGCCAGAGCCGGGCAGCCCTCAGAGGAGGGGGGGCGAGGGCACCATGCCACCCCACCACCACCCTTCCCCAGCCCTGGCACGGCTGGATCGGGGCCCAGCCCAGCCCTGGGGGGTGAGAGGGGGGACGTTACCTCTTCTTGTTGTAGAAGAAGAGGAAGATGGCGAGGCAGGAGATGAGCACCATGAGGACCACGGGCGTGACGGTGAGCAGGACGTAGAAGCTGCCGGATTCCTCCTCGGCTGCCGGGACCAGCGACCGTGGGCCAGGGTCTGAGCACCCATCGCCCCCCCACACGCTGCCCCCAGCCCCCCAGCTCAGCAGCACACACTGATCTCGGGGTGTCCCTGTCCCAGAGCACCCCCCAGTCCCCCCAATCCCCCCAGCATCCTCCTGATCCCCAGCTCCCCAAATCCAGGAGCATCCCCTGAGCCGCAGCTCCCCAGCCCAGCAGCACCCACTGATCTCAGGGTGTCTCCAGCCCATCAGCATCCCCCAGTCCCCCAATCCAGCAGCGTCCCCCAGTCCCCCAGCTCCCCCAATCCAGGAGCACCCCCTGATCCCCAGTGTCCCAGCCCTGAAGCACTCCCTGCCCCCCAGCTCCCCAAACCCAGCAGCATCCCCCAACCCTCCCTCTCCCCATCCCACCACCACCCCCCAACTGCCCAGTGCCCATCCACCACCCCCCCCGACCCCCAGCTCCCCAGCCCCACACAGTCCCCCCTCCCTGCCTGTCCCACAGCCGGGGAGCCCACTGATGTCCCCCTTGTCCCCCGCGGGTACCTGGGCCCAGGATGTAAAATTTGACGAGCCCTGTCCACGAGCCGTTGCCGGCCAGCGAGGTGGCCCGGACCTTGGCCGAGTAGTTGCCCGGCTGGAGCAGAGCCAGGTGGACCCCCCCGTACTTGGAGTAACGGTGACGGGAGACACAGACGACAGTGGTGACCTCCTGGAGGGGACAGTGGGGGGGTGGCAAAGGGGGCTTCAGCCCCCCCAAGACGAGGGAAAGGAGAAAGGGGAAAGGGGAAGGGGAAGGGGAAGGGGAAGGGGAAGGGGAAGGGGAAGGGGAAGGGGAAGGGGAAGGGGAAGGGGAAGGGGAAGGGGAAGGGGAAGGGGAAGGGGAAGGGGAAGGGGAAGGGAGCTGTGCCCCCTCACCAGACCTGTCAGGGCAGGGGGTGCTGGCGGGGGATGGTCCTCACCTCGCTCTCACGGCTGTATTTGATCTCATACTTGAGGATGAGCCCGTTGGGGTTCCTGGGCTCTTCCCAGCGCAGCAGGACGCTGTTCTTGCTGGCCGGCTCCCACGTGACGTTGCCGGGAATGTTGTCAGCTTGCACTGGAGGGGGGCACAGGGGGGGTCAAGCTCTGAGGACATCACCCAGACCCCAACCCTCTGCCAATCCCCTGGAATTCACCAGGAGCCCAGAGCATCCCAGCATCGCCGAGCCAGGGCTTGGGAGGGGGGAGGCTGATGGGACATACGCTCCGGCATGGTCCTGGCGAAGACGAAGGTGGCGGCGCTGCAGCCCACGGTGTGTGCGGCGTGGTTACAGGCGTGGATGTCGATGCGGTACTCGGTGAAGTGCCGCAGCCGCGACAGCACCGCCCGGTCGCGCACCACCTTGTCCTCAAAGATCTGAAAGTCAGGTTTGGGCTCGCCCCCAGTGCGGCTCGGGGCCGGCGGCTCTGCCGAAGAGGCGTTGGCTGGGGATGTGATGGCCACCACGTCCCTGCGCCGCTTCGGGGTCCTGCGGGAGATGGGGACAGGAGGTGGTGGGGAGCCAGGACGCCTGGGATGTCCCCCAAAATCGAGCAGGGGAGGGGAGACCCTCCAGGTTTGTGTGGTCACCACTCACCTCTGCGGGTTCTTGTTGATGGATGTCACCTTCCAGGGTGGTCTGAGACAGCAGGAAATTGGTTAAAGGATCTGCCAGGAGCAGCCACCAGACCCCCCACCTGGGGCAGACCCACGCACCCAACTTGGGGGACCCCATCCTGACACAGGGACCCCCCCAGACGGCACCTGGGGATGATGATGGAGTTGTGGAGGAAGTTCTCGAACTTCTTCTGGAAGGACTCGGCCTCGCCCTCCATGCGGAGCTGCCCGTCGGCAGGGCGGCAGGGGCAGCACCGCTCCTCCGCGTCCTGCTCCACCTCGGGGCCGTCCCCATCCCCAAAGCGGGTGTCGGCACTGCTGGTGGGCAGCTTCAGACCTGCAGGCAGAGACAGGCAGGGCTGGCAGCGCTGCTGGAGCTCAGTTTGGTAGGAGCATCCCCATCCCAGTGTCCCAGGCAGCCCTGCCTGCCCTGCCTGCCCTGACCTTTGTGGCAGTAGTCATTGACGTAGAGCTCCATGTCCTCAGCCAGCTGCTGCCACAGCACCAGGTAGTAGGTGATGTTGCCGTTGCGCTGCGTCGGCGGCTTCCAACGCACCACGATGTGGGAGGAGGAGTTGGACATGGAGATGACATCCCGGGGCACCGTTGGGGCTGGGTGGACACTGGGGCGTCAATCCATCTTTGAGGGACCACCACGGGCATCCCCGTCCTCCTCCCCAGCCCCTTACCCGCCGGCATGGTGCGGATGTAGACCACCTCGCTCTGCGCCCCGTAGTTGCGTCCTTCCTCGGCGGTGGTGAGGGTGATGGCGCGGACGAAGATGGCGTATTGGGTCCAGGGGCGGAGGTTGAGGAGAGCCACCCCCGGCGCCTGCTCACTGCTGAGTGGCAGCTCCACATCCAGCACGTTCCAGCTCTGCGCCCCACAGGCGTCCTGCCCCACGTACTCCGACACGTTCTGGAAGGGTCTGCCCCACACCGGGCATTGGGGATGGTCCCAGAACCCCCTCCCAGCCCCACGACCCCCCTGATGTCCAGCAACCCACCAGCACACAAGGACACCACAGGGTGAGGTCCCCAAACTCTTGGGGACAAGTAGGGGGCGGGGACCACTTACGACTCCTTGTAGTAGACGATGAAGCTGAGGAGGTCCCGGTACTCGGGGGGCCGGTACCGCTCCCACTTGAGGAAGATGCGGTCGGACTCGGTGACGTTGGAGATGAAGCGCAGGGTCTGGGTCTTGCCTGTGGAGAGGAGGGCGAGTTCAGGCAGGGGGTCGCGGTGCTGCCGGGTGTCCCCGTCCCTGTACTCACAGGACGCCCGGTCCCCGTTGGTGCGGGGGTTGATCTCTGCCTTGTTCTGCCGCCCCTTGGTGCCCGTCACCTCCTCCATGCGGTAGATCTCGGCCAGGCACAGCTTGGGGTTGAAGGCGAAGTACATCTTGCCCACGGGGATGGAGAGGACGTGGTGGCTCCAGTCCCAGAGCTGCTGCAAGTTCTGGTTGTCCAGGACGTACAGGGTGTAATTCCTGGAGGAGAAGACATGGGTAGAGGCGGTGGGCACGGGCACCCCCAAACCCACGTGTGTGTCCCCAACCCACAACCCCGTCCTCACCCGTCCACCATGGAGTCACCACGGATCAGCTTGAGGTTCTTGAAGAAGGACAAAGAGACGAGGGCGAAGGAGTGTTTGATCTTCAGGAAGCCCGTGATGGTCTCGATTAGCCCCAGGCTGCTCTGCAGCTCCGAGGCCAGGTTATCTGGGGACAACCCGCGGGCATGAGCTCGGGGAGAGGGGCACCCCCTCATTAATTCACCCTGCAAGGGAAAAACCCCCCCCTCCTTCACCCCCTGCACCCCGCAGCAGCTCTCCCACCCCGGCAGGGGGGTCTGGATCCGGCACTCACAGCCCCGGCGGATGTTCATGATGAGGTTCCCCTCGACGAGGGTGCAGCCCCCCAACTCCTGCGCCGCCTGTGTCGAATCGATGGTCTTGGTGCCCACCTTGCACTCCTTGGGGCACAGCCCCTCGCATTTGTGGCAGAAGATGCTGCGGGCAGGAGGATGGGGGACAGGACGTGAGTCGGGCACCCTGCCACCGCCGTACCCGTGCTGGGGGGCACTGGGGAACCCCCCGCTACCTGCTCTCATTCCTGGTGTAGCCCGAGGGACACTCGGAGAGGCACTGCCGCTGGTGGATGACGAATTTGGAGGCGTCGCGGGGGTTGTCGGAGACCTTGCGGAGGCTGGCGCAGTACTCGGCGGTGACGCAGCGCCAGCCCTCGTACTCGTAGGTGCGGGGTGGGCAGGAGGGCAGGCAGTGCCCGTTGAAGTGGAAGTGGCGGCAGGCGACGCAGGCTCGGTTGTCGCGGGGTCGCCCGCAGCCCCCCAAGCACTCGGCGTGGCAGCACTCGCCCGCCGCCGTGCACGCCGAGCCCGCGCCACACGGGCACACTGCGGGGAGAGAGACAGTGCCGTGGGCGAGGAGAAGCCTCCGGGAGAAGATCGGTCGGCCTTGGGGCAGCGCGGAGGGTCTGGGGGTCTGGGAATCACACAGGGGGTGAGAGGGAAGAGGTGGGGAGGGCTGGGGGGTGGCTGCTGACACCCTCTGGCTCTGGGGGGCAAGGGGAGAGGGGTGGAGGGATGGAGGGAGGGAGGGATGCAAGACTGGATGGAGGGATGCAAGGATGGAGAGAGGAGTGGGGGGATGCAGGGATGAAGCAATGGAAGGATGGAGGGATGCAGGAATGGAGGGAGGGATGGAGAGATGGAAGGATGAAGTGATGGAGGGATGGAGGATGGAGAGGGAGATGGAAGGAGGGATGCAGGGATGCAGGAATGGAGGGATGTGGGGATGGATCGAGAGATGCAGGGATGGAGGGAGGGATGCAGGAATGTAGGGACTGATGGAGGCATGGAAGGATGGAGGGATGTAAGGATGGAGGGATACAGGGATGGAAGGATGATGGGATTGAGGGATGGAGAGGGGGATGGAAGGAGGGATGTAGGGATGCAGGAATGGAGGGAGGGATGAAGGGGATGGATGGAGGGATGGAAGGACGCAGTGATGGAAGAATGAAGAGATGGAGGGATGCAGGGATGGAGGGATGGATGTAAGGATGGAAGGATGAAGTGATGGATGTAAGGATGGAAGGATGAAGTGATGGAGGATGGACGGAGGCAGGGACAGACTGACGGATGCAGGAACGGGTGGGGGAATGGAGGGACAGCCCAACGGTGAGTGGACAGACGGACAGCTGGGCTGAGGGGCGGCCGTGTGAGCCGCTGGATGGGTGCCTGCAGGGCTGCACGGACAGACGGACGGATGGGGTGAGGCTCAGCCCATGCTCAGCCCCAGCCCCAGCACCGGGGCAGCAGCCGAGGTTACAACGCCGATAAGGATCGGTGTTTATAGTATATATTTCATTACCGGCTCTCCTGTTTACAGCAAACGAGCCCGGGAGGGGCCCGTATTTACCTCCCTGCTGGGAAAACAGGGCAACCAGGAGCTGGCCTCTCCTCCGGAGAATGATACAGCGCGGATCCGGTTACCCCCGCCACGCCACTGGCACGGGCCGCGCTCCCGGCGACAAGGAAGCGATGGCCACGTGCCGGGGCCTGCCATCCCCTGGTGGCTCCACCAGCCTTCCCCAGTGCCCTCCCAGTTTACCCCACAGCCGCCGCGGCGCAAACCAACACCACGCCGGCAAAACAGCCGCCACGATCGAGCCCCGCGCCGCCGGCACCCACCTTTCTGGCAGAAGCTGGATGTCCAGCAGCGATAATCCAGCTGCCCGTTGACGCTGGTCTGCGCGCACGGCTTCTCCACGTCCAGGATGCCCGGGCAGACGTCGGCGCATTCTTCGGCCAATTTATTGCCGACGATGTAGGTGTTGTCCACGGCGTCGGGCAGCAGCAGCCCCCAGTCGATGGTGGAGAGGTGGCAAAGCTCCTGGTTGCGCTCGATGCGGACGGAGCCGCGCAGGACGTGGCCCAGGCTGTGCAGCCCCACGTCCCGCAGATGCGGCATCTCGAAGATGACCAAGGCGTAGCTGAAGAAGAGGTTGGTGCCACGGATAACCGAGAGGTTGGGGAAGAGATCCCGCAGGCTCTCCAGCCCGTAGACGCGGAAAAGGAGCAGGTACTCAGTGATCATGAGCAGGCGAGGGAAGCTGAGCCCCCGAAAATCCTCGGCGCCCGTGGTGAACATCAGCAGGATCTGCAGGTTGCCCTCGATGATGGAGCAGTTCTCCAGCTTCTGCAGCTGGGAGACGTCGTTGCGGATGTCCATGCTGCCGCAGACTGGGGTGGCGAGAGGGGGACGCCGTGGGCAGCAGGGATGGGGCAGCTGCCCCCTCAAAACCCCCCCTGTGACCCAGGGGTCCCCCCGCTGTGCCCATGGCTGGGGCCGCAGCGATGCTCGGGGGGGTTTAATATCCCGGTGCTGCCTGTCAGAGGGGGCTGCAGTCGGGTTGGGCTGTCTGGGAAGACGCGAGTGGCTCTGACAGGCAGCCGGCGCGTTGCGGCTCTCCGGGGCACGACACGTCCGTCAGCGCGGCGAGCGGTGATGTTAACGAGCTCTGGCTGCCCGGGCGGCTGTCTCGCCCCACCGATCACATCCCAGCCCCACCCGGGGGGGTCTGGCTGGGGGTGCAGAGGGATTTCCCCCTTCCCCAAGCTGTGGGGCAGCCGGGGGGGGGGAGCATCTTCCCCCCACGGACATGTGGTTACCCACAAGGTCGCTCCCATTAACTCCCCGGCACGGTGCCCAGGCGGGCTAACGGGGCACACGAGGCTACCGCGGGCACCCACGTGGCACGGCCCCCCCGGTGGTGGGTTTGCCATCGCGGGGATTTCCCACCCGGAGCCTGGCAGGGAGCGGGAGCATCGGGGGCAGCACAGGGCCGAGCATCCCCCACTTCCCAATCTCAGCAGGGATGCAAGAGCCAGGAGGAGCTGGCAGCTTCCCACCGGCAGCATCCCCGGCCTGAAACCTGACGCCAAGTTATGATGGAAAGAAGCTGCTGAGATCCCCGCGAGGGATTTACTGTAAACACCCGGAGCAAACACAACCGGCTCGGCCTGTACCCTAAACACCGGGCGACGCCGGCACCCCGGCATGGCTGTCCCTGCCACGGGGACCCGCCGGCCAGCGGCTCGTGGCCGTGTCCTGAACGTGTCCCCGGTGGCGTTTTTCCCCTCCCGGGGTCACTCGCTAACCATGGACACCACGGCCCTGGCAGCTGCCCCCGGCGGCAGGATCCTGCCCCACGCCAGGGCTCGGCAATTTGTAGGGGGCTGGTGCCGGCCGGAGGGAGCCCTGTGCCCCCCAGGTGAGGACACGGGGGTCCCCTCCATCCTCCCGTGAGACAGGAGGGGTTACAGCCCCCACTGCCACCGCCACCCGCCCTGACCTTGGCAGTCACCCCGTCCCTTCACCGCACAAGGGGACGGGGTCCCCCGTGTCCCTGGAGGGGGACAGATTGGGGACAGGGGTCCTTGGTGGGGGCAGACACAGCGAGGTGTGTCCCCCCCCCGGTAGCTCTCAGCACAGCCCCAGCACCGGAATGCTTCACCCCCCTCCTCCATCGCTCCCACCCCCTCTCAGTGCTTGGGGAAACTGAGGCACGGGGCGAGGGGAAGGCAGGACAGACTGACAGACCCTGAGCCCACCTGGTACCCCCACCCAGACGGACGTCCCCCGCCATGACCACAAGAGCTGGGACCCCTCACCGCCCCCACCACCACCACCATGCTCCCCCCCCCAGCTGTTTTCCATCCCAGCAGCAGCAAAAATTTTCCACCATCCCAGCTCCCGACGGGGCCAAGCGATTGATACCCCCGGCTCTGGCCGAGCCCCCCCCCGAGTCCCCCCTTCCCATCCCAACAGCACGGGGGGTCCCACACTCTGCCCCTCCTGCCCTGGATGGGGGGGTTCCACAGCTTACAGGGGGAAACTGAGGCAGGGAGCACCGAAAGAGGGTCTGGCTCTTGCAACCCCCCCACAGGCATCGCCACGCAGCCCCCCCCGCCCCGATCTGTCCCCATGTCCCCCCAAGCTCCCACCCCCCCTCTCCTTTCCAGGCACTTACTTTCAGACGGGGCTCGCACGAGGGGCAGCGGGAGGGGCCCAAGGACCAGCAGCGTCACCCCCAGCCGCAGGACCCCCAGCACCCTTGTCCCCATCCCCGAGTGGGACCCCAGGGTCCCGTCCCCGTCGCGCCTCGGGCGCTGCTGCACCGTGTCCGTCCCCGCCGGCACCCACGGCACGCCGGGATAGGGGTGGCCCCCGCGGCCCTTGCCCGGACCCTGCGGCCCCTTCACTTTTGTTTTCGGCTGGCGCACACTAAATATTTAGCCTGACAACTGTCAGGGCCAGGGCCAGGGCTTGTTTGGGAAATAAAGAGGGGGAAAACAGGGCGGCCCCCCCCTTCCCACGTGGGCTGGGAAGGAAGCGCTGCCTCCTGCCTCAGTTTCCCCAGTTGGAGCAGGAGGATCCAGGTTGCTCTGGGGGGGGGGACAACCGAGAACCAACGGAGACCCCGGCACGGAGGGGCCAACGCAAGGGTCACCCTCCATCACGGGGTGGATCTGGGGTGTTTGGACCCCACGTCCCCCGTGTCCCCACATCCCCTGGGGTCCCCCCATCCCCCGGATCCCCATGTCCTGCAGGGTCCCCCCATCCCCTGGGGTCCCCACATCCCCCAGGGTCCCCACGTCCCCCAGGGTCCCCACATTCCTTGGGGTCCCCACATCCCCCGGGTCCCCACATCCCCTGGGGTCCCCCCATCCCCCGGATCCCCATGTCCTGCAGGGTCCCCCCATCCCCTGGGGTTCCCACATCCCCCAGGGTCCCCACGTCCCCCAGGGTCCCCACACCCCAGCAGCCCTGCAGCGAGGAGGAGGAGCAGGATGAAGCTGCGGGTGCTCAGCAGATGCAGGAGAGGAGGAGGGATGAGGGGGAAGACATTTATTTCTTGCACCGGGGCTGAGGACGGGCGAGGGTCCAAGCCGTGGGGCAGCCCCCACCCCACTGCAGCAAAGACCTGGGGGGTAGGACAGGGAGGGGGGTTCTGCTGCCTCAGTGACCCTCCAGCACCATGGAACTGGGAGCTACTGGGGCCGGATGGCGCTGCTGCCCCCTGGGATGGGGAGACAGGGGGATCCCCCCCAGGGCTCCTCTCATGGGATGGGCCCTCTCGGGGGGTCCCGTCTCCTTTTGGAGGGGGGGGCTCAGGAGCAGCTGCTTCGCCGCCGGCGCAGCAGCGTGACGGGGTGGCTGCCCTCCTCCTCCTGGTCGCTCTCGCAGCAGCGCTGGGGGCACAGGGGAGGCTGGAGAGGAGGGACAGATCCCCCCCCCCCAGGAGAGGACCCCCCCAAGGGAGAGGAACCCCCCTAGGCGAAACAACCCCCCCAGGGGTGAGGACTCCCCCCTCCCAGGGGAGAGGGCACCCCAGGTGGGGACACCCCCCGTTGCACAGCCACTGCACAGCCCACCCCCCACTCCATCGGGGGGGACAGGCCCCCCCCCCCCCAAATCCCTTCTCCCCCCCACCCCAGCCCTTGCTAGAGGGGGGATCTGGGGGCTCCTGGCCGCTCACCAGCTCCTCGTCCTCCTTCCTCAGGCCGCAGAGCAGCCGCGTGCGGCAGAGCCGGTTGCAGGCAGCCACCATGTTGTAGGACAGCTGGGGGGGGGGGGGGGCAGGAAAGTGGGGGTCCGAGGGGGGGTCACACCCCTCCTCTGTCCCCAACACCCCGCGGCGCTACATCCCCCCGACACAGAGACCCTGCGATACGGCCAGCCCTGGGATGGAGCACAGCCCGAGCTCCCCCGGGACCCCACGGGTGGGGGGACCCCATTTCTGGGTGCCCCCCCCGGCCCCGCCTCGAGCCGGGACCCCCCTTCACCTTCCACTTCCTCCGAGCGTTGAACTTGCGGAAGTTTTTCATGTTGATGGAGGAACGGCTCCGGTTCGCCGCCTGCTTCCCGCTCAGGGGCTGCCGGGGCGAGGACACAGCGTCGTCCCCGTGCCCCCACCCTGCTCCCGGGGGTCCGGCGCCCCCCCACCCCCCCAGCCCATCCCTCTCACCTTGATCCAGGGATGGACGAGGCACTCGGCTGCCGTCATGCGGTGCCTGCAGCACAGAGCGGGGGTGGCAGGGGGGGAACGAGGGGGTCCCGGCACCAAACATCCACCATGGGGATGGGGATAGAGATGATGGGGATGATGGGGAGGGGGATGGGATGGGGATGGGGGTGGAGATGGAGATGGGGATAAGGATGATGGAGATGATGAAGAGGGAGTGGAGATGATGGAGATGGGGATGAGGATGGTGGAGATGATGGAGATGGGGATGGAGATGGGGATGACAGGGTTGGAGATGGGAATGGAGATGGAGATGGGGCTGGGGATAAGGATGATGAAGATGATGGAGATGAGGAATTGGATGGTGGAGAGGGGGATGAGAATGGTGGGGATGGGATGGAGATAAAGATGGAGATGGGGATGGGGATGCAGATGGGGATAAGGATGATGGAGGTGATGGAGATGGGGTGGGGATGATGGAGATGAGGATGAGGATGTTGGAGATGGACTGGAAGATGGTGGAGATGAATATGGGGATGATGGAGCTGCAGATGGGGATGGAGACAGCATGAAGATGGAGATGGGGATGGAGATGATGGGGCTGGGGATGATGGGGCTAGAGCTGAGGATGGGGACTCTCACCCCGGCTCCTTCACCAGCAGCTGCCGGATGAAGTCCTTGGCCATCTCGGAGGTCTGGCTGAAGCAGTGCTCCTCGAACTCGTAGGCACCAGCCACAACGTTGGAGAGGGTCTCGGCGTCCGTCTCACCCTGGAAGGGGGACAAGCCGCTGAGCCTGCGGGGACACGACAGAGCCACTGAGTGCCGGGACAGCACCGGCTCGGCCCCCCCAGTGCCCAGGCTTGTCCCCGTGCCCCCGACTGCAGGGAGCATCTCCCCGTACTCACAGGATGTAGGTGATGACCCCGATGCTCCTGAAAGGCAGAGGTGGGGGTCAGGTGCTGCCCTCCCTGGGGTCCCCCTGTGCCCCGTGGCACCCAGGAGGGTCCCAACCTGCCCCCCCGGCTCAGCCCATCACCCCCAGGTCCCTGCTCCTCACCACATGTCGGTCGCGGAGCTCAGCGGCTCATAGTTGATCACTTCAGGAGCTGGGGGTGAACGCAGAGCCGGGGGGGAACATTAGAGGGGACAGCACCGTCCCGGCCACCTCCCTCTCCTCACGCCCAGGAGGTCCCATCCCCACCCCAGGAGGTCCTTTCGCTGCGTCCCCGCAGAGCAGGGCTGCTCGGGGACCCCCTGGGGACCGCCAGCCCCATACCGATGTACTGGGGGGTCCCACAGAGGCTCTTGAAGGTGACGCCGTCCTCCAGGTGCTGGGCCAGCCCGAAGTCGATGATCTTGATCTGGGGTTTGGGGACATCCTTCTCCTGCAGCATGATGTTCTCGGGCTGCGGGGACAAGGCCGGGCACGACAGGGTGACGATGGGGGGCCAGGATCTGCCGGTGTCCGGCGAGCGCAGCAGCAGCCCGGGAAGGCGGGCAGGATGCGGCCAGGGCTCTGGGGGTGCCCGGTGAGGGGGGATGCAGCCTCTAATCCCCCAGGGAGTGAGGACAGGGGGTCCCCTCGGGCACCTTGAGGTCGAAGTGGGCGATGTGGCGGGTGTGGAGGTACTGCACCCCGCGCAGGATCTGCCCCAGGAACTCGATGGCCTCCTCCTCCGACAGCATCTCCTTGGCCGCGATGAAGTCGAAGAGCTCCCCGCCGCCGATCCTGCACGGCGCGAGGACGGGGCTGAGCTCCACCACCTCCAACGCACGGCACAAAATGGGAGGGGGGGCGGGTGTATGGGTGTGTCCCCCAACCCTGGGACCCCCCACTCACAGCTCCAGGACAAGCACCATCTCGGCTCGGCTGGCGAAGAGGTCGTGGAGCCGCATGATGTTGGGGTGGTCGAGCTGGCGGAGGATGGCGACCTCCCGCTCCACCTGCGCCCGCTCCAGCCCCAGGCGGCTGCCCCGGCAGCGCCGCGTCTTCACGAATTTGGCGGCGTAGAAGGTGCCGGTGCTGCGCTCCCGGCACCGCTTCACCACCCCGAAGTGGCCGCTGCAGCGAGAAACCGGGCTGGGGGCACGGCCGGGCTGTCCCCCACCCCCCCCAACATGGTGGGGGACAACCCAGGCGTCCGGCTGCCTGCGGGGACCCCGCGCAGGCAGGAGCCCTGCCCGCCCCCCGCTCACCTGCCCAGCTTCTCCAGCAGCTCGTACAGGTCCTCTACGTTGCCCGGGCTGAGGGTGGCCACCAGCCCCTCGCTCCCTGTAGCCCCCATATCCTGCGGGGACGCACCAGCATCCGGCTCAGCCGCCTGTCCGGGGTGCGGTGACGTGTTGGACCTGGCCCATGCAGGGACCCCCCACCCCATGGAGACTCCCCCAAGAACACCCTAGAGGGGATTCTCCAGTGTCTAATACTGTGGCTGAGCTGAGGCCCTGGCCGGTTCTCCCAGTTCATGCCAAACTCTCCGGCACGTGGGGATTTGGAGACCTTCACCCCTCGATCGGGGCAGGCAGGGGCTGCCCAGCGGGCTCAGAAATCAGGCAGGAGCAGGCGGGGGGGGGGGGTGTCACACCAGCCCCTGTGCCCCTCACTGCACGGGGGAGGATGGGGGGTGCAAAACGCAGCGAAAAACTAACATCGCTGTTTGGGGTTTTTTTTAAAAAAAGGGGGTTAATAGTCCAGCCTGGTTGTCCCCCGCAGCCCCCGGGCAGGAGACCCCCACACCCGCAGCCCCACATCTCAGCTCCTCGGCTGCGACTCACCTGGGTGCTGTCAGGGGCAGCTCCCGGCCCCCCCCCAGCCATAACCCCGGCCTGGCCGCCCTCGGCCATCACTGCAAAGACAAGAAGGCCCGGGGTGAGGGGGAGAGAGGCTTTGGGGGGGACAGCGAGGCCCCATGGAGGGCCCTGCCTGCACCCTGCCCGCACTGTGGTCTTGGCAGAGCCCCCCCCAACTCATTACAGTGATGGGTTTTGGTGCAGCACCTGCTAAGGGGGGGGGTCTGGTTCTCACCCCCGGCAGCTTCAAGCCACAAACCAGCCTCTTGTGGTGGTCAGCTCACGCAGCAGCAGGCAAACGCCGGGGCGTGACCCCCCCCGTGCCTCAGTTTCCCCAGCTGTAAAATGGGGCTAGTGATCCTCCAGTGGTCAGAGTAGCCGGGACCAGCGGCTTCACAGGGATGAGGAGAAGGGGGGACGTGGGCTCTGGGCCCCAGTCTTGGGGCCACCTCGATGTCCCCAGCGCTGTGTCCCCGGGAGCGGGAGGTTTCCTGGGCTGGTGCAGGCAGGGGGTCCTGGCTGCGGGGTTCAAGGCCACCAGGAAAGCGATAAGGAAGGTGATATCAGCCAGAGGCGGGGTCCCCCCCACAGGAAAAAACAGTTCGATAAGGGAGCACGAGACCTTGAGACGTCAGCCCCCTCCCAGCCACCTGGCTCAGCTTTATCGCAGCAAAAAGGACGGCGGGGCCAGATCCTGCACGGGCTCCCCAGCCCCTGCTCAGCACACCGGGATTTACCCCCCCCCCGGATTTACCCCCCTCCCAAAGCTGGGGTGCAAGGGGTTTAATGCCCCCTCTCCTGGGGGGATTCGAGCCCCCCAGGGGATGGTCCCACGCTGGCCACAGGCAGCCTGTCACCACGTCCCCGGCCCCACAGGGTTGTGCTGCACCGGTGGCTGCCCCAAACAGGGGCTGGGACCCCTCCTGTCCCCCCACCGCAGCCCTCTGGGGTCCCCAAGCCCAGTCCTCCCTCGCTCACCCCCGCTCCCAGCCCGGCTGTGCCCCCTTACCCACCCGAGCCTTCCTCCACACCCACCGTGCTCTCCCTCACTCCCCGGCCGGCCAGGACAGGGGACAGCTGCTGCCCACGGGGACAGTCCTGTGGCACCCCCGGGGCTGGGTGGGGGACACCCGGCCAGGCACCACTCACCCACGGAGCCAGCTGGTCCCCGGACTGGTACGTGCGTGGGGGGGGCCATAGCTGGAGCCGAGCCACCGTCCCCAGCATGTGACATGGCCGCAGCGGCCAACACGCCGCCCAGGGTCACAGCGCATCCGTTTGTCCCCCGGGGAGGGACACAAACAGCCGACGTCCCTCGCTGCGCAGCCCCCCCCGCGCCGTGCCGCCGAGCTGGTTTTTGCAAGGGAGGGAAACTGAGGCACGGGCGGCCCCCACGGCTCCGCGGCCGAGCTCACGGCAGCGGGGGCTGGAACTGGGGGGGCTGCGCGTCGTCCCGCTGCCCATCAGCCCGGGAAAACCGCCCCGGCCTCGGCTGCACGACAGCCAGAAAACGGGCTCCCAGGGAAGTGACCTCGCAGGTGGCTGCTCCCCAGCATCCAACTGCTTAAAAAAAAGCTCCGCAGACCCCCAAAACTCCCTGACCACCCCCTGCACCGGGACAGAGCCCGACCCCGGCATCCCTCACCTCTGGCGCCGCGGCCCCGCGCGCAGCTCCAGCCTTCCTCCAGCAAACCCCGGCGGTGCCAGGCTTTTCCTCGAAATCCCGGCGTTTCCCAGAGAGCCAGGGCAGGAGCTGGCCGCTGGCTCCGGCTGCGGCTCAGAAGAATAAAAGCTCTTTGCGTTCCTCCTCCCAAGGTCTCTTGAGAAATCCCCCCACGCTGTCCCCGTGGCCAGCTGCGGAGAGGAGCTGGAAAAGACCTTTTAGGGGCAATTCCTGGCGTTTCCAGCACCTCGGCTCGTCGAGGAGCGGTGGGACGAGCCACAGGCGGTCAGTGTCCCCCTCACCGACGTCCCGGCGGCTGATGTCCCCCGGTCGCCCGTAAGCGTGAGGATTGCAAACAGGAAACCTGGCTGACAAATAAAAATATTATGCAGCAGCCGCCGGAGGGGAAGCGAGCGGAGGGTGTGAAGGTAGCGGGGAGGGACACGTTTCTTAAGGTGGAGAGAACCAGCGCTGGCACCGCACCGTGTGCCGGGGGATGCTGCGGGGGGCACCGGGCACCAGCGAAGCCACCGCCCGGCGCACCCCGTCCCTGTGCCGGTGCGATAGATGAGCCGGCCCAACGCTAATCCCTGTCCTAATCCCTAATCCCTGCAGCCTCTGGGGTGCAGCCGCGTTGGCACCGCTCGCCGCGGGGCCGGCCGGAGCCTGGCACTAGGAGAGGCAGCGGAGCCAGCGGTGCCGGCTGCCGCGTTCCCCAGCTGGGTTCAGCCCCTTTGTCACATCGGTGCCCCCAGCACATCCCGGGATGTGCCCGGCTCCAGCCGGGAGAAGGACCCTGAAGCTGGGAAGTGGTGCCGGATCCCACCGCGCCAGGAATCAAATCCCAACCGGAGGCATAAACCTGGGCCCGGCGACCCTGCTGCCCCCGCGCCTGGCGGCACGAGACCCCGGGACGCAGCTGGGAGGAACAAAGAGCCCTTTGTAGGCGCCGACGTGCTGGTGGGCGAGTGGCCGGAGCCCCCTCGGTCACCACAGCCCAGCCTGTGCCGAGGGTCCCCATGTCACCCGGGTGTCACCCCAGTGCCACCCCGGTGCCACCTCGCTGCCTTCCTGTGACGTGTCCCCATCAGGCAGCTTCGGTTGCTGCTTCCTGCCCTTCGCAGGCAGCGGAGGTGCGAGTGCAGGCAAGGTGGCAGCGCTGCCCGTCCGTCCTGCCTGCCCGTCCGTCCTGTCAGCTCCGGCCATGGACTCCTGGGTCCCCGCGTGGCCGGGCAGAGGTAGGCACCAGGCCTGGGGTCCGGGGGTTGGGGTCTTCCTGGGGTTGTATCAGCGCTCTGGGATGGGAGAAAAAAGGCCGAGGAGCAAATCCCAAGTCTGGGGACTCGGGTCGGGCAAGTGCCGGGCGATGGGGGGATGGTCCCCCCGTCCAGCGGCGCAGTGGGGAAGAGGCAGAGGACAAGGGGGTGTGGAGAGAGGGAGTGGGGTCCCCTGACCACCCCCGGCCCTTCCAGCCAGGGTTTATCCGCTTTGAAGGGGGAAATCCAGCCCAGAAAGGTCTCACGGAGCAAAGCTGGGCTTTAGGCCGGTTCAAGTCTGATTTGACCCATTCTCACCCCAGATTGTGGGGTTTAAGCAGCACATCCCACCCTGGGGGGCAAATCCCCCCAAACCGCCTCTCCGAGGCCGAGGTGCTGGGGTGGGGGAGCAGGGACGAGCCCCCCACCTCCACCCAGGACCCCCCACCCCCACCCCGGGGTGTGCCCTGTGAGCTGGGGACAGGGGTATCGCCCCCAACTTCCTGGCCATGCCTGGGCAGGACCTGACCCGAATTTGCCTTCCTAGCGCTCCCCGCGCTGGTTTGCTGCGGTTTGGGTTGTTTTGTTTCACTTTGTCAACAACTTCCCTACCTTCCCCTGCCCTCCCCTGCCCGCCAGGGTGCAGGGACAGCCTGGGTGCTGCACCCAGCTAAAGGTGGAGATGAGCTGCTGTGTCCCCCCCCAGCTCTCCCCGTCACCCCGGCTGGATCCCCCCCCATTCTCAGACGAGCCTCAACCAGCTCCTCTGACTCAGCTTCGCCTCCGGGATCAAACCAGCCTCGGCCTCTTCCACCCCCTCAAGCATCTGCTGAGGATTAATCTTGTTTTGCCAAGAGTCGGCAGCTCGGGGCCAAGCTCAGGGTCCCTTGGTGGCCGCACGCAGAGCCCCACACCCGCCTCGCTCCCCTTCCTGGGGCTGCCCTGACACCCCTGGGGACTTTCAGGGGGCTGGGGGGATTCACACACTTTCCCCCCTCCTCCTCCCCACGCAGCTCACTAGTCCTTGGGGCTTTTCCGGGCAAGAGCAGCGTTTGAGAGGGGTGGGTCAGGGAACCCCCCCCCCTAATCCCAGCGCCCCGTGGGCAGCGATGGGGCACAGGGCCAGCTCCGGGCTGCCACCCTGAGCCTGTTTCTCACCGCTCCCTGGGACAGGGGACCCCACGGATGACGACCGTCCCCTCTTCAGCACCTTCAAACCCATCAGTGAGGACAACACGGCCAGCGCCAAGCCGGGCGCCAGCGCCACCCCGGTCCAGCCCCAGGGCACAGAGCAGCTCCTGGGCCACCACGACACACGCAGCAGGGTAGGACGTGGGGTTGCAAAGGGTCGGTCCCCCCCAGCCCCCCGTCCCAGCACCCCCGAGCTCACACACCCACGGGGATCTCGTCCTCCCAGGCTGCAGCAGGAGCCCGGTGCGGGGAGCAGAGCATCCTCGGGGCACATCCGTGCCCCCGGCCGCTCTCCCCTTCCCTCCAGGTCCCACCAGGTTCCTCGCTGTCCCCACCCGGCTGGTCCCCGGCGGACGGGGACCTGCAGCCGGAGCTGGCGGCCCTGCGTGCCCGGACGAGGCTGTGGTTCGAGCAGACACAAGCCAGGAGGCTGGGGGCCGAGGGCGAGCTCCCAGCCTGGTTCCACGGCTTCATCAGCCGGAGGTGAGAAGCCGAGGCGGGGAACGGGGTGGCCCCTTCAGTATCCCCACCCCTGGGCTCCAAAATAGGGAGCTGCACCCCTGGCTCCCACGAAGGGGGTGAGGACGAGCAGGTTTGGGCCCCTTCCTGCAGGGAGGCGGAGCAGCTGCTGCAGGATCAGCCCCCTGGCTGCTTCCTGGTCCGCTTCAGCGAGAGCACCGTCGGCTTCGTCCTGTCCTACAGGTGAGGGACCCCCGGCCCTCACAGAATCACAAAAAACCCAGACTCATCTGGGTTGGAAAAGCCCTTGAAGCTCCTCCAGCCCAACCACGAACCTCACCCTGACCGTTCCCAACTCCACCAGATCCCTCAGCGCTGGCTCAACCCGACTCTTCAACCCCTCCAGGGATGGGGACTCCCCCCCTGCCCTGGGCAGCCCATTCCAACGCCCAACAACCCCTTCTGCAAAGAAATCCTTCCCAATATCCAGTCTAATATCCCGTTCACTCCCCACCGACTCCGTCTCTGCTCTCCCCACAGGGGCCGGGATCGCTGCCGGCACTTTGTCCTGGACCAGCTGCCGGACGGGCGGTACGTGATCCTGGGGGAGCGGAGCGCCCACGCCGAGCTGGCCGACCTGCTGCGGCACTACGCCGCCGCCCCCATCACGCCGTACCACGAGTTCCTGACGGTGCCGCGGGGACGGGTGAGGAGCCGAACTGCGGGCAGAGCACCCGCCGTGGGACCGCGCACCCACCTCTCCCCTCTCCGCAGGAAAACAAACCCCGAGGAGGGACGTGGACCCCAAGCGACGGCGACGCTGCGCGTCCCCCGTGGAGCGAAGCGCTGGCAAACCCCCCGATGTACAGCACCGTCTTCAAGGGGCCCCCCCGAGCCAGGCAGGCGGCCCCCCAGCTGCCTGTGGAGCCCAGAGCTGAGGGAGGCTCCTCCAGGGAGGTAAAGGCAGAGCTGAGGGGATGGAGGCCAGGACAGGAGCAGCAGCTTGGCCAAAGCCCTCGCAAGGCGGCGGGATGGGGGACGCAGCCCCAACCACCCCGGATCCACTTCCAGCCCTCACCCCCTCCCATCCCGTCTCTTCCACAGGCTCCCAGCGTCCCCCCACCGCTCCCAGTCAAAACCAGCTCCTCAGCCACCGCCCAAGGGCCACCGCACAGCCCTGCTGGAGCTGGAGCAGCTCCCAAAGGTCCCTATGCTCAGGTGCAGAAAGAAGCCAGCCCCCCCGAACCCCCCGAGCGCCCCGACACCAAGTACCAGCAGCTCATGTGCTTCCACACCTACGCCGAGCCTCGCGAGGGGCTCGCACCCGGCCCCCCCACCTACAACGAGCTGGAAGAGCCCATCCCCTTCTACGCCATGGGCCGGGGCTCGAGCTCCAGCGCCAGCCCTGAGGAAAATATCTACTCCGAGGTGGCGCTGGCCCGGCAGGATCCGCCCGCTCCGCTTCCCCGGGGGGCCCCAGGCGCCTTCTCGACACTGCTCCCCAAACCCCGCGCTCACCGGCGGCTCTTCCGCAGCCTGTCCAGCCAGGCCTCCAAGAGGCGGCAGCTCCTGGCCGCTCCCAGCGCTGAGGGGAAGGGGAGAGGAGGCTCCGGGCCGGCCGCGGAGCCGCAGGTTCGTTGCTCAGGGGCTCAGAGCCAAGGCAACATCTCCGGTAGAGTCCGGAGGGTCGGGGTTCACTCCACACCAGGGGCACAGGGGGGACATGGGGGTCCCCTGCCCAGCGCTCCACGCCGGAGCGACGATCCCCAAAGCGGGAGCAACGTCGAGGGTTGGGAGGGTGAAGGACCGACTTTGAACTCCATCCTGGCCAACTTCCACCCGCCGAGGCAGGAGCTGGGGGCTGCCCCCCTTCACCCCTCCCTGCGGATTCCCCAGGGCCCGCGGAACCCTCCGCCGGCGTTCGACGAGCCCATCTATGGCCGGACGAGCGCCGCGAAACGAGTCGCAGCCGGGCAGGAGGCTCCTGAGAACATTTACGAGCAGCTTTCTGGAGACCAGCTCTAAGCCCCCAGCGCAGGTAGGTCCAAGACAAGCCCCAGCCCCAGGCACGAGGAAGCTCTCGGGGTCCCTCCCCCCTCAAAAGGGAGCACTTAGACCTGGGGAGGGGGCTCTAAGGCTGCAGTTGGCCCCTCTACAGACAACCAGCGTCCCGGCAACGCCAGCTCCGTGCCGGGATTCCCACACCCTTCCCAAGGCCTGTGAGACAGTTAAGAGGGGAACAGATTTAATTTATCTTTGAACACTTTTTCAGAAAGATTTCTATTAATAGAATGAGGGCGGAAAAGGCTACTACGGTCAAAACAGAGACAGGTTTTGGGCACGGCTGGTGCATCCAGGTATTAAATCAGCCACACGCCAGAGCGACACCGCAGGCCGGCAAGGCAGGGCCACACCAAACAGCACCCACCCGGTGCCGACACCTCCGAGCTCAGCCACAAAACACCTCAGCACCAACCCCCAGGACCAAATTCGGCTGCTGGGGCTGAAACGCCCCCGGAGCCAACGTCGTTCTCGCAGCAGACGTGGCGCAACGTGCCCAAGGAGAGGCAAAGCCCCACACTGGGATGTGTTAAGAGCTTCGAGACACGGAGGGAAAAGGAGGGCTGTGGGGTTGGGGTTGGGTTTTTACCTCTCTGAAGACCAAAAAAAAAAAAAAAAATCACGTTCGCTTTTCCGGAGCCTACATTTTGTTGCTCTTAAATGGCCAAAAGCAGAGCGTGAGTCAGCCGCCATTCCCGTCCTCGTTACCTCCCCTCTAGTGCTAAAAATGAGCCATTACACCCCGAAATGGAAAAAGATAAAGGGGAACCTTTAGAGTGTCAGCCTCTCGCCTCGCTCCAGGACTCCACGATCCCGCCAAAGCCGCTGAAGAGGAGTTTGGGGACACACAGGCTGCCCCAGGACGGAGCCTCCTGCCCCGCAGCACCCCGGCCGAGGGCACAGCTCGGTGTTTGAAAGGGGATGAACCCCCCGGCGGGGAGCACAACCCACCGCCGGGCTTCGCACCCCGATGAGCCTCCTCGGACGAGCGTTTCGTCACCGGCTGCGCAAAAACGTCCGGTCTGTGAATAAAACAAAGCAGCCGCCCCCGAAAGACGGGCTGGAGCGGAGGGGCTTCGGCCTTACCGGAGAGGGGAGAAGGAAAAGCAATGCCTCGAGCAAGGAGTCGAGCGCCTCGCGCTGGAAACAGGTGTGGTTCGGTTCATTTAAAAGTTTATTCCTTTATCAAATCTCTTTTTCAGAGGATTTCGCTGTACATATAAGATATGAATAAATTACTCAACAGTAACTTTATTCTGGTCATTCAAATACTCAAAATGGGCTCTGCAAAGTACTAAAACATCCAGGGAACTAAACTAGAAATCAGATTATTTTAAAATATTCTAAGAAAAGACTTCATTCGTGGGGGGTTGTTTGCTTCTTTTTAACAGGTAACATGGGAGAAAAACAACCTCTTGGGAGTTTTTCCTAAACAGAATAACAAATATTAGCTGATTTAGCTGCAGTTACAACAAATATAACCCTTAGTGGTGGGAATGTAAGTTAAATAATCAGACCAGCTCTCTGTTCCCTTCGGCATCACACGCTTTGGTGAACAACAAACTAAGTGAGGCCACAGAGATTTGGCTAATGATACGTGGATCTGGCCAGCAAGGCTGCACATGATTTGCAGTCGTATCACCTAGACCTAATACCTTAAATAAAAGAAAGATTTCCTTTTAAAAAGTTAAGGCCAGACACGGTCTCCTCTTCCCAGCCAGGAGGGTAAAGTTAACACTTAATTGGAACGGAATTGATAGAAACAAGCTGGAAAAAAAAAATAATAAATGTACACTTGGCAGCTTTCATCTGTGTCTGCTCAGAGGAAATACTGCTGCTTCACTCGCCGAGCTCTGCCAGCGGCACCGCACCATGCCACGCTGGGAACACTCGGCTCCCCGAGTCTGGAGAGCAGCCTGGTACAGCACTGGGGGTCTTGGCTCGCGGGGGAGGAGGAGGGGAGAGGGAGGGGGAAAAAAGGAAGAGAAACGTACATACACACATCGATCATGTTTATCCAAAAGCCCTCGGCAGCGGCAGAGATCCTCGCTGCTTTTTGTGCGTTCCACACTCGGGGCGTTTGCGCCTCTATTGCAAGCTCTGACCTGTAAAGGAGTTTCCCCTCAGCGTGGTTCGAGACATACAGGCGGGTGGAGCTGAGAATAAAAACACTAACTTAGCCACACTTACAAAAAAAAAAAAAGAGATATCAAATCATCTGCATGAGAGGAGCACTGGATTTACTCGGACATGAGTAAGCAGCCATGAGGGCGTCTCAAATAAAAGGACCGCAAAAAAAAAAAAAAAAAAAAAAAAAAGCCAGGCTTGCTCTTGAAACTCACTGTCTTTTCAAAAGAAAAATTACACTCTCAACGCACCGCGAGTCCAAGAAAGGAGCAAAGTGGGAACTGGAAGTTTATTGAGACTCAGCCTAAGGTTCCAGTGGCGAGGCTACGTCGGAGGAGCAGCAGCCCCTGTACCTACAGGACAGAAGCTCTGAGCCTTGCACCGGGCACGTTCCCTGCGGCTGCCACGGGACCGTCAGCGCTCGTACGAAAACAGGCTTGATTTGAACCTTCCACATTATCGTTTATGAGGGAGGGGGAAGATTACAGGTGGAGTTTCAGGACCGGCTTGCATGAAACCTCTCTCCTGACAGGCAGGGGAGCGCAGCGTTCTCTCACCCGCCGAGCAGACCACGTTCAACGCGGGGCCTGGGTGATCTCCAGAAGGCCAAGAGAAGTCTGACACAGTAGGTCACCTGGGACAACGGCCAAAAAGTGGGACAGAGGTGTTAGAATCCATATTTGGCTTGAGTCTGCCGTCGGCTGAGCTTGTTTTCAGACCATGTGTTTTTCAGTTCCAGTTCTCTTTCCTTCGCCTGCAGAAATTGAGAGGATTAACATCAGCGCTGCTGCTCACTGACTCAGCAGCATCTCACCCTCCTCTGCCCCTGCGGACGAGGATTACGGAGCACTTCAGCGAGAAGCCTCGTTACAGGAGTTAGCACAATTATCTTGACAGAGGCCCGAATTAATCGGGACGCAGAGACATTTCATTCACCCTGAAAGGCAGCTTCTCTGGCGGAACGGTCTCAGCGGCCGCTCGCTAACCACACGGCAGCGGTGAGGAGTTAGGACAGGAAGCAGAAAGTCTCGTAACACACAGAACCACGGCAGCACCGGAGCTGGGCGGGAGGGGAAGGGCGAAGCCAAGCAAAAAGCAAGCTAGAACCTCAGGGCCACGAGCCCTCCCACACCTGAGGGAGGCCACTCACCTGATGGATCAGGTACGTGATCTGGTGTTTCCTCCTCTGCTGTCCTGTGGGCTGATCTCCTTTTTTCTACAAAGCAAAACCAGGTGGAACTGTTAAGCCTGGAAAGATACTGACCCAGACAGCAAAACGACAAGAGCTTGCACAAAGCCGTTTCAAGAAGCATTTCACCGAATCATCCGGGTTGGAAAAGCCCTTGAAGCTCCTCCAGTCCAACCATGAACCTCACACTGACCGTTCCCAACTCCACCACATCCCTGTTTGTTTCATGTGAAACTGCTCTGGGCAGATTCCTCAGGCTGAAGCAGTTCCTGGCTGGTCTTTACCACCTGCCCGCTGGGACTGTGGTTTAAGAAGCTCTACGGGTCTCTCGTGTAATTAATTATACAACACACACCACAAGGGTCCCTTGTCCTCCCACCCTGGTGCCTGCACAGCACCGAACACAGCTCCAGCTGTGGCTGAAATGGGAACGGAACAGCGTCTCCAAAAGCCCAGCCAGCACCCCCCTGTCGCCTGCCCGTACCTTGCTGAAGGATTTCATGGTCTTCTCCTCTGTCAGGGATTTGGTCAGCCACTGCTGGGCTCCACTCAGCTGATCGTCACCTTTGATATCCACAAAGTTGATCTCTTCCCTCCCTCGATTCCGCTTGCCTTGCAGACGCTTGAACTGAAAGAGGAACAGAAACAACCGGAGTTCCACACACACGTCGCACACCGGCACTGACCTTAAAAAGGCGGGGTCTGAGCCTCAGCTCCCCGAGCGTGGGACAGGCCACAGCAATGAACGTTTCTCCAACCAGGACTTTGTGTCTTTAGGAGAGTTCTGCTTTGCTATAGATCGTATCTTAAACTACTTAGCCTGAAGGTTATAATCTCATTTTCCTATGCATTTAAACAGCATTTACTCTTGCTTTCAGTCTTGCTCAGAAGACCCTCAGGCTCTCCAGTCTCTCATTTTAAGTGCCAGGGAGACACGTGAAGTTTTGCTGCTGACACAGCCTCCTCCCGTAACACAAATCCACCTCTAAAATAAAGAGGTCCCGCGAAGGAAGGGAGCACCAGATTGGGCCGCTGCCCTCTGCAGCGCCGACCGGCTCTGCTAGCAAGGCTGGCAGTTTCTAGATTAGATCAATAATGGGAAAGAGTTTTTTTAAAACAGGTTTTTGAGCTTTTGACGTAAGCGGGGAATTCACCACTGCGCTAGAGGATGGGAAGGTATTGGAAGAGCAGCTCGTCTGCACCTCAGCAAGCAACATCTTCGCTCTGTGCGCCTCGTCTGCCCTAGATGTCCCTCACGAGACGAGCCTGTGCTCAGCGGGAATAACAAACATCACCTACTTATAAAGCGAGCAAACCCAGTAGCCCAACAAAGGAGCAGTAGCCCAGAAAGCCACCACACGTGCCCACACCACAGCGCTAGACCCCACGGAACAACCCGGTTCAGCTCAGCACGGAGCCCAGGTCCTGCTGGCGGGGCAGGACTGCGGCTGCCAAGCGGGTCCTATGTTCTAACAGAGCTTAAACGCAAATTCCGCAGCGGGAAAAGCAGCGAAGTGCCAACCGCTTCGTCGTCTATGAAGGAGGAGTCGGTGCTCATCTCCTGCGGCGCTGCCTGGGCTGGTTCCATCTCCTGGTAGTAGCCGCTGCTGTAGTAATCCTGTCAGCAAAAGGAAAACCAGTTTGTCACGAGAGCGAAGCAAGATCAATCCTGGAGCAACCCCTCCACAGAAGCCCCAAGACGCAGCGTCCCTCGGCCTGCGAGCTGCTGCTTTTCTCCTAGGGGGATTTCACTCAGCCTCTGGGGAGCACCACGCGTTACGTGTGTACCTCCTCCTCCAGGGCTGACCAAAACAGTCATTAATCACACCTCATTAGGTTGGCACTACTGAGGAGTACAGGGCATTATTTCAGAGGTACTCAACAACAAATACTTTGCTGAATTACTAGAAACAACCTGGCTTCAGACACCAGCTCTGGCGAGCCCCGATTCCGCACCCTGACAACAACAGGGGCAGCTGCACAGGGGCGTTTTAAAGTGAGCACAGCTATTAAACATTTATCCAGCAAAGAGCATCGACGGCTCTTGTGCCAGAGGAATCTTGTCGTGCCAAGCGCTGTGGATCTCTGCGCCTTGTCCCAGCTGGCTCAGACGGGGCAGATTCCCCCAAGCCGCAGCCTGCTCCAGTAACTAACTGGGAGCCGCTGGTCCCAGACGCCTTTTCAGAGCAGCACCATCAAGCTTCCCCTCGAGTCTTTGTACCAGCACCAGCGTGGCCAGCAGGGACAGGGAAGGGATGTGACCCCTGGGCTCGGCACTGGGGAGGCCGCCCCTCGATGAGTGGGTTCAGTTTTGGGCCCCTCACTCCAAAAAGGCCATTGAATGACTCGAGCGTGTCCAGAGAAGGGCAACGGAGCTGGTGCAGGGTCTGGAGCACAGGTCTGATGGGGAGCGGCTGAGGGACCTGGGGGGGTTTAGTGTGGAGAAGAGGAGGCTGAGGGGAGACCTCCTGGCCCTCTGCAACTCCCTGAAAGGAGGGTGCAGAGAGGGGAGGAGTCTCTTGAGCCAAGGACCCAGCGCCAGGCCAAGAGGGAATGGCCTCAAGCTGCACCAGGGCAGGGTCAGACTGGCTCTTAGGAAGGATTTCTTTGCAGAAGGGGTTGTTGGGCGTTGGAATGGGCTGCCCAGGGCAGGGGGGGAGTCCCCATCCCTGGAGGGGTTGAAGAGTCGGGTTGAGCCAGCGCTGAGGGATCTGGTGGAGTTGGGAACGGTCAGGGTGAGGTTCATGGTTGGACTGGAGGAGCTTCCAAGGGCTTTTCCAACCGGGATGATTCTGGGATTCTGAGTCAGTGAACCCACCTGATAATATGCACCGGCCTCGCCATAGGCAGGGAACTGGCTGTACTGGCTGCCGTAGTCCTCCCCGGGTTTGGGTGCCCAGCTGTGCTGAGCACCGCTGGAGCCCGCGCCCGTCTTGAACTCCAGAGGGGCATTAGCAGCAGCGTCCTGGAACTGGGGTTCTGGCTCGGTCCCGGGCGGTGGGTCCTCCGACACCACCGTGCCAGAGTACATGTACGGCTCGGCGCCCGCGACGCTGGGCTCGCTCCTGTCAGACAAGGAGAAGTAGTTCTCTGGCTCGAGCTCTTCATCGCTGTCGTCCTCTTCCTGCGTGATCTGCTTGGTTACCTGCAGGGCAGCGCTCTTGGCGGCAGCTTTGATGGCAGACGGAGAAGGAGTTGTGGGCACCGCTGGCTTGGACAGAGGTTTTGTTTTGGAGGAAGAGGTCGGGGCTTTAGCGGGCTTCGAGTCGGAGGCATTGTCTCCCGCTTTCCTCGAGAAAGCGTAGGGCAAAAGTAACCGATTGGTCTCTTTCACTGTCAAATTTTTGGGTTGAGGAAGCAAAGCGGACAAGCCAGAGCCCTCGCCGCGTCCCTGGAGAGTTTCGTGCAGGGCAAATGGTTCACAGAAATAAGAGAAATGAGTGAGACTATTTAGTTTTCCTGACTCCCTGCCAATTATCTCCCTCCGATTCTAACAACATTAATGGGTTTCCCATTGCTCAGCACAATCGCTTGCTCCTTCGAACATGCTGCAGGGCTTTCTTGCACAAAAGGCCAGTGGGACTTTTAAGGGAAACGTGGTACTTGCAAATATCTGCCAACTTCCCAAATTAATGCCTATTTTCCTGAGACTTAAATTTATGAAATTGCCCAAAAAAAGGGACTTGAGACCCCAGGGGATTTCAGGAATTTCATACACTAAAAGCCACACGCTAATCAGAGTGGCTAGCGGAAGCCCAAGATCCGTCACGGTCAAATGTTTCTTTCCTGTGAAATTTGTGTAATTGAATATCCCAGGTATTTACCTGAAGAGTATTTTTCTTCTTTGCTGGTTCATCTTCCTCTGAATCTGACTGAGAAAGAAAAACAGAGCTTAGCGCAACTTGGGATATTAAAATAAAAAAGCCCACCCGCTACACAATGTTTTAATTTCCAGTTTGAATCAGCCAAAGGATCACGGTAACACGGATCTGGATTTATAATCTGCCAAGAGCCGAGATAAAAAGCAACAGTGGGATGTGGTCAAGCTCTCTTTCACAGTCTTGCTGATGCATCTATGTCAGGGCAAAGAGAGATAAAAGCCTGCCCTGGTTACTACTACGAGAGATAAATAAACTGTCCACAGTACTATTAGAGATAGCTGGGCAGAGGCAGAAAAACAAGCTGTAAAACCTGAAGCTCTGCAAACAAGTCGCTGTTTAAAAATCTCCTTAAGAGCAATCCATCCACAGCCAAACAATAATCTCCCACTTGAGCTCATTTATGCAACTTATGGAACAACAACAACAACAAAAGGATTCGACAACCCAAAATTCCAAATTTTCAAGGCAGCTTTTTAACGCTGCTCTAAAGCGAAGTGGGTGGGCAGAAAAAACTCAGATTCTCCCTATTTGGCTCCTGTCAGAAATTAGCATTTAGAAAGCCAACAGCCAAAGCATTTTTTTTTTTTTTTTTTAAATAAATCACAGGAAAATAAACCTAAAGGCAGGCAAAGAACGCCCGCTGCACAGCGTAAGGTCAGTGCTCTCTTTCAAAGCATTACATTAATAGAGGGGAAGCACAAAACCACACAAAGCAAGGGTGTAAAAATTCACTGTGGGGATTAACGGGGAATTGTTCCCAATAACACTGCAGTCGCTAAATATCCATTTAAAACTTGAGTAGAAAGTCTGGTCGTCTCTGGCATCAGAAAAGGCCTTTAACATCTTTATCGTTTTATAGCTTTGCAGAGCACTTTAAAGAGATTACAGGAAACAAGGTCTTCTGCCAGTTTACTATCTAAATTATAAAACAGGACAAAGACAAAGAACATGCATAAATAAAAGCAAGCTAAGAGTTGCCATAAACCCCGCGTGTTGCGTTTGGGAGAGAGAAGATAAAGCAGAGTGCCCCGAGCATCTCCACAGGTGCAAACAAAAGGGTCGGGAGGTATTTTAAGGAGAAAAAGGGAATGAGCGAGGACATCAGCCACAAGCCAAGGGACTTCCAGGAATCCCAAACGGGAACCGCTTGGACCAGCTCTGGTTTTAAGGTACTTTTTCTCCCCTCAACATTCATTCACTCGCTGGCGACCCGCAGTATTTCTGTTCAAAGCCAATACGCCAGAACATGGAGGGGGAGGTAAAGGCAAGGAACAAACCTCCTTTCATTGGAGCTTATTTCACAACCAGCGAGGAAGCGGAGAGCCCCAACGCTTGCTTTATTACAAACCGCCTGTTGCAAAGCGCCGCAAGAAAGTGAGTAAGCAAAAAGCGGGTACGAAAGAATGGGATATCCCTCAGCCCTTCGCCTAAAAGGGGAACCCGTGCGTCCCGCCGTGTTTGGGAGCCGTGGAATGGGGAGCTCTGGCTCTGGAATTTGCCAAACTGGGCTGGTTATCAGCGAGAGTGTGGTCCAGGGACGGGCGGGAAGCTCGCGCCCTCTGAGCCGCCCTCCCCACAGGCTGCTCTTCCAGCAAAACAAGATGCGCTGCTCGTTTCAGCTCCCCCAGGTCCAACATGCTGGCAGACCACTATTAATTGACACTGTTTATAAATCCATACAGTCCAACCTCTTCCTCAAGCCACCTGTCCCCACGGAAACGAGCCTAAGCTTCGCAGTTCAGCTCTTCCTACAACCAGAGGCACTCAGGTCTCACCAGAGCCAGCGACTGAGGCCAGACACGGCCACCAGACACGGCCGCAGCCACGCGACCGTCGCCTCCACGCTACGACGGTGCCGTCCCAGAGTGAATGAGCAGAGGCGAGAGAAGGAAAGCTCATCAGTAGGAACAACCAGAAAAATGAAAGGGGGTAGGGACCCGCCTGTCCCTACTCTCGCCATGGGGCTGTCTGGATTCAGTGCTCAGGCGCCCCATTAGGCACAGGGCATTGCAAACACGAAGAAAAACAAGCTAAAAGGGAAATGATTGCCTAAAGGTCTGGAGCACGCCTGAAGCCTTTAGCTAAATAAGCAATAAATTAACAGGAAAACCTATCAGTTGCACAGCAAACAAAAGAAGAGATTTTTTTTGGGTTACCCCCACGCAAGGCCGTACAGCTCCACATCATCGACTTGTTAACTCCAGTAATAAATAAGGGTGCAGATAATCTTGGGTTTTGCCGTATTATGATTATAAATAAGGTTTCTATATCAGTTTAATTCTGCAAAGCGCTTTAGGATTAGGGCTGGCAGCCAGGACAAACCTCCTGGTGGATGCCACAACAATAGGTTTTGGTACCTTGCTACGTTATGACGGGAGAGAGCGAGGGAAGAGACGCTGTGCTTTATGGGCAAACAAATCCACGGGGGGATTGCTCCAGGGAGAGAGGATTTCACGCACGAAGGCGCTCCTTCTCGGGAGGGCTTGAGGGGGGAGCCCCCCCCCGGCAGAGCTGGTGGTTTGTTTCATACTCACATCTCCCTTGTGCAACTCGGGCGCCGTGATCCGCACCGGCTCTGTCCTCTTCTTTGGCTTGGGGAGGCTCAAATCCACCCCAGCCCCGGGCAGAGCAGCAGAGGCCGAGACAGGAGGGGGCAGGTTGAGGGTAGAGGCAGCGGTCGTGGTGGCAGCGTTCCTCGGGGGAGGCAGGAGCAGCCCCCCCAGCCTGGGCTGCTCCCCGCTCCCGTTCCCGCTGGAGGCCGGCTCGGGCAGGCTGACGGCGGAGGCCTGGGCCGGGCTCATGCCCGGCGGAGGGGTGCTGAAGCCCCTCATGCCGGGCGGGGGGCCCATAAGGAAAGGAGGGGGCGGCCCGCCGTGGGGCGGCGGCAGCAGGGGGAAGCCGCTGCCCAGCGGCTGGGGAGGCAGGGGCAGCGGGGGCATCACGGGGGCTTTGGGGGGGGGCAAGGTGGCGAAGAGCCCCCGGGCCGGGGGCTGCTGGGCTGCGGCAGGAGACGGAGCGGCGGCTTCCTCCTCCTCGCCCGCGGCCTCCTCCGCATCGCTCTCCTCTTCGCTGCTGGCATAGGCCACCAGGGACATGGCCCTCCGAGGAGGGCGGCCCTCCGCGGGCAGGAGACGCTACGCGAGGCCGAGGATCCGCCCTCCCGGCTAGGCCGCGCCGCCGCCGCGCCTTCAGCGACCGTAGCGGGGAGGAAGGGGAGGGTGGGGGCGAGGCTAAGCCACCATGGCGGCCCCACCCCCGCGCAGCGGCGGGGCCGCGGGCTCGAAGTGGCGGCGAAGCAGCCCAGCGCCCGGCTCCGCGCCCGGCCCGCCGCGCTCCCACAGATAATGGCTGCCGGCAACGCCAAACCCCCCCCCGCCTTTCCCCGCGCATCGGCGCGGCCGAACTACAACTCCCGGCGTGCCTCGCGCGCCCCCACCGCCCACCTCCCGGCGCGCCCCGCCGCCGGGCACCATGGGAGTTGTAGTCTGCGCCGCCGCCCGGCGGGACCACCGCTCCCGGCGTGCCCCGCGAGCCGGGGGGCGCGGGGCGGGGCCGAGGGGACGGGACGTGACATAACGGGGGGGCGGTAGGGGCAAGGCCAGGCCTGGCCCAGTCAAGTCAGGCCTAGTGAGGCCTAGTTAGGCCTGGCCAGGCCTGTGAGGTGCGGCCTAGCCCGGCTGGAGGCCGCGAGGGGCTCAGGCTTCCCGCCAAAAGCCTCTGAGGGGGCTGAGGGAGGGGCTGAGCCGTGGGCCGAGGAGGGGGTGGCTCAGTACGGCCTGTTCCTCATGGAGGCGGCTGGGGGGGGTCTGCCTGAGCCCCCCCCTCTGTGGGAGAGAGCCGGGGGGGAACAAGCAGCCCCCACCCCCCCCGGGGCTTCGTGGGCCCTCTCCGGGGCCCGCTGTCGGCTCCACGGGGCTGCGGGTGGGCTCCGGCCCAAGGTCCCCCGGGGGTTACTCGCCCTCCCGGCTGCCGGGACTACAGCTCCCGGCGCTCCCCGCCGCCCTCCCGCGGGCCGTTTCCCCGCCCTGGTCGCCAGGCCGCCTAATTCATCGCCAAACCGAGACACGGAGCGGGGGACTACAGCTCCCGGCGTGCCCGGAGGCACCGGCGGGTCCCGCGGCGCCGGGCTGCTGTGTCACTGCAGGGGGACAGAGCGACGAGGGGCGGGGGGGGGGGGGGGGGGGGTGGCAGCTCTCTGCCAGCGAGCCAGTGCCCTTCCTGCCTATTCATCCCTGCCTGCTTAATTTTAAGGCAGGAGCTGGGCCTAGACAGTGCTGTGAGTGTCGGTGGAAGGCTTTGCTGGAGCAGGGTGGGGATGGGAGTTTTCTCTTGTCGCAGCAGGGGCCCTGGCCGGGACTCGCTCGCAGCTGGTTTATTCCTTTAGCGTTTCACTGACTTTAGGTTTGACTCCCGTGACCTCCTTATGGTTTGTTCTGGCCTTAATAAGAAGAGAGCCAGGCTCTGAATTTGGGTCCCCAACGCAAAGCCCAAGGAAGTAATTTGCCAGGCTGCTGCAAAGTACTGGCATAAGTAATTAAAGCAGAATCAAGCTAAATGAGAAGCGTATCCTGTGACGCAAGCCCTTTATCATTTCGAACGGGGTGAAACCCAACTAAAGTGCCCTGTCCCACCCCTCCTGCCCTGTTCTGAAGGACTGAGTATTAAAAATAGTGTATTAAAACCAGGCGTTAGGCCTTGGGGAGCGAGAGGGCGCGTGCGGTTCGCAGTAGCTGTGACACAGGTACATTTTTTTCCCCTTTTTACGCAGCCGAGACCCGTAAGAGCGAGGCTGAGCGGTACCACCACAAAGACGCTGAGGAGGAGGAGGAGGATGTTCCTGTGGCCACGGGGCCGGTTTGGCTCGCAGAAGGTCCAGTCTGCATCAGCCTTTCTTTGCGGCAGCGCAGAAACCCCTTTCCCTGGGACTGTAGGTTCCAGAAAGAGCAAGACGTTGTTGTGGCGGCGGCTCGCGCGTGTGTGCGGTGACCTGTAGAGCGAACCCCTTGCAGAGGGGGCCTGAACCCCAAAGGGTGTCTCAGAGGTGTGTATGCCCCTTCCCTGTACAGCTCTGCCCGCCCGCTCTCCAAATTTAGTGGAAACCAAATCGGAGAACAGCCACGGTGTGACGGGGATTTTCTGTGGATCAGGCCCCTGGTGCCGTCACTTCCTCAGCAAAGCACCTCTCGGGCTGAAATCCTGGGGATGCGTTGGGATCTCTCCAGTATTTATGTTTGTTTTTTTTTCATTCCTTCATAAGCATCTGGAAAGGAAGATCGGTGAGTCCCCAAGAAGCACTGAGCGAGCGGGTTAAACCTCCCAAAGCTTCGGTGCGAGGCAGTCCTCATCCTCTGCGGAGGAAAACCAACAATAACCCTGGCAGAGATAGGAGGGACCAAGTTTAAACAAGGTCCTGCTCTCGCTGCGTGGAAGGAGCGAGAAATCTTTGTTTCCCTCGCCCTTTGTCCATCTTTTCTGTTTAAGCTAGAGATTCCTCAGGCCTGGCTCTCACCCCTGGGCAGCGGAATCCTGCTTTCAGCTGTGACCCCTCTGATTATTTATTTGTGTTACTTTGTGGCTTGTTAGGAGAAATTAAGCCAAGGAAAGCACATGGGGGATGGAAGGAAAAGAGTCCAGCCCAGGAACCCCAACTGCTGGCTCACAGGGGGGAGGTTCTAGCCTTAATCTGTGCTTAATTTAATCACAGGTGTTTGGTTGGGCCAGGCCTACAGCCTGGTGTGGTTTCAGTCTGAAGCCTGGACGTGTTTAGTAGCAGCACTGGGAGCAGAAGGAGACCAAGGGTGACGACTTACTCATCTGGTGACTTAGTCACCCCCTAACCCCCGCATCGAGCCTGGCCGGGCGCCCCGAGCCTCCTCCCCAGGCACGCAAATATTTTCCTACGTGCTTAATTTCGTGCGCTGTGAGTAATCCTGGTACCTCCAGCCTGGGCCCTGCACAACAGGGTATTTCTGTAGAAAAATGCTTTGCCTGTTCTGATTTAGGTGAAGGGAGGGAGCACACCCGAGGCAGCCCGCTGCTTGGGTACAAAATGCTCCCAATTGGTTATTTTTTTTTTTTTTAAAGGCCGGCCTCCTTCTTCTACAACATATTCAGCTGCAGCCTGGACGGGGAATTTTGGGGATGCCGCTACGCTGGGTTTACTCAGGGTTTACACTGGATTTACGCTGGGTTTACACCGGACCCCTCCATTTCCAGGGCCGCAGCGGCGAGCCCATGGCCTCCCTCCGATGTCACGCCGTGTCCCTGTTCCTTGTGACCCATCCACGATTATTCACCAAACCTCAGCTTGGAGGCACCCCCAGACCCCCCCAAGCCACCTGCAGCTGGATAAATTTTTATTAATTGGGGTTTTTTTTGTTGTTTGCTTGTTTTGGGGTTTTTTTTTTTTTTTTGCACTACAAGCGTGGCTGCTCCCCTCCAGCCGGGTATTTCGCAGCAAACCCAACCCGCCGGGGGGATCCCTCCTCTCACACCCCCCCCCCCACCCCCCCAAGATCACCCGTGGGTGTGGGTGGGTGTGCGTGCGTGTGCAAGGCAGCGCTGCCGAGCCTCCGAGCGCATCCACCGGGAGGAGGAGGAGGAGGAGGAAGGGAGGAGGGGGGTGGGGGGGGGGTGGCGGAGGGAGGGAGCAATTGAATTTCAAACACAAACAACCGCATGGGGCACGGACCCACCGCCGCCGCGCCGCGCCGCTCCTAGCACCGCGGGCCGGGGCCGCCGCCGCCCCCCGCCCCGGGCTCTCACCGGGCCCGCCGCGCTGGGGGGCAGGAGAAACCGCTGGTTCCCCTCCTCCCCCCCCACCCCTTTTATTATTTTTTATTTTTTTTTTGCTAATCCCTGCCTCGCCGGGTTTTGCCTTCCAAACTTCATCCTTAACCCCCCCTTCCCCTCTCCCCTGCCCGCCCCCCCCAGGCCCGGGAGGAGCCGCCAGCAAAGATGTCCCGGTCCAACCGGCAGAAGGAATACAAATGCGGGGACCTGGTCTTTGCCAAGATGAAGGGTTACCCGCACTGGCCTGCCCGGGTAAGAAACGGGGGAAGGAGCGGGGGGGGGGGGGGAAGGCAGTGGGACCCCCCGTTTCCCCCACCACCACCTCCCGGTGCTCCCCGTTGCATAACGCGGCCGCACGCCGCAGCCGGTGTCCCGGGGCCGGGCTGCAACGGGGGAGGAGGGGGGGGACCCGCACCGGGGTCAGGCTTCCCCGGTGCACCGGGGGGGGGGCGGGGGGGGCTGCTGGTTTTCGGTTGGATCCAACTTTACCGGCACCTTATGTAAGGTCGGGCCCGGGCCTCGCTCCCCGGGCTGGAAAAGTTGGGGGTTATTCGTTACCGGGGGGGGCGGGGGTTGGGAAGCGCTTTCTGGTTATTTTGTTGGGTTTTGGGGGGGTTTAATGTATTGGAAACAACGTTCCGGGCTCCCCCCCAGGGCCCCTTTTGTGCTATTTATTCATTTCCCTCCGCGGGGGGGAGGAAGGAGACAGGTGGGGGGGGGTCACGGGTGGGGGGACCGCGTGGCTTTTGCCACCGCGTGGGAGTGGGGAGCCCCCCCCTTCCCTTCCTCCCTCCCCCTTCCCGGGTTGCTCCTGCTCGTTTCGGTCCCCGCTGCAGGACCGGACCCCCAGGGCAGGACGAACCCCCACCCCCCCCACACACACCCCCCCGTGCAGAGGGATGAAGCCGTGACCTGGGCCGCATCCTGCACCGGAGCACGAGGCTGGCACAGCCCACGCCCCCACCACCCCCCCCAGGGTTGACCCCCCCCCCGCATCACCCAGTGGGTCTGGGGGGGGGTCCCCTTCCCGTGTGGGGCCTCACCACGACCCCCCCTCGCCCCCCTTGCTCCCAGCTCTGTGGGGGTACCAGCAGCGGGACCCCCACGGGGTGTCGGGGAGGCGACACGTCGCTCCCGCTCCGTGGACTTGCTGCTTCGCTTCACCCATGATTTGGGGGAGACTTGGCGGGGGGGGGGGGGGGGGGCTTAGCCAAATCCCCCCACCCCATTCCTGGCGTGTCCCCCAGCTCCGCGTGGCCTTACCTCTCGCCGGGTGCTAAAGAGGTGCCAGCGCCCGCTGGGAGTTTGGCTTTGAAAAATCAATATAATTACTGAGGACTTAGGACAGAGTTGGGGGGGGCGGGGGGGGGGACACCACGCACACGCGGGGAAGGGGTGGGGGCGTCGAGGCAGGGTGCTGGACACGAGGGGGGTGCTGGACCCGCCGCCTCCGCCTGGCTTGTGGCCCTGGGCGTTGTGTGGATACAGGGGGGGGTCCCTGAGCATCTTTTGGAGGGGGGGTTCAGTGCCATGAACCTGGGTGTCCCCCCCACCCTGGATAAAGCACCTCACCGAGAGCCATCGGGGCCTGATCCTGCCCCGGGTGGGCCGGTGGCTCGGCCGGGTGGCCGTGGGGAAGCTTTGGCTACAGAATACGTTGCTGGTTATTTTTAAGTGGTTGATGATGCAGTTTAAAATTTCCTCGGAGTGTTTCCCCCCCCCCCCCTACCACCACCACCTTCTCCTCACCCCCACCCTCCCCGTTCGGCCTTGCTGCAAAGGGAGCTGGGCCGCCTGCAAACCCCAAAATTAAACCGAAACGCGGAGGAATCGCGCAGCAGCAGCAGCGGGCTTTAAAGGCCGAGGATCTCCCCCATCCCCTCCTCCTTCCCCTCCTCGGGTTTGAATAACTTTTGTTTGGTTTGTAGGGTTCTGGCGGGGAGGCCGGGGAGGGGGTGGGGAGGCGTTGGGATTTGGCACTGGCCTCCCAACGCGCATTTGAAAGCGGCTTTGCGAGGAGGAGCCAGAGGGATCCCTGGGAGCCCGGCGCCTGCTTCCCCCACCGCTTCCCTTTTGGGGGGGCGGGGGGCAGCGATGCTCCCCTGGCCCCCAGCACAGCCCCACTGCTTCATCCTCCTTTACCCATCCCATCCCAGTGGGGTTTGACCCCCAGTTTTCCCCCCTCCCCCCCAAAAAAAACCAAACCCACCACCCTCTTGGACGGGTGCCCCCCGCGCCCCATCGCTGCGGGGTCGGGGCCGGAGGGGGTGAAGCGGGGTCGGGGTTCGCGTGGCCTCGTGTCGGCCTGAGCTCCCCGAGACCAAATTAGCGCCTGCGTACGCTGCCCCGCTCAGGTTTCACGCCGCGCTCGGCTCCCAGCAGCCGGTTTCACCGCCACCATCATGGCAGGAGCGTTTCGGGGCCACACGAGCAGGCGGGGAACAGGGTTTCCCCCCCCCCCCCCCCCCCCCCCAGCCCCTCCGAAAGCAGTGGGAGGTCGGGGCAGCCTCAGGGGGGATGCTGGGTTGAACTGGGGGGGCAGAGGGGGGGTTTTGGGGTGCTGCTTTGCACAAGGGGCCGAGCCCCCCCCCTGCCCTCCCTCCGGTGACGAATCCCGTGGCGGGCTGGGGTGAAGCAGGGAGGGTTTGCCCGTGACTAATCAGGTGCTGTGATGAAACGTTACCCGGCCGCGTGTGGCGTTCGCTGGGATATTTGTTTCCGACCAGGTGTGGCTGGAGCAGAACGAAACGGCGAGGGAAGAAATATGGAGGGGGGAGAGCCAGAGGCACCGCGAGGACAGAGCGGGGTTATTCCTTATTCCCCTGGCCCTGGGGGACGGGGCTCGTGGTCCCTGCAGGGACACAACGCCTGGCACCGTCCCCCAACACCAGCAGCTCAGCCCCCCCCCCCCCAGTGAAACCCGTCCCCAGGAGAGGCAGCGCTAAGTAGAGGGGAAACTGAGGCACGAAAGCAGGGAGATGAGGGGCCAGTGCCCGGAGCGGGAGCGTCGGGCCACCGAGGCCACCGCGATGTCCCCTGGGGCTGGGGACAGCCCTTGGTGGGTGCGAGGCTCAGGGGTGCCCCAGGAACTTGGCCTGGCTGCGTGTGCTCCCCCCTCCACGTAGCTTTTTTTTTTTTTTTGGTGTGTGTGACCCTTGTGAATTAATTCCGTTAATTCCCCCGTCCCTGATTGCCGGCCCTTGTGGGGAAACTGAGGCAGGGGGTGGGTCGCCCCCAGCACCCTGGTGCTGGCGGGGTCCTCTGGGGCTGATGGAGGCTGGGCTGCTCCCAGCCTTGCTCACGCTCCCAGGACGGGTTGCAAAGGTCAAGTGCAGAGGTTGGGGACAGAGTCCACACCGGGGTACGTGCCTGTCCCTCCCCTGCCACGCTCCACAGCTTTCCCTCCTGGGGGGGCCTGTCCCAGCCTCTTGTTTTTGGACACCCCCCCCATCCTCCCCAAGCCCTGTGGGTCCGTAGGTGCCCGGGCAAGGACGGGCTGGTGACACCGGTGCTGTTTGCAGGAGCTGGTGGTGGCGGGGGGACACACACACGGTGACGGGCACACATGTACTTTAACCTGGCACCGCAGCCCTTTAACCCCCCCCCTTGCCACCTTTCCAGTGAGCAACAGGGATGGACAAACAGACATCGGACAAACGGTGCCTCGAGCCCCGGACAACCATCACGGGGCAGTTTGGCAGCCGGGTGGGCTGTGAGCCCCTCAATTTTTTTTTTTGGGGGGGGGGGTCCAAACAGCCCCAGCTCTCCGGTGAGAGCAAAGGCCCCGGGGACAGCACGCTTGGGGCAGCGTGAACCCCCCCCCCCCCACTTTTTGGAAGGGCTCCCACCCCCAGCACCTGCCTATCAGTGTTCCCGCCGGGGTATCTCACCCGCCCGCCGCCCCATTATCTCCCCGCACCCCGTCTTCCCCGCCTGCCCCTGCAGATAGAGATGCCGCCTCCTTTTCTCCGAGTTTGGGTGAAGAAAGGGCAGATAAAGGGCTTGTCGCTCGCAGGGATGGGCTGGGGGGGTGTGGATCAGCCAGGGGGGAGACAGGAGCTTTCCCCAGCGCTGGGCCCACCGCTGCCCGTCCCTCGGCCATGCCGTGACCTTGGCCAAGGACGGTTCCCGGTGTGGTGGGCGTGGGGACCACGGTGCCACGGGGCAGCCGTCCCCTCTCCCCGCTGCCCTCGCCGCCACGCGTGCCGCCTTTCCTCCGTGAAGGAGGTTTGAAAACTAGTTGGGGGAATGGCACAGCCGGAGCAGGGGGGTCTCCACCAGGGTCCCAGCACCGCGAGGGGTGCAGGGGAGCCGTGTCTTTCCCCGGGGGGGGAGCTGTGGGGCTGGCAGGGCCTTTGCCGCATCATCCCGGGAGCGACCTGCAGAAACGTGGCCTGCAGAGACCTGCGGGCTGGCCGGCCGCCCCTCTGACTCATATTTTCTCCTCCGCACAGGGACGGAGCCGCCGGTCCCAGCTGCCGTGGTGGTGGCGGAGGCTCGGGCGGGCGAGCGCCGGGGGCTGCGGGCGGGCAGGGGTCCCGCCGGGGCGTGGGGGCCGGTGTGAGGGCGAGACCAACCTTTACACCGCTGGGGACTGTCCCCACTCACCCCATCCCTGCTCCTGCAATGCCCCGCGCGTTTGGGGGTGCTGGATGAGGGGTGTGGGGGTATTCAGGGCAGGACCGCGGTGCTGGGAGCCCCGGGGTGCTGGGTGGGGGCACGACACCGATCCCAAAACACACTCTGGAGCCGCGAAGGCGGATGCAGGAGAGCGGCTGGATGCCCTGAACCGCATTTGGGCAGCGGGGATGGCGCGGAGGCGCATCCCACCCCGGTCCAGCTCTCGCATCAGCTGCCCGCCACGTCCCAGTGCCTGCCCGGAGCCCTTTGCTGGGATCCCATCCCACCTGGCTGCCCCTGGGGCCGTGCCGGCATCGCCGCCCGGCACAACGGCACGTGTTAGCTCCTAGATGGCGGGGAATGAAGCTGCACCGTATTCCCAGCTCTGGGAATGAAACCGGGAGAAACCCTTGGCCGGGTCGGCCCTCGAGCATCGCGTTTGAGACGGGTCGGTGATACACTGGGAGGAAGGGGGGAAAAAAAACCCCCGGTGGCAACCCTGCCGCTGGCGCCCTGGCCCGGCCGGCTGGGGAAACTGAGGCTCGGCGAGCCGGGGGGGTGGCAGTGACTTAGCAAAGGTCGTGCCGTGAGTCAGCAGCGCGCTGGGAATGGGACCCAGCACCCCGGCCACCAGCGCTGGCACCTTCCTGCCTGGTGACGCGCTGGCATCCGCCCCAAGACCCCCGCCCGCATCCTCCCTCGGCTCCTTCCACCTCCCTTTGAGGCTTTTCTCGGGGAATTTATGGCTGCGCTCCTCGCGCTGGCTGGAGCCAGGGGGGGTTATTTTTAGACGCTATAAAAAGCAGCCGGAGTCGCTTTCGCTCTATTCCCGCTTGGCGCCTCGGGAATATTCACGCTCGGTGAAACAGCACCTGCCGGCGGGGTCGGCGCCGGTTGCTCGTGGACCCCCGTGGTCCTCACTGTGCCGTCCCCACGGCCGGTGACCCCGTTTCAGTTTGGGGGGGGGTCCCAGCAGCAGAATGGCATCACCAGGCACCCCGACACCTCTCGGCTTTTCCCCCCACGCCCCAACCCAGGGCTAGAGGCGATGCCTCTGGCTTCACCGGCACCGCCTCTCGCGTGAATTTGCTGAGCTAAATATGTCTGAGCCAGTCTAGACAAGAGCTTACGGTGGCCGCTCCTCGCCCGTCCCCACGGGGTGGCAGAAGGGGAGCCCCCCGCTGCCCCCGCGCCGGTGGGCACAGCCGCTTAGTTTTATGTTCTTGCCCGCCAGTGGGTGAATCCCCGAGGAATAATGTTTTTTTCACCCTCCCCGGGTGCTGTCGGTCGGTTGGATGCGACATGTGGGACACCCGTGTCCCCACCCGGTGGGTGACATCCCGGTGTCGGGGTGAGGAGAGGGGAGAGTAGAGCCGGGACTCTGCCCTCCCCAGTTCTCACCCCGTCCTTTGTGTCGCGCAGATTGATGAGATGCCGGAAGCTGCAGTAAAATCCTCCTCCAATAAATACCAAGTCTTCTTCTTTGGGACCCACGAAACGTGAGTGGGGCCCTGGTGCGCGCGAGAGACGGGGCCGAGGGGGGCACTGACAGATCCTGACGGCCCCGGGGGGGTTTTGGGGAGAGGTAAGACACCCCCCGTCCCCCCTGGCTGCCGTCCCTCACTGCTTCTCCCCACCCCCCTCCTCTGAGCAGGGCATTCCTGGGGCCCAAAGATCTCTTCCCCTATGAAGAATGCAAGGAGAAGTTCGGGAAACCCAACAAACGGAAAGGGTTCAGCGAAGGGTTGTGGGAGATCGAGAACAACCCCACCGTCAAAGCCTCTGGCTACCAGGTGAGTCAGGAGCCAGGGAGGGGGGGTCCGATGCCTCGTGTCCACCTCCAGTTGTCTCCTTCCCCCCCTGTTCCCCCATGCCGGGTTCCCCTCTGTGAGTTCCCCCGTGTCCCCTCCAGCCCACCCAGAAGAAAACCTGCCCTGAGGACGCCGAGCCGGAGCGGGAGCCGGAGGGCGACGGGGAGAAGAAGGGCAACGCGGAGGGCAGCAGCGACGAGGAGGGGAAATTGGTGATCGACGAGCAGTCCAAGGAGAAGAACGAGAAAGGCGGGATCAAGAGGAAAGCGGAAGATGCTTTGGAGGTAGCAGGACATCGGGGACGTTTGGAAGACCTCCTGGCCCTCTCCAACTCCCTGAAAGGAGGGTGCGGAGAGGGGGGAGGAGTCTCTTGAGCCAAGGACCCAGCGGCAGGCCAAGAGGGAATGGCCTCAAGCTGCGCCAGGGCAGGGTCAGACTGGCTCTTAGGAAGGATTTCTTTGCAGAAGGGGTTGTTGGGCGTTGGAATGGGCTGCCCAGGGCAGGGGGGGAGTCCCCATCCCTGGAGGGGTTGAAGAGTCGGGTTGAGCCAGCGCTGAGGGATGTGGTGGAGTTGGGAACGGTCAGGGTGAGGTTCATGGTGGGGCTGGAGGAGCTTCAAGGGCTTTTCCAACCTGGAGGATTCTGGGATTCTGTGTGATATGGGGACGCGGGCGCAGGGTGGGGGTCTGGGACTGGGCTGAGCTGAGCTCCCCCCACCCAGGACTCCCCCAAACGCACCAAGGAGGCGGAGGGGCAAGAAGGGGAGAAGAAAGTAGACAACGAAGAGGCCCCCAAGGAGGAGCCAAAACCCAACCTGGCCGAAGGGGAGAAGGAGAAGAACAGCGACGCCGCCAGCGTGCCGGACGCCAACGAAGCCAAGCAGGAGAGCAAGGAGAAGGCGGGCGCGGAGGAGGTCAGAGACCACAAGGAGAGGTGAGGGTGGTGCGGTGCCCCCCATCCCCAGCAGCCGGGCCCCTCCCTGCCCACCCCGGGCACGGGGGAATGTCCCCGGTGATGCGGAGAGGGGGGGTCCTGGTGCCACGCGGGGTCCGTGACCGAGCGCCCGGGTTTTTTTTCTTGGCCCCCGCAGCCTGTAGCGGCCTCCCCGGTGAGCTGATCTTCCCGCCTGCCCCTTCCCCGCTGGGCTCCCTGGGTGCTGCCCTGTTTCGCCCTCGTCGGCTCGTCGCGTCCGCAGCTCCGGACAAGAGAAAACAAACCGAAAATGAAATTTAAAAACAAAAAAAAAACCCACAAAATGAAAAAAAAAAAAAAAAAAAAGAGAAATGAAGAGAAACCCGGTAACACGAACCCCTGAACCGACCCGCATCTCCCGGCCCCGCCGTCGCGGGGCGCATGCTTTGTATTAGTGATTTCTAGGGGGCTGATCAGTTGATTTGAAATAAAAGCGATTCATGCCTTTTTAAAGCGCTTCCACCGGCGTCTCCGTGCCCCGGGGTCGGCCTCTTCCCGCCGCGCTGGCGATTTTGGGCCACTTTGGGCGGCTCTGATACCCCCTCAGTGTGGGGGCTGCTGCTGGAGAGGGGCTCCGGTGTCCCCCGGTGGCTTTGGGTGGTGCTGGAGGGGGACCACAAGGAAACGCAGGAAGGGATCGGAGCAAAGAGGGGCTGTTCCTGGGGGGAGAAGCGGTTGAAAGAGGCGGAGGGAAGGTTTTCGGAGGGGAGACGTTTAATAAAATGGGGAAACAAAAGGCGGGATGAGGGGTTGTTTGAGCCGGGGCTTCGCTGTGCCCGGGCTGCGCCTCCATCGCGTCCCCCTCGTCCTCCCGGATCAACCCCGGGGACAGTCGCCGGCTGCGGCGGCAGAAAATGGAGCCGTGGCCGGGTGCCCGCCCCGCCGCGGGACTACAGCTCCCAGCTGCCCGGGCGGGGCGGCCGCGGCCACCGGGGGGCCTGGGCGGGCCCCGGGGAGCGCCCAAGGCCTCGGGGAGGCCCCCCCCGGCCCCGCGCGGGGGCAGAGGGAGGCGGTGGGGGGCGGTGAGGGCCCGGGGGTGTCGCTCGCCCCGGTCCGGTGCCCCGGGGCCGCCCCGGGCCCGATTGGGGACACCGGGATGGGCGGCGACTACAACTCCCGGCGTGCCCCGCGGCTCCCGGCGTGCCCCGCGCGCGCCCCCCCCGCCTCGCCAGCGGCCGCTCCCAGGATGCACAGCGCCGGGAGGGGCTGGGCTGCGGACTACATCTCCCGGCGTGCCCCGCGGTTCCCGGCGTGCCCCGCGGCCCAGCCCGCCCCGCCCAGAGCGCGGGAGAGGCGGAGGTGAGCGGGGAAGGGGCGGGGGGGCGCTGGGGGACCCGGGCCCCTTTGGAGGGGGAGGGGGGGCTCTGCGGGACGCCATGATCCTCTTCGGGGAGTGGGGGGGCTCTGCGGGACACCGGGGGCCCCTCTGAGGGTTGGGGGGGCTCTGACGGATGCTTGTGTCCCCCTGGAGGTGACGGGGGGCTCTGCGGGACACCTGGATCCCCTTTGGGGGGGTGAGGCGGGGGCTCTGTGTGACACTGGGGTCCCCTTTGGGGTGGGGGGGGCTCTGTGGGGCACCTGGGTCCCCTTTGGGGGGTGAGGGGGGGGCTCTGTGTGACACTGGGGTCCCCTTTGGGGTGGGGGGGGCTCTGTGTGACACTGGGGTCCCCTTTGGGGTGGTGGGGGGTGCTCTGAGGGACACCTGGGTCCCCTTGGAGGTGAGGGGGGGGGGGGCTCTGCAGGTCCCCCCCACACCCATCCGAGTCACCTCACCCTGTGGAGCACAGAAGGTGGGGGGGGGCGTCCCGGGGGGAGGCTGCAGGGTCCCCCCCGACCCTCCTCCCTCTCCCCCCCCCAGCCCCGGCCGCACCATGCGCCTCTCGGCCCTGCTGGGCGCGGGGCGGCTGCGCCTGCCCCCCGGTTACCGGCACGGCACGTGGCACCCCGACTCCGCCGCCGCCCGGCTCCGCAACCCCCCGGGGAAGCGCCGCCGCAAGGTCTTCGTGGAGCCCATCGCCAAGGAGGACTGGAAGGTGTTTCAGGGTGACACGGTGAGTGTGCGTGTGTCCCCCACCTGCCCCCACCCACCCCCAGGATGGCAGCCAGGCTGAGGGGGGGCCCCCCTTGACCCCCCTCTTTTGATCACAGGTCCAGCTCCTCACCGGGAAGGACGCGGGGAAGCAGGGGATGGTCACCCAGGTGGTGCGAGCCCGTAACTGGGTGGTGGTGGAAGGGCTGAACACGGTGAGGCTGGGGGAGGTGGCGGGGGGGCTGCTGGGGCGTGGCGGGGGGGGGGACCCACAGGCTGTTGGTGACCCCCCCCATCCCATCACAGCACTACCGCTATGTCAACCGAACCGCCAAATACAGCGGGACCTACATCGCCAGCGAGGCCCCGCTGCTGCTCAACCAGATCTCCCTGGTCGACCCCGAGGACCGGTAACGGTGGTTGGGGGGGACACGGGGGGACGTGGGGAGGAGTCTCTTGAGCCAAGGACCCAGCGGCAGGCCAAGAGGGAATGGCCTCAAGCTGCGCCAGGGCAGGGTCAGACTGGCTCTTAGGAAGGATTTCTTTGCAGAAGGGGTTGTTGGGCGTTGGAATGGGCTGCCCAGGGCAGGGGGGGAGTCCCCATCCCTGGAGGGGTTGAAGAGTCGGGTTGAGCCAGCGCTGAGGGATCTGGTGGAGTTGGGAACGGTCAGGGTGAGGTTCATGGTGGGGCTGGAGGAACTTCAAGGGCTTTTCCAACCCAGATGAGTCTGGGATTCTGTGGGTTCTGTCCCCCCCTGAGCTGCTCGTTGCCGGCAGGCAGCCGACGGAGGTGCAGTGGCGATACACGGAGGAGGGCGAGCGGGTCCGCGTCTCCCTGCGCAGCGGCCGCATCATCCCCCTGCCCCTACAGCAGCGCCGGGACGGCATCGTCCCCGAGCAGTGGATTGGTGAGCGGGGACAAGGGGAGAGGGAGGTGGGGGCAAACAGGGCAGCGGCCAGCAGCCGCCCCCAGGAGGAACAGGGACCCCCCCCGAGGGGCTCAGCACTGTCCCTTTGGCTGCACAGAGGGCCCGAAGGACACGACGGTGGAGGACGCGCTGGATAAAACGTACGTGCCGTCCCTCAAGACCTTCGAGGAGGAGATCATGGATGCTATGGGCATCGTGGAGACGCGCAGGGCCAAGAAATCCTACTGGTATTAACTGGGGGGGGACGGGGGGGGGAAACCAGAAACCCCCCCACTCCCCAGGGCCGGGGTCTGCAATAAAGACACCCCTTTATCTTCCCCGTTTGCGGCGCGTGGTGATTTCAGCAGCCCCCAACTCCCACCGAGCCCTTGGGCTGTTCAAATCCCGGTTTTATTATGGTTTGGGGGGGCTCTGCCCCTCCCCGGGGGGCTCTGCCACCCCCGTGTCCTCGTCCAGACCCGACAGCACCGCGCCCAGGGGGGTCCGTGCGGCCACCAGCACCAGATTGCGGGGGGAGAATCGGGGGTCGAAGAGGGGAACGAGGGCGCACGGGAAACCTGGGGGGAGAGTTGGGGGGGGGGTCGGTACCGGTAACGCCACCTCTTCCCGTCACCGCCGTGGCGGCGGCAGCACCCACCTTGCTCCCGCAGGTAGAGCAGGCGATCGAGGAGGATGAGGGTCTCCACCAGCGGGGCCAGCAGCAGCGTGAGGCTGAAGAAAGCCACCACTTTGTGCTGCTGCTCCAACATGGCCACCACGGCCTCCGAGTCCAGCGGGACGGTGGCCGGATCCAGCCCCACGCGGGGCAGCCCCAGGCGAGCGTATCTGTGGGGTAACGTCACGCTAGAGGCCAAGCGAGGGGACAAACACACACAAAAAGGGGTGTCCCCGCGCCCCAAACTCACTGCGGGAAGGTGAGGGCGTGCGATTTCTTCACCGTCTGCACCCCCGGGCGCTTCTTGCTGGGGTCGGCCGCCCGGATGAGGGTCTCGAGGACGGCACGGTAGCAGTGGGCGCGCAGGCGCCCGCTCTCCCCGTCCAACCGCCCCGCGTATTCCTCCAGCGCGTGGCAAGCGCCTTCCCGTGCCCGGTAGGAAAGTTGGTGGCCCGGTAATCCGGCTACCCAAGTGCTCAAGGGGTAGCCAAGGGGGCAACCGAGAGGCGCGGGGGCCGTGGATAGCTTCATGTAGCAGCAGGCCACCGAGGCGACGGCGGCCACGGAGGGGCTGCGGGCGAAGTGGCGCAGCAGGGCCGGGCTGAGGTCCCCGCAGGCGTGCAGCCCCGTCACCAGCACCCGCGACCCCCCCTCGGACCCCCCCACGTCTCCCAGTGGGTTTCGGGCAGCGGGGCCTGACCCCGGAGGATCGGGGGGCAACAAGAATTCCCCCCAGGGAGCCCCCGGGTCCAAGCGGCCGGCGACATGATGCGGGCCCCGGGGGGTGAGGGGAGATGGGGGGGGGTGGGGGCGGTTCTGGCGGCGCCGGGGGGGCCCCTCGTTTCCGGGTGGCACCCCCGTTTTTCCCAGCTCCCGCAGCAGCTCCTGGTCGAAGCGCTCCGCCATGGCGGCCAGGCGGCCGTCGCCCTCCACCGCGGTGACGGATAAGCCGAGGCCGAAGGCCAGGAAGCGCGAGAGGTGGCCCTGAGGGGGGGACACACACACTCAGCTTGGGGGGGGGGTCGCATACCCCCAGGGCCCCCCCCCGAGTTCCTACCTGCCCCGCTCCGACGTCCACCACGTGGTTGCAGGCGGTGGCCTGGCTCAGCCGCTGCAGCAGCTGTGGGGAGAGGAGAGGGTTTGGGGGGGGGTCTGGGAGGGCTGCGGGGGGTTTGGGGGGGGCAGGGGGGCACCCACCTTCCCCAGGCGCCGGATCTCGTGCTGCTTTTTGGGCTTGACGTGGCGGCGGAGCAGCGGGTGCAGGCGGGCGCTCTGGCAGGGGGGGCACGGGGACCCCCCCGGGTGGCCCCGGGGGAAGGCGAGGGCCCGGGTGGCGGCGGCGAAGGCCAGGAGGGAGAGGGGCCAAGTGGCCCCCGGCCCCCCGTGGCCCCCCAGGAGCCCGGCCAGCTGCGGGGGGGTGGCGGTGGCCAGGGCGGCCTGCCAGGGTGGGGGGAGCTGCGCCCACAGCCCCTCGGTGAAGAAGTCCTGTGGGGAGGAGGGGTCGGTGGGGGGGACACAAAGAGGGGGACACGTGGGGGACAGCCGTGGGGACACTCACGATGATGTAGGCGTCGAGCAGGGGCCGGTAGAGCGTCAGCAGGCGGATGATGTCGGCCGCTCGCTGCTGCTCCCGCTGCAGGGCCGGGTCTGGGGGGGCGGCCGCCATGGTGGCACCTGGGAGGGGGCGTCAGCCCTGGGGCGTGTCCCGGGGGAGGGGGCTGTCACCCCAGGGATGCGACTCCCCCCTCCCACAGCCATGATGTCACCTGGCTGTGATGTCACCCAGTGAGGCAGCCGTGATGTCACCGGCCCATGACATCACCCAGGGCTGCCACCGGCCCTCCCGCAGCCGTGACGTCACCGGGCCGTGACGTCACCAGGCAGCTCGAGCAACCCTCTCGACGCTCCCCCGCTGGGCAGCGCTGCCGAGCTGTGACGTCACGCCAGGCCCTGACGTCACCCGAGATGTCAACACCCACCCACCCCTCACCCCCCCCGCCGCCTCCTCCAGGCCGCCCAGACCATCGAGTCGCCCCGCCCGCGGGCCAGAGCGGCCCCACGCGCCACTCACCGCCCGGCCCCTCCGAGTTCCCGCCGCGCCTGCGCACTGGGGCCGCGTCGCGGGCGTATGACGTCACTGCGCCCGGAGGCCGCTCCGCTGCGGGGGCAACTTCCGCTTCCGGGGCGCGGAGGTGGCGGGAGGGGGGGGGGGGGTGCGGTGCGGTGCGGCCCGGTGACAGGGCCGGGACCTCGGGGGACACCCCGGTGCTGAAGCCGCCGCTCCCGGCCCGGCCCGGCCCGCTGGGGGCTGTCGCGGGGGGTCGTGGTCCCCCCCCCTCGGTGCCGGGGTCCGTCATGGCGGATTTGCTCCTCAACGTGGACTTCGCCCCCTCCGAGCGCCCCAAGAAGAAGGAGACCGGGAACCGAAAGCATGAGCGTTTCCTGCGGCGGCGGCGGGTGCTGGAGCGGCGGGGAGTGCTGAAGCAGAAGCAGCTGCCGGTGGCTCAGCCGCTGCCGCCCGGGAGGGGGCCCCGGAAGAAGCGGGGCAAGAGGCAGGGGGCGGCCGGGAGGGGCCCGGAGAAGCCGGTTTCCCTCCAGCCCAAACCGGACCCCAAAGCGACCCGGCCCGCTGCGCCCGTGCAGAACGGCTCCAAAGGGACGAGGTTTCCCTTGAAACCGAAGACGCCGCCGGTCCGTGGCCCGACTAAAAAAACCCCAAAAGCCCCCAATGGTTTCCCCCCGCAGCCCCGCAAACTGGTGGCCATCGACTGTGAGATGGTGGGCACGGGGCCCGGCGGCCGCACCAGCGCCCTGGCCCGCTGCAGCATCGTGAGCTACGGGGGTGACGTCCTGTACGACCAGTACGTCCGTCCCACCGCCCCCATCGTGGACTATCGCACCCGCTGGAGCGGCGTTCGGCGGCAGCACATGGCCAACGCCGTCCCCTTCGGCAAGGCCCAGCGAGAGGTGCGCCCTCGCCTGTGTTTCTGAGCGGGTGGGGGGGGATACACAGGGCTGGGCTCTTCATCTCGTGGGGGTTTCGGGCTGTTTGCGGGGTTTGTCAGGCCGCCGGGGCTCGGCAAGAGCTGCCCGTGTCCCCGTTTGGCCTCTGAAACAGAGGAAGCTTCTCCCCGCGCTGCCGCCGCTCCCGTTCAGGCCCGCGTCTTCACACCGACCTGCTTCTCCCCCCCGACAGCGGGGCAGCCCCACAGCCCTGGGCGCAAGCAGCACTTCGCTGTGGGGCAGAAACCCCCCGCAGAGCGTGGAACAAGCTGCCAGGGTGTCTTATAACCCCACCCCACCCTCCTCCAACTTTCATCCTTCCCTCCTCAGATCCTGCGCATCCTCGCCGGGAAGATCGTGGTCGGCCACGCCATCTGCAACGATTTCAAGGCGCTCAAGTACTTCCACCCCCAAGCGCTCACCCGGGACACGTCTAAAATCCCTTTGCTGAACCGTAAGGGGGGTTTCCCCGAGAACGTCGCCATCTCCCTGAAGCGCCTCACCAAAGAGCTGCTGCACAAGGACATCCAGGTAGCTCGGCCGCGTCCTCCTCCCCCATCTCGGCAGCTGCCACAGGGTGCCGCTGCGAGGCCGCTCCCTCGGCCGGGAGCTCCCCACGCTCCCCCCGAGAGCTGGGGAGCAGCGTGGGGATCCCCCCCTGCGCCATATCGGTGACAGGAGGTGGGGAGGTCCATCCCCAGGGGAAGATTGAGTTTTCACACCCCATCCTCAGACCAGGGTGCCCCAATTTCATCTGCTGCTGCCAGTCCTGGAGCAAAGCAGCCCCGTGCCTCAGTTTCCCCTTCCCTGGAAGCCAGCCTGCGGGAGGAGGGACCCCTCAGCTCAATCCTTGCAGTGTTAGGGGGGCTTTTTCTTGCTCAGCTGGTGTCACAGCGGTGGCTCAGGCTGTGCCCACCCCATCTTTGTCCCCAACAGGTCGGGAAGAGCGGCCACTCCTCGGTGGAGGACGCCCGAGCCACCATGGAGCTCTACAAGGTGGTGGAGGCCGAGTGGGAGCAACACCTCATGCTGAACCCCGAGAAGGAGTGACGGCCCCACAGCCCGATCCTGCACCCCAAAAGGGACCCAGAGCCCGCGGGGAGGAGCAACGAGCGCTGAGGGGCCGCTCTGTCCGTCCGGGCAAGGTAGCGGGGACGGACGGACGGTGGGAGCGTGGAGCCGGGTGCGCCCGTCCCTGTGCCCCCGACGTGCCTTGTTACGCTGCTGCTATTTCGCTCCATCCTCCCGCAGGGACGTGGGGGAGAGCTGGGGCCAGCCTGTGCCTTCCCGGGTTGGGGTGGGGGGGGTCTCTCTCAGATCCTGCCCCCCCCCCAGCACAGCTCGGTGCTGCCAGAGGTGCCGATAACACCGCGAGGCCACGGGTCGGGAGGGGGGCAGCGTTGGGGCTCTGCCGGCTGCACTCGCCCCGAGTACGGGCCCAGTTCCGTGGGGGAATCGGTGCCGGCGGGGCGGGGGGGGCTCCTTCCCCTCCCGCTTCTTTTTCATCTTGCAAAACTACCTCTGACAAGGAACCGCCGAAGGGCTCCGAGCCGCCGCGGGGGTGTGGGATCGGGCAGCGCCCGGCGGGGCGGGATGCGGATCCTGCCGGAAAGTCCCCGCTCCCACGTCGGAGCCGGTTCCCCCCCCCACACACCCCCTCGGTGATTTCGGTGCCGTCTTCCTCGTTGCATAAGCGCTGCAAGCGCGAGGGCCAGGACGAGCCCGGGCACGGGGAACCGGTGTCACCCCCTTTGCGGAGGCCGCATCCTTCGCAGCTGCCTCCCAACACCGATGTGGTGGTTGTTCCCTGAACTCTTGAACGTGCCCCGAGTTCTCGATCCGCCCCGGGGGCAGGGGGGGGGGCTGCTTTGAACTGAAATGTTTATGTACCAAATCCCAATTAAAAAGAAATGATTAACGAGCCTTTCCTTTCGGCGGGGGTGTGGGGGGATGGAGAGGAGCTCCAGGCCTCGGGGTCAACGCTCGGCTCCGCGGGCGGTTTCCCTTCCACCTTGTTTGAACCAAGCGGTTGCCCCCCCCCACCTTGGCAAGGTTGACGACCAAACTGGACCAGGAGGGGGAAACTGGGGGGGCTGGGGTGTCCCCGGGGACACCCCAGCGCCTCAGCCTGAGCCCCCAGGGGACTCGGAGGGGTTCAGCTGCCGAGCCGGTGCCCTCCAGGCAAGCGCCGGGTTTGCGGGCTCCGAGCGGGCCCCTCGGGTGGCTGCTGTCAGCCCTCACCCGTCACCTGCCAACATCTGCCTCCCGGTGACCCTCCTCCTCCTCCTCTTCACCCCAGGGATGAGCTGGCCCCATCCCCCTGCCCGGAGCTCGTGGGGACCCCCCTACTTCACCCCGTTTATTGGTTAAACCGCGGGGTGCTGGCTGGTCCCCGAAGGCCCGTGGTGGCCAAAATGGCCGAGCCAAAACCCAGGCTGCTGGCCAGCCCCGTGCACGCGGCTCCTCCTTGTCACCTCCTTCGTCACCGCCGGGGCCAGGACCGGTGCTGGTGCCGGTGCTGAGCCAGCGGCCGCCTCGGGGGCTCCCTCCCGCCTGCGCTGGGCTGGATGCGGCCCCGTGGGGCGGAGTGGGGAGGTGGGGGGGGAGGCAGCGATCCCCGGCCCCCGGCGCGCGTCACATTTTCCAGCCTTTCGGCCTGTTTACGTGGCCACGCTCGGCTCCCGCTGGCGGAGACTTGTGGGGGGGGACGGGATTTGGGGGGGTACAACCCCCACCCCCCTCCACCCTGAGCCCCGTGGCCGTTCCCCTTTTCTTTGGGGTTTAAAGACAAAAATCGGGGTCCCTCTGAAGCGTGTCAGGGAGGGGATGTCTGAACATCCCACAGGGATCTTGCGGGGTGTTTTGGGGCGGGGGGGGCGCAACTTTGCAGCGCTCTTCCCCCCCCGCCTCACCCCAGGGCCTGCGTGTGTGCCCGGTCCTGCCTTGCACGTCCCAGGAAGGGGGGGGGGAAGCTGTTAGAGCCCCCAAATCCAGAGGAAGGTGAGAGCCTTTGTGTCTGGGCCGGGTTTGGAAGCGATTAGGGGGGGCTTTACGAGCTGGGTTATAAATGGCCAGTCGTTAAAAGTTGGGTTGTTTTTTTTTTTTTTTTACGTCTTTTGGAAATGAGAAGCAGGCGGCCGGGCCCCAGCTTGTCGGCAGATGCTGGATAACGGCCGGCGGCTCGGGGTCGGAGCTTCATCCCGCTCTGGGACCCCTTCGGCCACGAGCCGAGGGTTGGGGTCCCGTCGTGCCGGCAGCCGCCGGCTCAGCGGAGGAGGCCGTGGGGCGCGTGGGCTCCCCCCAACCCCCCAGCCGGGGTCCCCGGCGGTCGCTGGGCCGGGGCAGGGCACGGTCGCGCCGTCCAGCTGCGTTTCATTTCCGCAGCGGCCGTGGCCGTGGCCGGGGGAAGGCGGGAGGCGGCGAGGGGGGGGGGGGGGCTGCACCCCGCCAGCTGGGATGGATTTGGTGGAGGCCACGGGCGAGCTGCCCTCGCTCAGCCGCACACCGCGGCGGGGGGGGATCGAGGTCCCCGAGCAGCCACGTTCCCCCCCACGAGGGACTTTGGGGTGTTTAGGGACCCACGGGGGTGCTGAGGCAGGGAGGGAGCCGTGTCCAGGCTGGGGGGGGGCGCAGCGCTCTCTGCGCTCAGAATTTCTGCGGTTTGGGAGGATTTTTGCCGGGAAGGAGGGAGAAGGGCAGCGGCGGCCGGTGCCAGCTGTTTCCTCGCCTGCCTCCGCTTCTCCCGGGGAACCCGTGGCCTTCCCGGGGCTCACCGGTTCTCCCGAGGGGGGGGGGTTATACCGTGCCCACCCCTGGGCTTTCCCAGGACGGGAGGGAGGGAGAGGAGGGTGGGGTGCGAAGGTTTTATCCGCCCTTCCCAGCAGAATCCCTTCCAGATGTGGGGCTGCCGGGGCCGGTGTTCGTCACCCCGCTGGGTCACGGTGTCCAGCGCAGCCCCGGCGTGACAAAACGAGGGGTCCCCGTGAGGATGCGGGGTGCCCCGGGGTGGGGTGGGGTGCAGGCAGGTCCCACCCCACCCCCCTCCACCCACTTCTGCAAACGGGGTGCGTTTTTGTTTGTTTTTTTTTTTTTTTTTTTTTTTTTTTCCCTCCCCGCTTTCCCCAAACTTGGAACAAACATCGCTCCCTCCTGTGACTCCGTGATGGGGGGGACGCGGCTCCCGCACCCCTGGGGTGAAGGGGTTGGGGTGACCCTTCCCCTGCACCCCCTCCCTGAGCCCCTCCGGCTCTGCCGGGGGGTGCGGAGAGCCCCGTCCCCTGTCCCCCCCGACACCACGTCGAGCATCTGAGTCGCTGTAGGTGAGGTTATGTCAGCTCTTTGTTATAAAAATCCTGTTTTTCGGGGGATTAGACTCGCTGCAAGCCAGAACTTGGCTCCGCAGCGTCGCAGACGGGAGATTTTGGGGGTGAGGGAGGATGTGGCCGGGGTGTGACGGTGACTCTGGTGGGGTGTTTTCACCCCAAACCGGAGCAGAAATCTCCCTCCTCCCATTTCAGAGCTGCCGATGAACCAGAAACGCCATTTCTTGCTGAGTTTCGGGATGGCGATGGCCGGAGCCGGCACCGCGACACAACCTGCCCCGCGCGGCACCTTCCTCCGGCTGTTTGTGGAGGAGAGAACGGCCAGAAAATAATTCATCACACTTTACCCGGACCCGATTTATCAGGGGTTTAATCTAGCGTTAGCAGTTAATCTTCTTGCTTTCCCCCAGGCCCGCAGCCAAAGCAAACCTCCCGCAGCGCAGCGAGAGCTGCCGGCCGGTCCCAGAGTTGGGGGGCGACGCAGCTCCCCCCCCGCCCCATTCCCTGGCTGTGCACGCCTACACGTGTGCACACGCGTGTGCGCAGACCACACATGTGTGTGTGTGAAAGCGTGGCCGGGTGCGTCCTAGAAACCACGACACGTTTCTACTTACCCGTGTCCACACACACGCACACGTATGCGCGTGCGGGAGCACCTGTGCGCTGCGTGCACACGCGTGTACGGGCGGCTGCACGCGTGTGTGCGAACACGCGTGTGCCCCTGCTGTGCCTCCAGGTGTGCGCACGCCCGCGGGTGCCCACCCGGCACCCAGTTTGCTGCTGGTTTGCGAGAGGGTGCAGGACTGGGCAGCTCCGTGTCCCCAGGGCAGATCTGGGGCGGAGGGGGGGGGGACGGGCAGATTTGGGGGGCACAGGCAGCTCTGGGGGGGTGCAGGCAGATTTAGGGGGGTGCAGGCAGCTCTGGGGGGGTGCAGGCAGATTTGGGGGGGATGAAGGCAGCTCTGGGGGTGTGCAGGTAGATTTGTGGGATGCAGGCAGCTCTGGGGGGGTACAGGCGGATTTAGGGGGGTGCAGGCAGCTCGGGGGGGGGATTCAGGGAGGTCGGAGGGGTACAGGCAGATTTTGGGGGGATGCAGGCAGCTCGGGGGGGATACAGGCGGATTTTGGGGGTGGGGTGATGTGGGCAGTTCAGGGGGGGTGTGGACAGTTTAGGGGGATACAGGTGGTTTGGGGGGGTGCAGGCAGCCGGGGGGGGGGTGTGCAGGCAGCTCAGGGGGGGATGTGGGCAGTTTGGGGGGTGCAGGCAGCCGGGGGGGGGGTGCAGGCAGCTCAGGGGGGGATGTGGACAGTTCGGGGGGTGCAGGCAGCGGGGGGGGGGTGCGGGCAGCTCAGGGGGGGATGTGGACAGTTCGGGGGGTGCAGGCAGCGGGGGGGGGGGTGCGGGCAGCTCAGGGGGGGTGCGGGCACCTCGGGGCGGGGGGGATGTGAGTAGTTCAGGGGGGTGCAGGCAGATTCGGGGGGTGCAGGCAGCTGGGGGGGGTGCGGGCAGCTCAGGGGGGGATGTGGACAGTTCGGGGGGTGCAGGCAGCCGCGGGGGGGTGCGGGCAGCTCGGGGCGGGGGGGATGTGAGTAGTTCAGGGGGGTGCAGGCAGATTCGGGGGGTGCAGGCAGCTGGGGGTGCCTCCACACCCCCCCCGCGGGCGCAGATCGGGGCGGGGGGGGGGCTCCAGCCGGTGCGACCCCCCGCAGGTGAGCGCGGAGCCCCCGGGAGCGGGGCCGGGGGCGGAGGGGGTGGGACCAGCCCGGCAATAAAACGGCCGGCGCGGGCGGGACGGGCCGGGACGGGCCGGGAGAGCGGCGGGGCCGGTGCCGGTGCGGAGGGAGCGGCGGGTCGCTCGGTGCCGCTCGGTTTCCCACCCCCCCCTCCTCAAACCGGTGACCCCCCCGCTCCCCGGTAGCCGCGATGCCCAATTTCTCCGGGAACTGGAAGATGAAGAGCTCGGAAAACTTCGAGGAGCTGCTGAAGGCGCTGGGTGAGTGCGAGCCCCCCCCCCCCCCCCAAAAATCTCGCACCCCCCTCCCCGGGGCTGCCTGGGGGGGCGGCAGGGGAGTATTGGGGGGGGTCCTGCTCCCCCATCTCCCCTCCAAACCCCTCCTCCAGCCTGGGGGGGGGGGATCGCGGGGCCTCCCACGCTGCTCCCCCTTTTCACAAAGCCCTCGGTGCTGCTTCTCCGCTGGGGAAACTGAGGCGGGGGGGGGCGCAGCGTGTCCGGCTCCCGGGGGGTCCAACATGGCCCCTGCGGGTCCCCCCTCCCGCCTGCCTCAGTTTCCCCCCCCCGTGGTGGCCTCCCCAAGTGCAGACACCCCCAAATTCCTGCCACTGTCACGCCCCGACGGCTCCCTCCCCCCAGCGCCCGACGCCCCAAAGGGACCCGATGGGGGGTGTCCCCAAAACCCCAGCCTGGGGGGGGGGGGTGTCCCCAGAACGTCACCTCGCTGCGGGGGTGCCCCATCCCCACAGGGCTCATTTTGGGGGTGTGTCCGTCCGTCCCCCCCCCGCCTCCCACCACGGTGCCGTGGCCCGGCCGCAGCGGGGTTTGGGGGGTAGGGCGGGGGGGTCATGGGGCCAGGACCCATCGCAGGGGGGGGGCACAGGCTGGGGGGGTCCCCGGGACTTTGGGCACGGCCAGAGCCAGCCCCCCCCCCCCCCCCCCGCTCCCCCTCCGCCTGACCCTCTCCTCGCCTGCCGGGAGCTGCCGGAGCAGAATATTTTCCAGGTTAGGGGATACGTAACAAATATTTCAGTATAATTATCACTTTCTTGGATTTCACTCCCCTCTCCCCCCCCCCCCCCCTCCGCCCCCCCTCGCCCCTCTCCCCCCCCCTCCAGCCCCGCCGGTGAAACTGGCTCAGAGAAACCTCAGCAGGAAAATAAATCTGCCAGCCCGCAGCGAGCCGCTTTCCTTTCCCACGGCGCAAGCGGGGGGCTCCTGCCCTTCGCCACCCCCCCGGCCCCCCCCTTTTCCCCCCCCCCGGGCCTTTCAGCAGCTTTGGGGAAAGCTGATACCTCCGGCCCCCCTGGGCGAGGGGCTGGGGAAGAGGGGGGTGTCTGCTCAGGACCCCGACTCTGGCTGCATCATGCCCCCCCCCCCCCCCGGTCCTTTTGGGGGGTGTTTCTCTGCGTGTGTCCCCCCCCCCCCGCTCCGTGAGCATCATGTGGGGGGGCTGAGTCAGCCCGTGGGCAGGTTTTGGGCACCCCCAGGGGTGAGTCAGCTTCGGAGGAAGGGAAGGGACCTGGGGGGGTGGGGGGGGGCCCCACAGGGACGCGTCTGTCCCACCCGTGTCCCCACGGTGGGGCTGGGACTGTCCCCTGTGGGAGTGTGTGTGTGTGTGTGTGTCCCCCCCCCCCATCCCTGTGCCGGGGCAAGGGGGGGAGCCCCTTTCTGCAGGACCCTCTCTGGGGGTGCAGGGGGTGGTGGCTGGGTCATGGCCCCTTTCCCCGGGGCGGGGGGGCGCTGGCCTGGGTGCCCACCCGCAGCTTCGGGCTGCCGGAGGGTGACAAGGGAACAATGTCCCCAAAGAGCAGCTCCCCCGGGGAGGGGGGGGGGGGGGGCGGGGGGCTGGCCCCGGTGACAGCCGGGGGCTCGGGGACATGATGGATGAGCCGCCTCGGGGAGCGGGGACAAAGCCCCAGCTGCCCTGCGGAGAGCGGGGGGGGGGGGGGGGGGGGCTGCTGCGGGGGGGGACCACACACACCGTGGGGACCCTTTGGGGGGGGGTCACACAGGTCACCAAGGGCGAGCTGCGAGCGGGTGCCTTGTCCTCGCCGTCACCCCGTGCTGGGGGAGCCCTCGCCCCCCCCTCCCCGTGCACCCTCATCCCTTCCCCGGGTGCATCCGGCATCGCCCCCCCCCCAGGTAACAAGAGCCAGATGTGGCCCAGATGTGGCCAAGGCGGGGGGGGGGGGGAGTTCATACATCCCCCCCCCTTCCCCTTTGGGTTGCCCTGAGCGCCCGCAGCGCTCAGGGGTGTGTCACAGCCGAGTGGGGGGGGCCGAGGCTTTGGGTGTGTGTGTCCCCCCCCCCAGTGTTCACCCCCTCCCCTGTCCCCAGGTTTTGACAGGGGGTGAGGGGGCCACAACCAGCCCCGGGGGCCACTTAACCCCGGCGGCTACGGGTCACCCCCGCGGGGAAGGGGCAGCTGCGTGGGATTTTGGGGAAGGGGAGTGTGGGGGGGGGGAACACCTCGACGCCTCCATCCCCCCTCCCCAGGCGTCAACATGATGCTGAGGAAGATCGCGGTGGCGGCGGCCTCGAAGCCGGCGGTGGAGATCCGGCAGGACGGGGAGAGCTTCTACATCAAAACCTCCACCACGGTGCGAACCACCGAGATCAGCTTCAGCGTCGGGGAGGAGTTCGAGGAGCAGACGGTGGACGGCGGCCCTGCAAGGTGGGGGGGGCGTGACACGCGTGTGCGCCGGGGACACGCTTGGGGGGGGGTGTGGGGGTGTGTGTGCACAGGCCCGTTGGTGCGTGTGCGCGGGCTTTAGGTGAGGGCAGGAGCGGTTCAAGCACACGGAGGCGTGCACACGTGTGTTTGTGCGTGCACACGTGTGTTTGTGCGTGCACACGTGTGTTTGTGCGTGCACACGTGTGTTTGTGCGTGCACACGTGTTGCACGAGGGCAGGAGCACATGCGTGTGCATACACAGGCCTGTTTGTGCATGCACATATGTTTTGCACAAGCGCAGCAGTCACTCGTGTGTGTTCATGCGTGT